>NC_058082.1:601088337-601401132 GCF_014858855.1 Bufo gargarizans
GGGTCCGTGTCACGGACACCCCAAAATTCGGTACGAACCCGAACTATACAGTTCGGGTTCGCTCATCCCTAGTTCTGTGCTTTTCGGTGCTGCTTTTGGCTCCACCACTGTGATTTTACCTTTTCCTGCTGAAAGAAGAAAGAAGAAAAGAAGAAGAACATCTGGAATTGCTGCACTGATTTTTTTTTTCATTTGCAGCTGTTCCAGATCCCTAAACCACCCTCCGTCCCTGTCTGTTCCCGCCCCCTCCCTCCCTCCAGCCCCCCGTCTAAAACAGGCATTGAAAATGATGAATGAGATAAGCCTGCCGGCCTGTCCCCTTCCCCTCCCATGCCACTCCCACAATTGTAGACCTCGCGTGAGCGGGGGGGGGGGGGGGGGTGTGGAAATTGCAGTACAATAAATGACCACCTCAGTCTTTGTCATTTTATCTAGCGCAGTCTCTTATGAGAGGATTGCAGGTGTAATCACAATTCTAAGTGCAGGCTTCAGAGCCTTCTTTAACTGGTTGTATATCAGTTTATAACCTTGTCTGTGGGAGGAGCTTTGACACTGGGAGCTCCTCCCTTCACTGCTCTACAGGTTATTAGCCCTGCTTGTTGGTTGGTGTATTGCAGGAGGTCTTGGGCAGACAATTACCTTGGCGGTCTACACTGGAACAACAGTAGTGCAAGCAGCGAGGACTTTTTCAGGATGGCAGACCAGTGGTTAAAGTCTTTTTATTGTTCAGTGGCAGGCAGGCCACCAAAAGATGTGTTTTACAACACCTGGCGTTGTTAACTTGGACAGCACCTGGGCATAGCTGCACAGCCTGCACTTAGGGAAAATGGAATCGAAGACAAACTTGAACATTTCCACATAGTCTAGAAGAAATAACTCAATTTCAAAATAAATTAAGTATAACTCAGTCCAAAATAACTAGGGCTTTGGCAATTTAAGCCATTGATGGGATGGAAATAATTTTAGAAGCTCCTTTACTTCCCACCACTCCGTGCTTCAAATGGATTCAACAAAAAAAAACAAATGTCCCATTACTACCCTTGTCGGTCCAATGCTGCTTTTAAATAACATTGCCCAATGGAACCACAGAAGTCCTCTTCTAAAGTAAAATAAAAAAATGTCTAAACCTTCTACCTTATCTAGTTGTCTGTATAATAAGTTTAACTCAATAAAAATGCTCAATCTCAACTCACAATTTACTGAATTGGTAATAATTCTTTGAACAAAAACAAACTAATTTTTATCAATTTACACTTCATGGCGGTCTCATCTTTGTTCTTGACACATTAAATAAAAAATGGCAATCAATATTTTTCAATGGTCTTGGTTGGCCTTTATCATGTGATAATGTAACATGTATCACTTCCTTTTAGTTCTATCTCTAGCAGTCTATTGCAGTCAAAGTGTTAGTGTCAGCATTCTTAGGGATCTGCAGTAATGAAGGAGTTGATGTTAGTATACCTGGTGGTCTAGGATAGAAAAAGGGCTAATTCCAGTATCCATGGTGGTCCTGAGTGATAAAGGGGTTAATATGAGAGTCCCTGGTGGTCTAAGAAAGGTAAGTGGTTGATGGTAATATACAATGGCTTTGTTATTAATTTTGAAAAGACCCCTGGGCAGAAGATTTATGTGCCTTAAGATTATAAAGACCACGCTTGAGTGAAAATGCTCTTTTAATTTTTGCCTAATTGGTATGGGCACACTTCATTACATTATTGTTTCTGTACAACGAGAATCATGTTATTGTAGTGTTAATGTGACAGCAGAGAGTTATGTCTCCCAAATCTCGCTTGAACATTCACACTTGCCACAGCCAGGCATGCATATCTATTTAGATGGGGAGAAGGGAATAAGTTGCTACCAGGATTCAATGACATTGGCTTACGTTCCATAGCAATAGGATCAGGTATGGTGCACATCACAGGATCAAACGGGAAGAGCTGATGATACTGGCAGCCGACAACAAGACATGGATTTCGACTGCTGTTTGGTGCAGGCTCGCTGTGAAGCAGAAAGAAATTTGCTGCACTGTCGGCTATAGATATGGGGACTTTAAATTGTGGTACCTTTTGGGAAAGTCAAGCTGCGTACTCCTCTTTTCCTCTGTACTCCTGGATATTGCCTGCTATTTGTGCAGCTACAACAGAACAGTACCCTGAAGGTGCGAGCACCAGTACAGTATATCTAACCAAACCATGAGAATACAGCATTGTGCATGCAGATCACTGTATGAACATTCATTAGCTGTTGGCCATCTGGCTGAACAGTCGGAAATCTGGTTCTTATAAACCCAACATGCATAAACTGAAGTCCATAATCCTGAAAACACTGCAGTCAAGCTGAAAGCTGGTAACATGACATGTACTTGATGAATTACAGTTATTAATTTTAAGAAAATTATTAATGATTAACTTGGGACCACAGATTAAAACTTGACTGTACAATAGTTACATTTGTTCACTCCACGGGAAGGCGTGGTACAGTACTTACATAACCACATATTTACATAATGCATACACTTGGTGGTTATTGTCTCTTAAAGGCACATTAGGCTTATTTTTTGCAGTCTCAGGCCTCTTGCACAGGACCGTATGCCCTCTGAGATATACGGTCCGTGAGCAGGCCATATGTCCCGGAGCGGCATTGATCGTGCGCCCAGGAGTACACAGCATCATCCATTACAATGATTCTGTGGACGTTGGGCCGCCCGTCGGGCTATTATCCCGCACTCATAAGATCATGGAGGTAATGATAAATTTTACCACATGACAGGAGGCTTTGTATTTTGCATTAAACTCTCTTTACTTACTCCACAGCAGTAAAGAAACAGTTAAAACAGTAACCAATCAAAATGCAATAGGAGGTAATATATTCTGAGCCGTGAGACTCCTCCTCCTCTTTCTTTACTGCTCCATCAGACAGACAGGTCAGAGTTTCTGCTCTCCCAATTATAAGGCTTTTGGGGTTACGTATTTCCATTTGAATGTTTTTCTATCTATCCTTGTGGTAATATTTAATGTCTACTACTACATTTTGGGGGGTTTGTGGCTCAAGCAAAAAATTTTCTCCTCAGTTTGGTCTCCCGTCCCTGTCTGGCCTTCTCACTCGGACGTGGAGGATAAGCTTTACTAGCCAATTTATTTATTTATTTACTAGCACCCCCCCCCCCCCCCAAAGGATTATGGTAAGGGGTAACGTTCACCCCATCTGCGAATATCGCGTCGCGATTTTTTTGCCACGAATTTTCGGCGGAAATTTTCGCCGCGCATTTTCGCTCGCGGCAACGGCGGGAATTATACTCGCATCTCGCGAGAACTGTGGCCGCCATTTTGAATAGAGACTCCATGTCCTCAGTGCTCGGTTTTTGCGGTAAGTCCATTACAACCATTTCCTCTTACTATTTGATATTGTGCTCCGTGTCAGAGCCCTCACTGTGTCTCTCCTCCTTCACAGCTCGGATTGCATAAGCCTGTCAGACGACCAGGCAGGGCTCTCAAATCTGTGGCCGTTTGTCCAGGCCTCACCACTGCAGGGTTCATTCCCTGGGCTTTGGGGTGTCGCCCCGAAATTGCTGCTGCTACAGAGGTGTCAGACATACATCCTCTATTCCTGGGTGCTGCCCAGTGTAAAAATCCCAATTTACCCTGCTGGGGTTATAGGTACTGCTGGTACCATCTCTATACATCCTCTATTCCTGGGTGCTGCCCAGTGTAAAAATCCCAATTTACCCTGCTGGGGTTATAGGTACTGCTGGTACCATCTCTATACATCCTCTATTCCTGGGTGCTGCCCAGTGTAAAAATCCCAATTTACCCTGCTGGGGTTATAGGTACTGCTGGTACCATCTCTATATACTTTATACTACCCTGTGCCAGGGTGTTGTTGGACAATGGACCAGAACGCTGCACAGCTTCAGGCCATGATTAATGAGGCAGTTGCTGCCTCGATGGAGAAGGCTTTCTCCAGAATTCTGACGGCGGCTGATGGGCCAGATGACCTCGCTGAGGTCCCGCAACAGGACTACGATTCCGAGGCTTCGGAGTCACAGGTTCGTGCCGACTCTCGGCCACAAAAACGCCATTGGAAAGGAGAGAAGGGCTCTGCTAATCCGGACAGGGGCAAGGCCCCCGCCAAGCGCGACAAACCGTCTCCTCTCGCTCCCTCGCCTGAACATCAATACTCCTCGGACGAGGAGGATAAGCTTTCTCCGTCCATGAATATTCTGGACTCGTGGCAGGCCGCGGACTCCGACGTTCCGGAGGACGCCTGGGGCTCAGATGAGGGCGCGTTTTCCGGTGACCAAAAGGGCACCTTTCTCGAAACCGCCCAGCTACCCGACGACTCGGCGCCACTGCTGGAGGATGAGGAAACCATCCTGGACCCCTCCGGCCAACGTCTCTTCGATCCGAGAAACATCCGTCATCCACGTTCTGGGAACTGGACGCCTCCGGATCACCTCGCAAAGTTTATGCACCTATGGCTACGCAAACCTATGGACAAAACGATTCGCAACCGTTTACGATCCGAATGCCCTTGCCCTCTGTTACCCGACTTCGTGGCGCAAACTCCGGAGTTCGACCAGATCATGACCACCTTTATGTCTAGGGGTGGTCAGGACCCTCGCAAAGGGGTTGAGAAGGCATTCCACGGCGTGCAGGATAAGCTGTTGGACTCCATTGGTCCACTTTCCCGCATTTTGTATTTGGCGGATGATGCCCTAGCGCGATCAGAGGAGTTTGACGCTAATATGGTTCGTGAATGGGCTCACGACATTAGAGAATGGGCTCAACGGTGCTTCTGCTTTATAGGCAACGCCAACGTAGCCCTCTCTTCTGAGAGGAGGAAAGCAGCATTACTCCGTCTTGACGGAAAATTGGTGGAATTGGGCACCAAAGAACTAGGACCTCTGGCACAGGGCAAGCTATTTGGTGAGACTTTTCTGAAGGAGCTCAATAGACATGTGAATGTCTTTACCTCGCTTAACAAAGCACAGACCTCCATGAAGCGGGTCTTCCGAGCCAACTCCCAAAGGGGTGTTTTTGGAAGGGCTGGCCGCCACAGAGGCCGAGCAGCCAGCCGATTCTGGCCTTCGGGCCCCAGTTCTCAAAGGCCTCAACCGTTCTACCCAGAAACAGGCTATAGACAGCCTTTCTCCTTCACCAGAGGAGCCGACAGAGGTCGTGGATCACGTGCCCGGGGCAGGGCTCGCTTCAACTCCATCGGTAAGTCGTCACTGGTTGCAGGTACCTCTTCTCACTCATACAGCAGGTCGTATTTCCCTTTGATTTCAGAACTGGGCGGCTATATCGTCGGACGCATGGATACTCCAGACGGTACAGGGTTACGTCATAGACTTCGTGGGACGTCCAGACCAGTCGATCCTGCCGCATCCTTTTCTCTGCTCCGCAGAGGACTACAGGTTGATAGCAAACGAGCTACTAGACCTCCACTCCAAGGGTGCGGTGGAGCCCGCACACGATCAGGGAGGCTTTTTCAGCAATCTTTTCTTGGTGAAGACAAAGACCGGGGATTTCAGACCAGTCTTAAACTTAAAAAAGCTCAACTCCTACGTGCGATACAGGCACTTCAAGATGGAGGGCATACACCTTCTGAGGGACCTCCTTCGAGACGGAGATTGGTTCACGAGACTGGACCTCAAAGACGCGTACTTGTCGGTACCGGTCCACTCGACCTGCCGACGTTTCCTCAGATTCCTGTGGCAAGGTCGACCATGGCAGTTCACGTGCCTCCCTTTCGGCCTCAGTTCAGCCCGTGGTGTTTCACCAAGTTGCTGAAGCCTGTGGTCGCACATCTTCGTGCTCAAGGGATTCGGTGCATTATATACCTGGACGACCTGCTTCTGTTTTGCGACGACAGGTCCGGACTGACTCGGCACACACGTTTTACCGTCGACTTCCTGACCTCCCTAGGGTTCGTGGTGAACTTCTTGAAGTCGGAGTTGTCCCCGACTCAGACTGTCCAGTTTCTGGGATTCGAGATAGACTCCAGGTCCAGCACACTACGCTTATCAGCGACGAAGATCGCGGCTATCAAGAAGGAATTGTGCAGAGTCATCCGCTGCTTCTCCATTCCACTCCGTACTCTGGCTCGGATCGTAGGTCTACTATCCGCTTCCATTCAGGCCATTTCTCCCGGGACCGTTGGAACGGCCGAGCCATCTTCGGGAGCTCTCCCGACGTCGTTTTGGAGTCGGACGCCAGCCTTTGGGGCTGGGGCGCAACGGGCGGAGGCAGATCAACAGGAGGCGCCTGGACCGCTCAAGAGAGTCTTCTCCACATCAACTGCCTGGAACTGTTGGCGGGGTCGTTCGCTATCCGCAGTCTGGCGAAGGACAAGTCACATTGCTGTATTCTCTTGCGGATGGACAACATCTCGGCGGTCCGGTAGATCAACCGCCTGGGCGGAGCCCGTTCCCGTCTACTGTCGGAGGTGACGAAGGAGATCTTCGACTTCTGCCTTCCCTGCAACATTTCACTCAAGGCGGAATACCTTTCAGCATGATCGCACGGACAATTCAATTCCTGAGGAATCAACGCATTTCTCTCCTGCTCGTCGCTCCGCTTTGGCGGAATCAACCGTGGTTCCCGGACCTTCTGGAGCTCTCCTACATCGATCCGTTGCTTCTACCGTCTTTCCCGATGCTCCTCACGGACCAGAAAGGGAATCCGCATCCCCTGGTACTCGAGGGCCGTCTCCTTCTGGTTGCTTGGGCTCTTTCCGGGGAGCCTGGCAGACCAGCGATTTATCGCAGGCAGCTAGAGACCTCATATGGGACTCCTGGGCTCCTGGACCTAGAAGATGTTACTTATCAGCTTGGGGTTCCTGGTCCTCTTGGTGCTGTGAACGGGACTTCGATCCATTTACGGCACCTGTGACCGCCATATGGAATTTTCTGTCACATTTGTTCTCTTTGGGCCGCTCCTATCGTTCTCTCAACGTGGTGCGCTCCGCTATTTCGGCGGTGCACGTTCCCTCTCTTGGTATCCCAATCGGTAGGGATCCACTTGTTTGCCGTTTACTTAGGGGTATAAGGTTGCAGAGACCTCCGGACCCCAGATATTCTCGGCTCTAGGATGTGGCCTTGGTTCTTCAGTTTCTGAGAGATTGGCCGACTAATACCTCCCTCTCTCTAAGACAACTGTCGGCCAAGTTGACTTTGTTACTTTGCCTCGTTTCCTTTCGTAGAGTTTCGGACGTACGGGCTTTCGACGTCGACGCCTTTTCGGTCTCTCCGGAGGGAGTTACCTTTCGGGTGTCTAGACGTACCAAGTCCAACTCTACGTCGGTCTTTTATCCCTTCTTTGCCTCAGAACCGCAACTTTGTGTCGTTTCTACCCTTACTCGGTACGTTGAGGTCACTTCCGCGCTTCGAACTTCTGCCTCGGGACAGCTTTTGGTGTCCTACTGAATGTTCCCGTCTCAACTACTACACTCGCCAGGTGGATACGGTGGCTTCTGTCTCCGGCGGGCGTGGACCCCTGTTTTGGGGCACATTCAGTTCGTGGGGCGGCTGCTTCCTCGGCCTTCTCGGCAGGCGCTTCTCTGACAGACATCCTACATTCGGCGGACTGGTCGAGGGAGTCTACCTTCAGGACATTCTACTTTCGTCCAAGCACGGGGGCGGCTATGTGTCTTGTGAATCAGCGTTAAAAATGCAAAATACGAAGCCTCCTGTCATGTGGTAAAATTGAAGATTATGCTAGCGCTAGTGTACTTATAATCTTAATTTTAGTAATGACAGGAGGCGAGTATTTTCCCACCTCTTTCCCACCCTTGGTAAGTGCTCGTGGGTAAGTATATGGTTTCACTCCCTTTTGCGTTTTAGCAGCCAAGATCCTTTTAAGTGATGTCATTTACTGTCATTTTATGTGGGTCATGCCTGCAAGCAGGTTCAGTTTCGGTTCCTAACCCATTTCACATTGTTTTTCAGTATAAATGCTTGAGGTTTCCGGTCCAACTTCAGGGAGTTTCTTCGTGTCGATCGGACTTCGTCTCACGGAGATCTGAGTGCGGACAGAAGGTCTTTTGATTCCGGTTACAGTTCACTCCGGATTTTCTTCATGCTTTACAGTTACAGGACAAGGAGTTCGTTCGGTGGTTCGTGGTTTAAGAGACATTGACTTTAGTTTGTCCAGTTTTTCTGATGTCGCATGCGAAAGAGGAGGAGGAGTCTCACGGCTCAGAATATATTACCTCCTATTGCATTTTGATTGGTTACTGTTTTAACTGTTTCTTTACTGCTGTGGAGTAAGTAAAGAGAGTTTAATGCAAAATACTCGCCTCCTGTCATTACTAAAATTAAGATTATAAGTACACTAGCGCTAGCATAATCTTCAATTATCCCCTAGTGTTTAGTTTTTCTCCTCAGTGACCTTTGGGTCAGTTTCCCAACATGAGTGATACCGTTATAAGATGTATTAATAATAATGATCCTTTAACTGTACACGAGGATTAGCAAGACTCATTTATAATCCTGTTTTACTTCCACCTGGAAAATACAGATATTTAATCCTAATGCAAAGTTTACATAAAACTCTATTACATAACATTTTTGAAGTTTTTTTTTATATGTGGCATTTTAGTTATTTCCAACTTTTAAGAAAACCATGATGTTTTCTTTCAGGAATACATTTTAAACTGTTCTGTACTCAATTACCACCGCATTAGAACAATACTCCAGGCAAGATTTAAGCAGTCATCTGCAAGAAGGGCCAAAATAATATTTCTGAATTGGATCTGCCGTCTGGTACCTGCTCTCAGACTGGATCAAGGTTCACTGGCAGACCGCGTGAGATGAAGCTTGCCTATTTCGCCTTATTAATGGGAAACATATGAACAACAGACAGTTTGAAGAAATTGACAATATGATACAGAAGCAGAACAGAGCAGGTAGGTGGATGTGATGTACATGGGTTCTAGATATTCTGCTTGTAATGAATAATATTTTTTAACTTTCTTAGGGGATATTGACATTACTGGAGTCCATATAGAGGTGAGGAGTCAAGCTCAGGTCTACCAAACTGTTATGGCAGTGGGTGTGGAACCACTGTGTCAACCAACAGATTTGACTTTGGGCTACTTCTAAGGGCGTTATCCTGGTAGTCCACTGGTATTCATTCTTTAACCCTTGTATAGTGATCTAAACTTCACTGCATGGGAACCACCAAGCTGCTACCTCCTGGAGTAGTGTCTGTGTGGTTGACTGCTGACCCACAGGAGTCAGAAACACTGAGGTCAGGACAGGCAGAGTGCAAACAATCTGAAAAAACAGTCCAAGGCAGTGTGGAGTCAATACGGAGGTCAGGCACAGGTCAGGTCAGGCAATGGAGAGTCAGAATCAAGGAAACAGGAGAAATTGGGACATGGTCAGACAAACGAATACAGCACACCTTTGCAGAAACTAGTAAGCTGGAAACCTATTGCAATTCTCTTCATGGATACACGGCAGGGCCCAGAAGGAAAGGAGCGCAATTTTGTTTTTGAAGGGCAGATTTCCCTGAAATGGTTTTCGGGTACTATGTCATATTTGAAGAGACCCTGGGGTACCTCTAGAAAGGAAACCCCAAAAAGTGACCCCATTTTGGAAACTACACCCCTCAAGGAATTGATCGAGGGGTGAAGTAAATGCTTTTACCCAACAAGTGTTTCATAGAATTTAGAAACACTTATATACACTCACCTAAAGAATTATTAGGAACACCATACTAATACTGTGTTGCACCCCCTTTTGCCTTCAGAACTGCCTTAATTCTACGTGGCATTGATTCAACAAGGTGCTGATAGCATTCTTTAGAAATGTTGGCCCATATTGATAGGATAGCATCTTGCAGTTGATGGAGATTTGAGGGATGCACATCCAGGGCACGAAGCCCCCGTTCCACCACACCTCAAAGATGCTCTATTGGGTTGAGATCTGGTGACTGTGGGGGCCATTTTAGTACAGTGAACTCATTGTCATGTTCAAGAAACCAATTTGAAATGATTCGAGCTTTGTGACATGGTGCATTATCCTGCTGGAAGTAGCCATCAGAGGATGGGTACATGGTGGTCATGAAGCTGATAGTCCTACTGAATAGACTGTTAGAATTTGTATTATGGCAAGAAAAAAGCAGCTAAGTAAAGAAAAACGAGTGGCCATCATTACTTTAAGAAATGAAGGTCAGTCAGTCCGAAAAATTGGGAAAACTTTGAAAGTAAGGGCTATTTGACCATGAAGGAGAGTGATGGGGTGCTGCGCCAGATGACCTGGGCTCCACAGTCACCGGACTTGAACCTAATCGAGATGGTTTGGGGTGAGCTGGACCGCAGAGTGAAGGCAAAAGGGCCAACAACTGCTAAGCATCTCTGGGAACTCCTTCAA
This sequence comes from Bufo gargarizans, assembly GCF_014858855.1. NCBI lineage: Eukaryota > Metazoa > Chordata > Amphibia > Anura > Bufonidae > Bufo > Bufo gargarizans. The sequence goes on from NC_058082.1 coordinate 601,098,719, forward strand.
GACTGTTGGAAGACCATTTCAGGTGACTACCTCTTGAAGCTCATCAAGAGAATGCCAAGAGTGTGCAAAGCAGTAATCAAAGCAAAAAGTGGCTAATTTGAAGAACCTAGAATATGACATATTTTTAGTTGTTTCTTGTTTCACACTTTTTTGTTATGTATATAATTCCACATGTGTTAATTCATAGTTTTGATGCCTTCATAGTTATGAAAATAAAGAAAACTCTTTGAATGAGAAGGTGTGTCCAAACTTTTGGTCTGTACTGTATATATATATATATATATATATATATATAACATATATGAATCGCACATCCAGCTTTCTTTTTTCACTTTACTGGAGTGCTGCTCTATTTTTCATTTGTATATATATATATATATATATACAGTATTAAGCTAGTTTTTCTTAACTTTCTAGGGAAATTGAACATGTCTTGCAGTGTATTGTAACTGCGGCATCATCCTATTACACTCTGCCTCTGGTAGTACTAAGATGGCAGGCCCTGCTCATTTGCATATGAATAGAAATGCTGATATCTCTGCAGCTGTTTAGCATAGAGATATAAGAAAGGTATAGTTTTAATCAGCATGACAAGCCCTACCAGCCAGCATGTCTGGCTTAATAGGATTGATCCTGGTGACCAAGCCGCTTTAATAAAGTGCATGTGGTGAAGCTCTCAATATGGGTAGGGCCCACTGTGAGTTTTATGGTACCCTGTGATTCTTGTGGCATGGATTTTTGTAATTATTCCTACTGTGCCTTTTAGAGATGTTGAAAAGCCTAAATACTGCTCAGGACGAGGACTACAGACTCTGTCTATTTTTCTGTAGATACTTTCATCTACTAAAGTCAACCTGCTGCGAGTGCGGAACATTTCTTTCTGCCACATGTAATAAATATTATAGGTTTGCTTGTATGTGGTCGCCGGGAAAGTGTTGGTGGTCTGTGTCTCTCAAACACAGTTCAGTGTGTAAATGCTAACGACGGCTGTTAAAAATAGGTTTACAAATCGGCACAAAACAAATACACACGTAGCAGCTGGGCTGCACATTTCACATCATACACTGGTACTGTATGTAAGATTAGACTGACCGACAGACCAATATTCTGCCATATTGTTAGTTTATTATTTTCAGATAAAAATGTTTGTTCACGTCCCTGGTGTTATATAAGCCCTTACAATAATAATACTGGATTATGTGTCCATATTAACCTTCAATGAAGAAATGTAGAAATTGAAGAATAATGATATAAAGAATTAGAATATACAGCAGGTCGCACATATTTGACTACAGATTGTGCATTTATGGACCCTGAGGGGATACGCACTGCACGCTCATGGTGTATGCTAGGAGCCATTAAAAAATGATTTCTTTCCTAGTGTTCAGCTTGTTGCTATTGCTAGAATTGCTATGAATAATGATAATAATATATTATATAATACATATAAAATAATACACAGCTAGAAAATAGAATATAACATAACATAGAAAATACATAGCTCTTAAAGGGCATCTGTCAGCAGATTTGTACCTATGACACTGTCTGACCTGTTACATGTGCGCTTGGCAGATGAAGGCATCCGTGTTGGTCTCATGTTAATATGTGTCCGCATTACTGAGAAGAATGATGTTTAAATATATGTAAATGAGCCTCTAGGAGCAATGGGGCATTGCCATTACATCTAGAGCAAGGGTGCACAACGTTTCCTGGTTGGGGGCCATCATCTTTTTTCTCCTGTTATACCGGTAAATAGGAGGAGGTCCTGCTCTGGTTTTGTTACAGCTGCCTATAAAAAAACAAGTCCTTTATTCCATCATGTTAAAATCAGAAATCAAAGAGCAGATGGTAAAATGAACTTTAAAAAACTTAGCATTCATTTTTATTGCCATCGGTACCTTGTCTTTTGATTTTAACATGATAGAATAAAGGACTTATTATTATTTTATTTTTTTTATCAGAGAAGAGTACCTACAGAAACTGAAGAGACCAGAGCTGAGTGGTGAGTAAAGAAAAACTAAAAGTTGAAAATTACACTGTAGAACAGCATTTTTTTTTTAAATATTGATGAGTGTTGGAATTGCAAATCATTTTGGGTGACCTATTCCTACACCACTCCGTAGGTGCTTCTCCATATGTTGATGTACTATGCATCTGAAGGTCACTCTAATACAGAGTAATGCTTTTAGGGAGAATGCTTTCCAATATGGAATCAGATGGAGTATGCCACATTTTTAAACCTAAATATAAAATCGGAGGTACAGTAGGGCACTATACACTTCTATGGATGCTATATTACAACACTTTACAAATTTACAAATCACTAGTCAGACCACACATGGAGTACTGTGTACAGTTCTGGGCTCCTGTGAACAAGGCAGACATAGCAGAGCTGGAAAAGGTTCAGAGGAGGGCAACTAAAGTAATAACTAGTGTTAGGGACCACTCATGAAGGCAACCTTGACGCGGTGAGTGGCTTATTACGCTTTGGCCAAAATGTACACCAATGCCTTATTCAACATCCAGCATAAAGGTAGGGCAGAGTGCTGGTTGCAGTGTGCGATTGCATTTTGTGTTTTTACATTTATATCTCTATTTCGCCATAGCAATCTGCACCTGCTAGGGGTTGTGCGGGCTGAAATTTTCCATATTTTTCTCTTTGTAGTACGTATTGGAGGCGTGGCGATCTCCAAGCAGTCAAGCACACCTGTCCAGTTGATCTGCCCCCTGGAGGCTGGTTTTAAAGTCAGTATAAAACTGAGTCTGCTTATACAGCACCTACCAGTAGCCATTAGGCTCCAGGAGAAGTATAAAGTGGGCTCAGCATGCATGTGAGTACTTGCATCCCTGGATCCGATGAAAGCTGTAATGGCACCGGACGGGGTTAAAAGCAGAGTGTGCTTGGCATGCATGCTGTACCTGCGCTCCCTGGACTTTATGTGGCTGTCATGGCCCATAAAAGGTAGGAACTAGTGTTAGGGACCACTCATGAAGGCAACCTTGACGCGGTGAGTGGCTTATTACGCTTTGGCCAAAATGTACACCAATGCCTTATTCAACATCCAGCATAAAGGTAGGGCAGAGTGCTGGTTGCAGTGTGCGATTGCATTTTGTGTTTTTAAAGTAATAACTGGAATGGGGCAACTACAGTACCCTGAAAGATTATCAAAATGAGGTTTATTCACGTTAGAAAAAAGGCGACTGAGGGGAGATCTAATTAATATGTATAAATATATCAGGGGTCAGTATAGAGATCTATCCCATCATCTATTTATCCCCAGGACTGTGACTGTGACGAGGGGACATCCTCTGCGTCTAGAGGAAAGAAGGTTTGTACACAAACATAGAAGAGGATTTTTTAGGGTAGGAGCTGTGAGACTATGGAACTTTCTGCCTGAGGAGATGGTGATGGTGAGTTCACTAAAAGAGTCCAAGAGGGGTCTGGATGTATTTCTGGGGTATATTAATATTACAGGCTATAGCTACTGGAGAGGGGTCGTTAATCCAGGGAGTTATCTGATTGCCTGATTGGAGTCGGAAGGGATGTTTTTTCCCTAAAGTGAAGAAAATTGGCTTCTACCGCACAGTTTTCTTTTTTGCCTTCCTCTGGATCAACTTGCAGGATAACTGTCACGGCTGAGGATGGGGAAAACCCTCAGCCGTGCGATGCCTGTAGATGTTAAGCGCTGCTTGGCCAGGACAACAGTATTAGGGAGCAGGTCACCTCCTATTGCGTCCCTAAACTGACCCTGACTCCTAACCATATGAGTCAACCCTGAAGGTGGGAGGACTCATACACCGGATGCCTTGGGGTCCCTGCTAACCCTCAGGATTGCCCTGGAACAAGGAGCAGGGTAAGACAACCTGTTCTTCCTAGGCACGGAGGAACAGGAGTCTCACTAGCCAAGCTGCAAAAGGAAGAGAACATAAACAGCCTATGGATATGGCAGGAGGATGAAAAGCACTTCCACACCTACCTGCCACAGACACACAGACTGGATCCAGTGCAATACAGCAAGTGTCCACACCCAAACACCAGTGGACACAGCACACACACAAACACACAGGAACCCAGATCCATAGGTGCATAACATCACAAAGGAAAACATCAACAGAACATCACATAAACTTAAGAGTCATAGTTTGTTTATGACCACAAGGGTGGCCCCCACTGGTAGAGGGAAATACAAGGAGGGTGTCTCCAGCAAAGCATGGCTGAAGCACCCCCTCAGCTACTGATATCCAAAGAGGCTTTATAGCCCAAAGTGGCCACACCCACACAGACACACAAGGAGAGGGAATTAACCCTTCCAAGACCAACCAGGGAAGTGAAACCACCTAAAGGGGAAGTGTCCAAATGCACAACACACTGCAGCTGTTACCGCAGGCAACGACATGTGTGGCAACCATGTCCTGGGAGTCAGCCAGAAGGCCGAGACACTGCCACCACATGTACATAAACCAAACGTTGCCACGGACAGCCACAGTGAAGGGAAATGTCACAGTGCACACCTACATAACACCTAGTGCACACCAGACATACAAAAGTGCATACATACACACACACAACTCAAAGGCAACCGCACACATACCTATTGTCCGCGGCAACCGCACCTGAGGCAGACAGCAAAGTGCCCCCAGCTGCGGTTGACACAACAAACCAAACCGCGGGCAACTGTATGCGGCTCCCAAGGAGTCACGGCCATAAACATGGTCGTGACAATAACAGGCTGAACTGGGTGGACATGTTGCTATGTATATGAAGCCTAATGGTAATTACTTTACACATGCCTGTCAATCGAGAGAAATCAAACTCAGCACTGAAGCAGAGTTCCTCAGAACACATTGTTGCTGTTTTTCAGTACACTTTTGTACTGGCTTCCACTGGAATCTGTTCTGGTAAAAAGATCAATTTGTAGATATCAAACAAGCAGCACATTTATTGTGAGTGTCAGCCACTGAACCCTTGCTGTGACGCTTGGCCTGTTCTGATGTTCTGGTTAATATTACAGCTTGTCAAGCAATGCCACACAGATACAGTATATACATTAAAAGTGTCGTGAAAGGACGAATTGTATGTGATATTGGATGGCCTCACATGCTTACACCCTGCACTTACCTGTCAGGGAACTTTCCAGGACAAACATATATTTATGTAAGTCGATGACGTCACTCATTACAATGAATCCACATCTAGCAAAGCTATACTGAGTTTATGATTTAAAAGCAAATTGAATCTGATGTAAATTCAGTCTGCCCTAAATCTAAACATTTTGTGTGATTAGATGTTTTTTGTCAAGACAACATTTTGGGGGAGAAAGTTGATTGCATTGATTGTAGATTGCATTGATGTGCATACGTTGAAACTCCAAGCTTAATGAAGCTGTTATATGGCACCTGTAGAAATATGTAAGCCCTCCATTTCGTAAAGATGTTTTTTTTCTTGGATTTTATATGGCATAATATGTACAGTAGCTCCAGGAACTCTGTGAGGCCTTTTCCCCCACATCCTTTTTCTATCACCTCATGTGAAAATTTCTGGGAAAATATGTTGAACCAGCTCTTTCTGTACTAGACTGAATTCATACACAGTATGTTATTCTGCAATGTTTTTCACAGCTTTTTTCACGGCTATGATGTTTAAGTCAAAGGCATTGTGGTCAAATGTTACTTTGAAGGGGTTTCGAGATTTTGATATGGATAGCCTATCCACAAGATAGGTCATGATTATCTGATGAGTGAGGGTCTGACTCCCAGCACCACCACTGATCAGCTGTTTGAAGAAGTTGCACTGGAGCACCACGGCCACTTCCTAGGCCAGTGACTTCACGTTCATCAGTCACGTGGCCTAGGTGTCACGCTCGTGTGTGGGAGGAAAACACCACACTGAGCATAGGAGAAAAAGGGGATACAGGAATAAGGCCTTGAAATCAGGGAACAAAGATGGACACCTCCTAGAGAAAACCCTAACTCCAGTCCTGACTGACTACCTGTATGAACAGACCCCAAAGGTAGTCAAGTTCATACACCGGATACCTAGAATCCTATCTCACCCTATAGGACCCTGGAACTAATGTCAGGACTGAGTCTACCTGTTCCTCCAAAGGTAAGGATGGACAGTAAGGCCTAATGGCCTGAGGCCTAATAACAAACAACAGGGAAAGGCAAGATACACATATATCAAAACAAAATACAAAAGGGAACGGAGACACTTATCTTCAATGAAGCTTTGGTAGCACCAGGAACTCAGCCAAGAATCAAACACAAGCTAACCACAAGTCCAACAGAAGCTATAAACCGCATAGCATAGTGTGAGAGACAACAATAAATAGGGAAGGTTAAATGACCACTATAGCAACACCTGGGGATAGAAGGTGTGGAAAGCACCAGAAACAACACAAACGTCATTTGATCCAAAAGGAAAACATGTCAGATCAAACCACGTATTTCCAGTCTCACAGATCTCCTGCCAACTGTTGCGGGAACATCCATATGTCTCGGTACGTCCATGACACTAGGCGCAGCTCATTCCTATTTAAGGGAATGGACAAGGGCTGCAATATCAAGCTCAGTCGTTATACAATGTACAGTATGGTGCTTGGAATACTGCTAGGAGGCCACAGCTTGTTTAAATAGCTGATTGATGACTGTTCCAGAAGTTGGGCCTCGCCATTCAGGTATTGATGACCTGTACTGATGATAGGTAGTGATGAGCGAACTTCTGTTTTAAGTTCGGCGTCTAAAGTTCGGCTTCCGGTTAGCGGAGAATCCCGATATGGATCCCGATATGGATTCCGACTTCCGTTGTGGTCCGTGGTAGCGGAATCAATAATCGGCCATTATTGATTCCGCTACCACGGACCACAACGGAAGTCGGAATCCATATCGGGATCCATATCGGGATTCTCCGCTAACCGGAAGCCGAACTTTAGACGCCGAACTTAAAACAGAAGTTCGCTCATCACTGATGATAGGCTATCAACAGCAAAATCCCATACAACTCCTTTAAAGTTAATCTGTCACTATCTAAGTAACAAAATTGCATAGTTGCAGATAGTACCTTATTCACAAATGAGCCTGCAAGGTGCCCAGAGGGGCGTTAATCTTGGTAGAAGGAGCCCAGGCATGCCTCTTGCCAGTGCCCAAGCCCAACTCCATGCAGAACCTAATGTCACTAGTTAAGTTTGCAGATAGCTGGAACTTATAAATAAACGAGCGACTGGCTTGATCTTAAACTAAGGAGCTTATAGGTGAGCCCTATAAAACCCTAAGAGCTCTCCCTGACTGCTATGCACATGCAAGGGTCTCGATAGTAGACAATTGCATGCCCACGTACCAAGTCTGTGTGACACCTGAAAACCCTATAATAGTGAGGGGACACGACCACCGGCTCCTTGCACTTAATACGGACAGAGTCAGGGTCACCTAGAATCAAGCCAGCAAGGAAACACAATAAAGTAAAGGACTTATCTGAGCAAACAGCAGAAGCAGCCTCCAGCAGTGAACACTTCATCCAGGAAGTAGTATAAACCACAAAGTGAGGCAGTATGGGAGGGAATATAAAGGAAGACGATTAGTTTAAATAAGTGACACCTGGCAGAAGGAAAGGAGATGAGAAAGTGAATCCAAAACAAAGAACATCATACAAGAGGTAGAGAAGAATGTCTGCTAGACCTTCTCACAGAACTGGCGGTGACAGTACCCCTCCCTCTACGGGTGGACTCCGGACACTCAGAGCCCAACTTCTCAGGATGAGACCTATGGAAAGCCCTGATGAGACGAGTGGCCTTAATGTCCACCACTGGGACCCACATCATCTCCTCAGGACCATAACCCTCCCAATGAACGAGGTACTGAAGAGAACCGCGGATAATGCGAGAATCCACAATCCTAGAGACCTCAAATTCAAGATTACCATCAACAATAATCGGAGGAGGAGGCAAAGAGGATGGTACAGTGGGTTGGACATAAGGTTTTAATAGGGACTTGTGAAAAACATTATGGATCTTCCAAGTCTGAGGAAGATCAAGACGGAAGGCAACGGGATTGATGACGGACAAGATCTTATAAAGCCCAATAAACTTAGGACCCAACTTCAAGGAGGGAACCTTCAGTTTGATATTCTTTGTAGACAACCACACCAGATCACCCACATTCAGGTCCGGACCAGGCACACGTCTTTTATCCGCCACACGCTTATATCTCTCACTCATCCTCTTCAGATTACCCTGAATCTTTTGCCAATTAAATGACAAAGACAAGGAAAATCTCTCCTCATCAGGTAAACCAGAAGACCCCTCTCCAGAGAATGTCCCAAACTGCGGATGAAACCCATATGCACCAAAAAATGGTGACTTATCAGAGGACTCCTGGCGACGGTTATTTAAAGCAAACTCAGCAAGGGACAAAAAAGAATACCAATCCTCCTGATTCTCCGTCACACAAAACAGCGCAGATATGTCTCCAGATTCTGATTGACGCGTTCGGTTTGACCATTCGACTGCGGGTGAAAAGCAGAAGAGAACGATAACCGAACCCCCAAGCGAGAACAGAAGGCCTTCCAGAATCTGGAAACAAATTGCGTGCCCCTATCAGAAACAATGTCTGAAGGAATGCCATGCAATTTAACAATATGGTCAACAAATGCTTGCGCCAGCGTCTTAGCATTGGGTAACCCAGGAAAGGGAATGAAATGTGCCATTTTGCTAAAACGGTCCACTACCACCAGAATCACAGTCTTCCCCGAGGAACGAGGCAGGTCAGTAATGAAGTCCATGGACAGATGCGTCCAAGGACGAGAAGGAATGGGTAACGGGAGGGGAGAACCCAATGGCCGTGAATGAGGGACCTTGGCACGAGTACAGGTCTCGCAGGCTGCCACAAAACCCTCAACTGTCTTACGAAGAGCCGGCCACCAGAATCTCAGAGCAATGAGATCCACTGTGGCTCTACTTCCTGGGTGCCCAGCAAGGACAGTATCGTGGTGCTCCTTAAAAACCATGTGTCGTAAAGCGAGAGGCACAAACAACCTCCCAGAAGGACAAAGATCAGGAGCCTCTGCCTGGGCTGCCTGAACCTCTGCCTCCAAATCAGGATAAAGAGCAGAGACGACCACCCCTTCAGCCAAAATGGGACCCGGGTCTTCAAAGTTCCCCCCTCCCGGAAAACAACGTGACAGGGCATCCACCTTCACATTTTTAACCCCAGGGTGGAATGTAACAACTAAATTAAATAGAATAGAAAAGAACAAAGACCATCTGGCCTGTATCGGGTTCAGACGCTTGGCCGATTCCAAGTAGGCCAGATTCTTATGGTCGGTAAACACAGTAATAGGGTGTCTGGCTCCCTCTAACCAATGGCGCCATTCCTCAAAAGCTAATTTGATGGCCAACAACTCCCTATCTCCCACATCGTAATTTCTCTCTGCTGAGGATAGTTTCCTTGAGAAAAAGGCACATAGTTGCCATTTGGCAGGAGAGGGACCCTGAGATAAGCCCGCACCCACACCCACCTCAGAAGCATCCACCTCAACAATGAAAGGTAGAGAGACATCAGGTTGTACCAAAATGGGAAAACTCTCTTTAATACTAGAAAAGGCTTTAAGCGCATCTACCGACCACGAGGAAAAATCCACCCCTTTTTTAGTCATATCAGTGTGTGGCTTAACAACAGAGGAATAATTCAAAATTAACTTTCTGTAATAATTGGCAAAAGCCAAAAACCGCATCAGCGCCTTCTGATTCTCAGGAAGCTCCCAATCAAGCACAGCGCAAACCTTCTCAGGGTCCATCCGAAAACCAGAAGCGGAGAGAAGAAAACCAAGAAATTGAATCTCCGGAACTGCAAACACACATTTTTCCAGTTTAGCGTACAATTTATTCTCCCGCAGAATCAGCAAGACCTGACGTAGGTGGTCCCGATGATTCTTGAAATCAGGAGAAAAATCAAAATGTCATCTAGATACACCAGTACAAATTTCCCCATTAAATGATAAAAAATGCTGTTCACAAAATGTTGGAAGACGGCCGGAGCATTCATCAAACCAAAGGGCATAACCAAATTCTCTAAATGACCCTCAGGGGTATTGAAGGCCGTCTTCCATTCATCCCCTTCCCTGACTAGGTTGTATGCCCTTCTTAAATCCAACTTAGAAAAAACTTTAGCCCCAACAATCTGGTTAAACAGGTCCGGGATCAGAGGAAGTGGATATGGGTCACGAATAGTGATACGGTTCAGCTGCGTGAAATCCAGACAAGGTCTTAAAGAAGCATCTTTTTTTCTTAACAAAAAAATAAACAGCGGCAACAGATGATTTCGAGGGTGTCCTTTTCTCAGGCTCTCAGAGATATAAGTACGTATAGCGACCCTTTCAGGTAGGGAGAGATTGTATAGTCGTGATTTTGGCAGCTTGGCGCCTGGGATGAGATTAATAGGGCAGTCGTATTCCCGGTGAGGGGGCAACTCCTGGACACCACTCTCGGAAAACACATCCGAAAATTCTGAGAGAAAAGATGGCACAGTCTTGGTAGAAACCTCTGAAAGAGATGCCGTTAAGCAATTCTCTCTGCAAAACTGTCATGGAACCATGAACCAGACGTACAACAAGAGATGAGTGGAAATAAGAAGGCTTTATTGAAAATAAAGCTGTAAGGCAAAAGTCCAAACGGATGGCTAAACCGAAGCAGGGTCTTGCGAAACCAGAGATCAGGAACCAGAAGGGTAGTCAGATGAAGCCAGGATCAGGAACCAACAGGGTAGACAGACGAAGCCAGGATCAGGAATCAGCAGGGTAGTCAGACGAAGCCAGGATCAGGAACCAGAAGCAGCAGCAGTCTTAGAAGCATGTGAGCACAGGAGGACCAAGCAGGGAACTGAAGCCACAGACCTCCTATATATATGAGCTAGGCATCCAGCTCCTCCCAGTGGGAAGGAGGAGCCGCAGGGTGGGAGGCTACAAGAAACCCAGAAACCAAGATGGCCGCCAGCACATGTCAAACGAAGGAGAACAGCAAGGAGGTAAGACCATGACAGTACCTCCCCCTCAAGGGCCCCTCCTCCGCGGAGTAAGGAACGGTTTCTGAGGGAAGCGTGCGTGGAAGGCTCGGAGCAAGGCAGGAGCATGGACATCTGCGGAGGGAACCCAGGAACGCTCCTCTGGACCATAACCACGCCAATGGACCAAAAACTGCACCCGGCCGCGGACCAGGCGTGAGTCCAGGATATTGCTCACCTCATACTCCTCACGATTGCCCACTTGGACCGGACGAGGCCGAGGAATCGAGGAAGTGAAACGATTACACACCAGTGGCTTCAAGAGGGAGACATGAAACACGTTGGAGATCCGCATGCCAGGAGGAAGCGCAAGGGCATAGGCTACCGGGTTTACCCTGCGAAGCACTCGGAAGGGACCAACAAAGCGAGGCGCCAGCTTGGGAGTGGGCACTCGAAGGTTGAGGTTGCGGGTGGACAACCATACGCGGTCTCCGACCTGGTAGGAAGGAGCGGGCGCTCGTCTGCGATCAGCCTGGAGTCTCTGGCGCTGCGCAGAGACCTCAAGGGACCTCTGGATCTGTACCCAAGAAGCACGTAGGACGGAAAGGTGATCCTCCACAGCCGGAATATCCTGGGGAGAGAATACCTCCGGTAACACGGCAGGTTGGAACCCATAATTGGCCATGAAGGGAGACGTCCCAGAGGAAGAGTTCACCGCCGTGTTCCTGGCAAACTCAGCCCAAGGCAGGAGGTCAACCCAATTGTCTTGGTGATCGGAGACATAGCAACGAAGGAATTGCTCCAAGGCCTGATTGGATCGTTCTGCGGCCCCATTGGACTGAGGGTGGTAGGCCGATGAGAAAGAGAGATGAATCCCCAACTGGGAGCAAAAGGCGCGCCAGAACCTGGACACAAACTGACTCCCCCGATCCGACACAATCTCCTTGGGCAAACCGTGCAACCGGAAGACCTCCCTGGCAAAAATCGAGGCCAACTCTTGTGCAGAGGGTAACTTCTTGAGAGGTACACAGTGGCACATTTTGGAAAACCGATCCACTATCATGAGAATGACCGTATGGCCTCGGGATGCAGGGAGGTCCACAATGAAATCCATCCCCAGGTGTGACCATGGACGCTCCCCGGTGGCTATGGGTTGCAAAAGGCCCAACGGAAGGTGCCGAGGGGACTTACTCTGGGCACAAACGGAGCATGCCGCTACATATGCGGCGATGTCGGAACGTAGAGAAGGCCACCAGAACAGACGTGAAACAGCCCAGGACAGCTGATTCTTTCCAGGATGCCCCGCGGCCTTGGAGTTATGGTAGGTTCGCAACAACCGAGTGCGCAACTCCTCAGGCACAAAACACCTGCCGTTGGGTCTCCCAGAGGGAGCACCAGATTGAGCCGCCAAAATCTGCTCACCCAGGGGAGAGGTCAGGCTGGTGCGAATGGCGGCCAGGATCTGATTCGGAGGTATGACCGAAGTCGGAATCGACTCCTCCCCGGACAGCTCGGAGTACTGCCGTGATAAGGCATCCGCTCTGATGTTCTTGGAACCGGGTAGGTAGGAGACCACGTAATTAAAACGTGACAAGAACAGAGCCCATCTGGCCTGACGTGGTGTCAATCTCTTGGCCTCAGAGAGGTAGGTCAGATTCTTGTGGTCCGTCAGGATGAGAACCGGAACCACCGAGCCCTCGAGCAAGTGCCTCCATTCTTTAAGGGCCTGCACGATGGCCAATAACTCCCTGTCACCAATCTGATAGTTGCACTCCGCGGAAGACAGTTTCCGGGAGTAAAACCCACAAGGAAGCAGAGGACCCTCTGGTGTTCTACGCTGAGACAGGAGGGCGCCTACTCCCGTCTCAGACGCGTCCACCTCGAGGACAAACGGCAACCCAGGGTTGGGATGCGACAGAATCGGAGCCGACACAAAGGCGGACTTTAGAGCCTCAAAAGCTCGGATGGCCTCGGGCGGCCAGACCTGGGGATTACTGCCCTTCCTGGTCAGATCCTGTGAGAGGCTTGGCTAGCATGGAAAAGTCCCTGATGAACTTCCGATAATAATTGGCGAAGCCCAAAAAGCGCTGCAGGGCACGAAGACCACTGGGCTGGGGCCACTGTAAGACAGCCGAAACCTTCTCAGGATCCATGGAGAACCCCTCAGCGGAAATGATGTAACCTAAGAAGGTTACCTGGGATCGGTGAAATTCGCATTTCTCAAGCTTACCGAACAGCTTGTTCTCTCGTAACCGTTGCAACACTCGTCTGACATCCAGAATGTGGGCCTCCATGGATTCAGAATATACCAAGATGTCATCCAAATAGACCACCACACACTGCTGCAACAGGTCACGGAAAACATCGTTGATGAATTCCTGGAAGACTGCGGGCGCATTGCACAACCCAAAGGGCATAACCAAGGATTCATAATGACCGGTCCTGGTGTTAAACGCGGTCTTCCACTCATCGCCCGCCTTGATCCTTACCAGGTTATATGCCGCCCTCAGGTCGAGTTTGGTAAAGACCGTGGCCCCTTTGAGGCGATCGAACAGCTCGGAAATCAAGGGTATCGGGTAAGCGTTCTTGATCGTGATGCGATTGAGACCCCTGTAATCGATGCAAGGCCTCAACTCACCGCCCTTCTTTTTCACAAAGAAAAATCCAGCCCCTGCCGGGGACGAGGATTTGCGAATGTGTCCGCGTGAAAGCGCCTCCCTCACGTACTCCTCCATGGCCTCATTCTCCGCTACCGACAGTGGATAGACTTTGCCACGAGGAGGAACGGCACCAGATTGTAACTCTATGGCACAATCGTATGGGCGGTGCGGAGGTAGGGCAACCGCACGCACCTTATCGAATACATCCCGGTACTCCTCGTATTCAGGAGGCAACAGAGAGTCCGAGGAAGTACACAGCAACTTGACAGGCCCATGGATGCAACTAGCCCCACACTGCGGTGACCACGAGAGGATCTCGGCCGATTTCCAATCGAAAGTCGGATTATGCTTCTGGAGCCAGGGGTACCCCAAGACCACCGAGTAGTGTGGAGACGAAATAACCTGGAGACAGACCGACTCTCTGTGAACGGCACCAATGGCCATCCCCACTGGAAGGGTCTCATGAGTCACGTGTGGCGGCAGAAGGGGTCTGCCGTCTATCGCCTCAAGAGCCAGTGGGGAACCTCGAGGCTGCAGAGGAATGGAATTGGCGGCAGCGAACACACTATCAATGAACAAACCACCAGCACCAGAGTCCACCAACGCCTGGGTCGTCACCGAGCCCCCGACCCAGGAGAGGACAACAGTAATCAGTGGTTTGTCAACACGGGAAACCGGGGACGAGGAGACTCCACCCAAGATCTGCCCCCGACAGGATCTCAGGTGCGAGCGTTTCCCGGACGGTTCGGGCATGCCAACCGAAAATGCCCACCGAGACCACAGTACATGCATCGGCCCTCGCGTCTCCGGAGTACCCTCTCCCCCTCGGACAGGCGAGCAAACCCCAGCTGCATGGGTTCACCCCCAGACAAGTCATCCCCAGGAGGCGTGGGAGGAGAGGGAGGCACGGGTGGGACAGCAAACGTAGGCGCCAATCTGTTAGAAGGCCTCCGCAGGCTCTCCTGAAAGGAAGGTCTCTCCCTGAGTCTGGTGTCAATCAAAATCAGGAAAGAAATAAGAGACTCGAGCTCCACAGGTAGGTCCTTAGCTGCAACCTCATCCTTCAAGGCATCCGAGAGACCATGAGAGAAAGCAGCGACCAGAGCCTCATTATTCCAGCCCACCTCTGCTGCCAGGGTACGAAACTCAATGGCGTATTCAGCTACGGATCGTGAACCCTGTCTGATGGACATAAGGAGCTTCGCAGCAGAGGCAGCACGAGCCGGCACATCGAATACCTTCCGAAGAGAAGCAACAAAACCGGAAAACTCGGCAACCACCGGATTGTTGTTCTCCCATAAAGGGCTGGCCCAGGCCAAGGCCTTGTCCGAGAGCAGCGAGATCAAGAAGCCCACCTTTGATCTCTCAGTAGGAAAGGCATGTGGCAGCAACTCGAAGTAAATGCCCACCTGGTTAAGGAAACCTCGGCACTGAGTTGGCTCTCCCCCAAAGCGCTGTGGAAGGGGGGCAGAACCGGTCATACCCCGAAACACCGCAGGCGCAGCAACAGGTGTCGGGGTAGACTCTGGCGCAACAACCGGAGCGGCAGTAGGAGCGGGCCCAGGAGCGACAACCGACCCATCGGCAACGGAAGCTAAATGAGCCGTGCGTTCAAGCAGGGTTTGCAACGCCACAGCGAACCGACCCAACAGGTGATCCTGCTGATCAAGTCTGGCAACCAGCGTAGGTAGCGAGGATGGCCCTGTACCGTCAGAATTCATGGCTTGGTCCTAATGTCATGGAACCATGAACCAGACGTACAACAAGAGATGAGTGGAAATAAGAAGGCTTTATTGAAAATAAAGCTGTAAGGCAAAAGTCCAAACGGATGGCTAAACCGAAGCAGGGTCTTGCGAAACCAGAGATCAGGAACCAGAAGGGTAGTCAGATGAAGCCAGGATCAGGAACCAACAGGGTAGTCAGACGAAGCCAGGATCAGGAATCAGCAGGGTAGTCAGACGAAGCCAGGATCAGGAACCAGAAGCAGCAGCAGTCTTAGAAGCATGTGAGCACAGGAGGACCAAGCAGGGAACTGAAGCCACAGACCTCCTATATATATGAGCTAGGCATCCAGCTCCTCCCAGTGGGAAGGAGGAGCCTCAGGGTGAGAGGCTACAAGAAACCCAGAAACCAAGATGGCCGCCAGCACATGTCAAACGAAGGAGAACAGCAAGGAGGTAAGACCATGACAAAAACTCACTCCAACCATTTATTTGCCTTGCTTGCCAATCAATGGTGGGGTTATGTTTAGTGAGCCAGGGTAGCCCCAACACTAGAGGAGTAGGTAATCGGCTTAGGACGAAACATGACATATCCTCAACATGAGCGTCACCCACAGTCAAACGGATATTGTGAACTATGCCCTTTAACGATCTTTGAGAAAGTGGAGCAGAATCGATAGCTAAAACAGGTATTTTTCCAAAGTGCATACCTGGAAAGCATGCGTTGTTGCAAATTGATTATCAATGAGATTGACAGCTGCTCCACTATCTACAAAAATCTCACAAACAATGTTCCTGCTGTCTAGCGCCACCCTGGCAGGTAGGACAAAACAGGAACTACAAGCAAACGGCAAACCTTCAATTTCCGCATCAACCTTGCCAATAGTAGAAAATGGAAAGGTTTTAGAGTTTTTTTTTGTTTTGTTTTGTTTTTATTACCCTCAGAAAACTTCATGAATCTCCTAGATGGGCAAACATTAGCTAAATGATTTATACCCCCACAACAGAAACAAACCCTCCTCTGAGAGCTGAATCCTCTACTATCAGAGGCAAGCAAACCCAGCTGCATGGCCTCCTCCTAAGAGGGGATTGAGACAGACTGAGACCTCTGCCCACTGAATGAGACAGCCCCACTGTCCTTGGGCTGAATATGACAGGAAAGAGTAGTCTCCTCTCTCTCTCTAGGATGCCTGTCAATACAAACAGCTAGAGACATGGCTGACTCTAACGAGGCTGGTCTCTCATGAAAAGCGAATGCATCTTTCAATCTTTCCGAAAGACCATGGCAAAATTGACTTCGGAGTGCAGCATTATTCCAACCAGTATCAGCTGCCCATCTCTGAAATTCAGAACAATATATATGCAGAGTGTTTACCCTGGCATAAAAAATGCAGTTTAGATTCAGCCAGAGCAATACGATCCGGGTCATCATATATCTCTGCCCCAGGGCTACAAAAAATGTATCCATCGATCGGAGGGGCCGTGCCCCCACCGGCAGCAAAAAGGCCCAAGACTGAGCGCTATCCCTGAGCAGCGAGATAATTATCCACACCCTCTGCTCCTCATCACCAGAGGAATGGGGAAGTAGGCAAAAATGGAGTTTGCAAGCCTGAAGCGACCAAATTCTCACTACCCCCGGAGAACGTATCCGTAAGCAAGATCTTAGGCTCGGAGCAAACTCCATGAACGCCAGCAGAACCGGCAAACATAGATTGTTCGCGTTCGCCGCAGCGGGCAAACATATGGGATGTTCGGTCCGCCCCTATTCGTCATCATTGTGTAAACTTTGACCCTGTACCTCACAGTCAGCAGACACATTCCATCCAATCAGCAGCAGACCCTCCCTCCCAGACCCTCCCACCTCCTGGACAGCATCCATCTTAGATTCATTCAGAAGCTGCATTCTTAGTGAGAGGAGGGACAGTGTAGCTGCTGCTGATTTAATAGGAAAATCAATAGCTAGGCAAGTGTATTCAGTGTCCACTACAGTCCTGAAAGACTTATCTGATCTCTGCTGTAAGGACCACCACTCATATCTGGTGTCATAGTAGCTTGCATTTAAAAAAATATATAATTTTTTGACTGTAATATAATAGCAGTCAGTTGCTGGCACGCGCGTGTGTTTCATGCCCTGCAAGTGCATAGTGTCACCAGTGCAACTTATATCTGGTGTCACATTTGATTAGATTTAAAGAAAAACAATTTTGACTGTGAATAAATAGCAGTCAGTTGCACACGTGTTTGTGTGTTTAAGGCCCAGCTGCAAGTCCATAGTTTCACTTCAGCGCCATTCATATATGGTGTCACATTCGATTATATTTAAAGAAAAACAACAGGTTGTATTGTAATGCATTGCAGAAGGGATTAGACCCCAGAACGGGACCAAAAAAAAGTTAAAAAAATTAAGTTTCAAGTAAAAACAAAATTAAAAACTCCCAAAACACATAAAATTGTAAAAAATATAACAAACAAAAATAAAACCAGACATATTGGGTATTGCCGTGTCCGTAACAACTGCCTCTACAAAAATATCACATGATCCACCCCCTCACCTGAACGCCGTAAAAAAAAAAATGTGCTAAAGCAATAATTCTTTTTGTCACCTTACATCACAAAAAGTGCAACACCAAGCGATAAAAAAGGCGTATGCCCCCCAAAATAGTACCAATCAAACTCTCACCTCATCCCGCAAAAAATTAGCCCCTACATAAAAAAATCTGGCAAAAAAATATAAAAAAAACTATGGCTCTCAGAATATGGAGACACTAAAACCTGATTTTTTTTGTTTCATAAATACTGTTATTGTGTAAAACTTAAATAAAAAAAAGTATATATATTAGCTATCGCTGCATCCGTAAGGACCTGCTTTTTTAAAAATATTACACAAACTAACCCCTCAGGTGAACACCGTAAAAAATAAAATAAAAACAGTTTTAAAAAAAGCAATTTTTTGTCACCTTAGATCACAAAAAGTGTTATATCAAGCGATCAAAAAGTCATACGCACCCCAAAATCATACCAATCAAACTGTCATCTCATCCTGCAAAAAAATTAGACTCTACCTAAGACAATTGCCCAAAAAATAAAAAAAACTATGGCTCTCAGAATATGGAGACACTGAAACAAGTTTTTTTTTTTGTTTTAAAAATGCTTTTATTGTGTCAAACTTAAATAAATAAAAAAAGTATACATATTAGGTATTGCCACGTCCGTAGGAACCTGCTATATAAAAATATCACTTGACCTAACCCCTCAGATGAACACCGTAAAAAAAAATATACAAAAACTGTCAAAACTGCCATTTTTTGTCAATTTACATCACAAAAAGTGTAATACCAAGCGATCAAAAAGTAATAAATAAAAAATAAAAATAAACTATCTTTCAGAATATGAAGACACCAAAATTTTTTTTTTTTAAATGCTTTATTATGCAAAACTGAAACAAACAATCAAAAATTTGGTATATTTGGTATCGTCGCATCTGTAACAACCTGCTTTATAAAAAATACCACATGATCTAACTTGTCAGATGAACATGGTAAGTAACAAAAATTTAAAACTGTGCCAAAACAGCTATTCTTTATTACCTTGCCTCACAAAAAGTGTAATATAGAGCAACCAAAAATCATATGTACCCTAAAATAGTACCAGCAAAACTGCCACCTTATCCTGTAGTTTCCAAAATGGGGTCATTTTTTTTTAGAGTTTCTACTCTAGGGGGCATCAGGGGGTCTTCAAATGTGACATGGCAACTTAAAATTATCCCAGTGAAATCTGCCTTCCAAAAACCGTTCCTTTCCTTCTGTGCCCTGCTGTGTGCCTGTACAGTAGTTTACGACCACATATGAGGTGTTTCTGTAAACTACAGAATCAGGGTAATAAATATTGAGTTTGGTTTGGCTGTTAACCCTTGCTTTGTTAGCAAGGGGTGTAGTTTCTAAAATGGGGCCATTTATGGTTGGTTTCTATTATGAAGTGACTTCACACCTGAACTGGTCCTTAAAAAGTGGGTTTTGGTAATTTTCTTAAAAATTTTAAGATTTGCTTCTAAACTTCTAAGCCTTCTAACGTCCCAAAAAAGAAAATGTAATTTACAAAATGTAAGTAGACATATGGGAAATGTAAAGTAATAACTATTTTAGGAGGTATTACTATCTGTTTAACAGCAGAGAAATAGAAATTTTGAAAATTGAGAATTTTTTCAAATTTTTGGTAAATTTTTTATTTTTTTTATAAATAAAAATTAAATATTTTGACTCAAATTTACCACTGTCATGAAGTACAATATGTGACGAGAAAACAGTTTCAGAATGGCTTGGATAAGAAAAAACTTTTTAAAGTTATCACCACATAAAGTGACACATGTCAAATTAGCAAAAAGTGGCTTGGTCCTTAAGGCCCCTTGCAGATGAGCGTGTCTGGATTAGGTCCGAATGTGTTGCGAATGCGTTCAGTGAAAAATGTGCGATTTCGTAAACGAAGTCATTCAGTTTTGTCTGCGATTGCATTCATTTGTTCAGTTTTTATTGCGCGGGTGCAATACGATTTAATGCGTTTTGCACGTGCATGATAAAAAACTGAAGTTATACAAACAACATCTCTTAGCAACCATCCGTGAAAAACGCATCGCATCCGCACTTTTCACGCAGCCCCATTCACTTCTATGGGGCCAGTGTTGCGTGAAAAACGCAGAATATAGAACATGCTGCGAATTTCGCTCAACGTACAAGTTATACGTGAAAACCAACGCACATATACACAGACCCATTTAAATAAATGGGTCCGAAATTCCGTGCGGGCGCAATGCGTTCACATCACGCATTGCACCTGCGCGGAATACTCGTTCGTCTGCATGGGGCCTTAAGGTGAAAAATGACAGGGTCCTGAAGGGGTTAAAGGTGTTGTCTCATCTGAAATATTGGTGGCATATAAGATAGATGTGTGTCTTTTTGGAATTCCCTCCTGTTTTTGGCTACCAAAACTACATCTGGAAACCCTTATTTTTTAAAATATTATTTTCAAGTCCCCAAGAGTATGTCACCACTAGGGGGCTCCAGCACTAGTATAATAGACTGCAAGACATAAGTGGCCACTATGGGGCATGAAATGTATGTATTTTTGTCTAAAAATTATTTTTGTAATTGGATTTTATAAAAAATAGTCAACTATTCTGTTTTGCAGCTTCCATGTATCACAGTACATAGTTGGTTAGGTTATAAAATGAAAAAAATGGGACTTTGGCAGTTTTCAGATGATCATAAGGCTACGACAGTGTTCTGCCTGTAATACCCAAATCCCCTGTGGTTCTTCTGGACCAAACTGAGAACACTCTGGTAATCTGAGTTCGGCTCAATAAAACTGCAGGAGGTCTAGTTATATGAACTAAATGTGGCCATGTTTTTGGAAAGAAGATTGAGAACAATCATTGTAGTTTTCTTGTCTCTGGAATGTATTCATGCACAGTGTTTATCTGAGAATCACATTATAAACTGACTGGGACATATTTCCGTAAGTGGCAGTAATTTATGTGTGCAGATTTGATTACACATGCAAAATTCGTAAAAATTCTAAAATCATTGAAATAGATGTCACAGATCATTTATATAAACGACTAGGTATAACATGGTGACATTATATAAGATGTATATATTGTTTGATACTGTGTCATGATGCTTGAATTAGTTGTGTAAGAATTAGTAATGTGTAGTGTTGATCGAGCACCAAAGTGTTCGGGTGCTTGAGTAGAACACCTCGGGATGGAAGTCAATGGGAGAACCTGAGCATTAAACCAGGCACCCCCTGCTCTGAAGAGGGGAGGGTGTCTGGTTCACATGAAAAGGTCAGAAATTGATGGAAACACCACTAAAATGGTTTGGGAACAGCATGGGGAGGATGTCTGGATGCATCTTGAACTCCCAAGTCACTGCTGGGAATGATGTTGTCCGAGTAGTACGCCACTTTTACAGACTGACAATAATACGCACCAAACCGAAGATAAAATCGATTTTAGAGGAAAAATTGTTAGGAACATAAAATGGTGGATATATTTCTCTCTTGAGTATCTGTACTCTCACTTTAAGTTATTTAAAGGGCTTCTGTTACCCCACTAAACTTTTTTTTTTTTTTGGGCTTCTTATAATCCCTATACTGCGATATATGAATACATAATGTTATGTCATTTTGGTTCAGTAGATAATGAATAAAACGTACTTTTATAATATGCAAATTACCTGTCTACCAGCAAGTAGGGCGGCTACTTGCTGGTAGCAGCCGCATCCTCCTATCATAAAGACGCCCCCTCCGCATGTTGATTGACAGGGCCAGCGAACACGATCGTCCTCTGGCTGGCCCTGTCTGCTATCAAGATCTCGCCCCTGCGCCGTAACGGTATTCAGTCGGTGCAGGCGCACTGAGAGGAGGACGCTCGCTCGGCCGCTCCTTCCTCAGTGCACCTTGATAGCAGACAGGGCCAGCCAGAGGACGATCGCGTTCGCTGGCCCTGTCAATCAACATGCGGAGGGGGCGTCCATGTTGCAGCTGGTATTCCACTACTGCCCTCTGCTGCTCACAAAGCCTGGTCAACATGTGGAATGTGAAGTTCCAGTGCTTGCTGACGTCGCACAACAGTCGGTGAACTGGCAAATGCAAGCGCTGCTGCAGCGTTGCCAGACCAGCAGAAGCTGTCGATGACTTGCAGAAATGGGTACACACGCAGCGCACCTTCACTAGTAGCTCAGGCAATTTGGGGTAGGTTTTGAGAAACCGCTGAACCACTAGATAAGATAGATAAGATGCCTTTATTGTCACTGTACAATACAATATAATACAATGTACAATACAATGAAATGTTGTTTGGAGCAATCCTAGATGCCATGGACAGAGTAACAAGAACTGACATTTAAACTAAAGCATTACACTAGAAAAAAAAAAAAACATTGCACTAGAAGGCATTACTATTCACAGTTCACAGCATATATATAGGTTATATACATGTGGGCTAGGCATGGTATGTGTGTGAGCTTGCCGAGCTCCAAAGCCGCCACCAAGTTATGGCCATTATCAGACACAACCATGCCTGGTTGAAGGTTGAGAGGCGAAAGCCACCGCTCAGTCTGGTCCCTTATCCCCTGCCACAGCTCTGCGGCAGTGTGCTGTTTGTAACCTAAACAGATCAGTTTAAGCACGGCCTGTTGCCATTTCTTCACTGCAGTGCTACACTGCTTCCAGGTACTGACTGATGTCTGACTGGTGCTGCAAAATAATAATTCAGACTTATTGGCAACTGTGTCTCATCATCCACCTCGTTAAAAACACTAATTGCCGTTCCCCACCGTCATCTTCTTGTGATTGTGGATGCTCAAGAGTTTGGGAATCAGGGCACAATATCTCCTCATGTCCCTCTTCAAGCGGGCTTTTCGAGAGGCCCAAATCAAGGAATGGCGATGAAAAGAGCTCCTTGGAATATCTCAGTGTGGGATCACTTGTTTGCCAAGACTCACCATGGTGGGTGAGAGGAGTATCAGGGTGAGGGTTCTGTTGACCGGACTCTCGGCTACTGAGACTGGACGACAGGGTGGTGCTTAACCGATTGGAAGCATTATCTGCTGCAATCCAACCGACCACCTATTCGCACTGGTCTGACTTCGAGAGTGGTGTCCTGCGCCGCCCTGCAAACTGGGACATAAAGCTAGGTATTGTGAATGAGTGTGTTTCTTGTGCTCTTGCAGCAGGCACAGTTTCACCGCACCCAGGGCCACGGCCTCTGCATGCACCATCAGCATCACGGACACTGCCCCGTCCCTTACTGCTCGCCTTGCGCATATTAAATGGTATATATGCTTGCAAGTATCTCACACATACAGTAGCACAGGTTTTGTAAGTGTATGCTCAAATAAAAGTACACAGAATGTCACAGAGAATTTTAGGATGCGCACACGGTAAGTGTACTTTCACACTTGTGGTAGAGGATTCCGTCAGGCAGTTCCGTCGCCAGAACTGCCTGCCGGATCTGGCAAAACGTATGCAAACTGATGGCATTTGTCAGACGGATCCGTCTCTCCGGTGTTAACTCGAAAAACGGATCCGGTATAAACTTTTTTTGCATTTTTTTCAATCTGCGCATGCACAGAGCGGAAAGCCGGATCCGTTTTGCCTGAACACTTAATGCCAGATCCGTCACTAATACACTTCAATGTAGATTAATCCGGCATTCTGGCAACTGCTGCAGTATTATCTCTACCTAATGCATTAGGATAAAACTGATCAGTTTTTTTCCGGTATCGAGCCCCTAGGACGGAACTCAATGCCGGAAAAGAATAACGCTAGAGTGACAGTACCCTAAACAGGAGATGTAGCACAGATAATGTTGCTGTCCGCAGCATCTATGAAAAAAGTACACTAAATGTCACTGATATTTAGGATGCGCAAACTTTAAACAGGAGGTGTAGCGCAAGTAATGTCGCTATCATCAGCGGCTAATAAAAAATTACACTGAATTAATGTCACTGATATTTAGGATGGGCAAACGTTATACAGGAAATGTAGTGCAGGTAATGTCGCTGCCACCAGCAGCAAAAAAATTTGACTGAATGTCACTGATATTTTGGATACGCAAACGTTATACAGGAGATGAAGCGCAGGTAATGTCGCTGTCTGCAGCGGCCAAACAATTGCAAGCCATTTAGCGCAGGTTGCGCTAAAAATATATATTGCTGCCAGATACAACAATAGTCCTTAACACCTTAACGACTCAGGACGAGAATGCTCGTCCTCAAATGCCGTCACTTAGCGCTTGAGGACGAGCGCTCTCGCCCTGCAATCGTTTCTCCCCCCGCGTGCGGTCTTCCCAGTCAGCATCCACAGCATCCACCAGATGCTGCATCTACCAGCATCGGCGATAACGCCGATGCCGGTGGATTAACCCCTCATATGCCGCGGTCAGCGCTGACCGTGGTATAGGGGAGGTTTGCGCTCCCTCACCTGATGCATCGGGTCCCCGCTGTGCTGTGGCGGGGACTCGATCATTTCCATGGCAGCCCCAAGCCATTCCAAGGCTTGGGTCTGTTATGTACTGGGTCTCCTAGGCAACTGTTAGTGTCTTACAGTGTAAGACACTAACCCTGGGTTCAGACCTGAGCGTTTCGCAAAGGAGGAGACTTGAGCATCGTGCTCGAGCACACGGGGTGTTTGGCCGAACATTTCAATGTGCCGAGCATCGTGATGCTCGAGTAAAATTAGTGTTCGGCAGAGCATGCTCGCCCAACACTAGTAATGTGGTATTGTTTGCTTTCACTAGATGTCACAGTTCTAGAAGATACACATGTAAGTGCCTCCAGGAATTAAGGCTACTTTCACAATTGCGTTTTTGCTCGATCCGGCATGGATCTGCAAAAACGCCTCAGTTTGTGATAATACAACCAGCTGTATCCATTATGACCTTATCTGATTGTGTTATCTCTAAAATGGCCATGATGGATTCGTCACTAAAACCATTGTAAGTCAAAGGGGGACCGATCAGTTTTCTATTGTGTCTGAGAAATCGGATCCGGCAAGCTGCAGTTTTCTCTACGGTATGGGAACCCAACCAAACGTAACGGAAGGCATTTTGGACTATTCAGTTCTGTTCAGTTTTGTCCCTATTGACAATGATTTAGGACAAAACTGAAGCGTTTTTCTTCGGTATTGAGATCCTCTGCCGGATTTCAATACCAGAAAAGTTAAACGCAAGTGTGAAAGTCACTGCCTAAGTCCACATGGCATGCAGTGGTCCCCTGTGCTAAGTTCTCTAAATATGGTACTGAAAAGGGGGAAGCTTAGCGGAGTCTGTGGAGGATGCACAGCCACAGAGGGATGCAGCAGGACAGAGAGTAAACGGTTGCCGCAGGTTTCAACTATGTGACCAATGAGTGAATGTCAGGATAAAATGTGTTTGTCTATGTAGTGATGTTGCTGTTTAGTGAAAATGCTGTGTTTGGTGTTCATGGCATGCTGTGTGTTGGATGTGCATGTTATATTGGGCTTTGGCTTTCACCGTTCAGGCACGTTGCGGGTTAATGATGCAATAGATTGCTGCTGTACTCATGGCACTGCTATGACTTCCCTTAGGAGTGTGCATCCTTAGAGGAACACGTTATATTGAAGCCCGATGATGGTGAAGGTAGTGGCATTGTGTCCCAACGATGGTGTTTGGGACAAGTGGAAGTGGTTTTGGGACCTGACATAGGAATGTGAGAGGGACCTGGAGAACTTTATGTTAATGAACAGTAGACCAAATAGATCTTGTTCTCCTAATCAGGCATTGGTAGACTGGAGTGAGTTGTCCAGTGAGGGAGAAGCGATGGGTTGGACAATGTGGAGTGAGACGCAGGGCCTGTGTGCAGGGTGCCCCCAGTGCATTGAGGTTTGCCTCTGGAAGACAGCAGTATGGCTGCTTCATTGATTGAGGTCTGAAAGAGTGCCTCTGGGTTGAGATGGTGGGTAGTCTCAGCTATGGAAAGAAAAAACATGTTGAGCTGTATCTAGAGAGGTGTAGGTTGAGAGTGGTGTCAACCTGGGTAGGGTTAGCTCTGGGAGAGTCTGCTATGGCTGTAAAAATGTCAGGCTGGAGGAAGTCAAGGAGTTCTGAGTGTTCAGGGCTTAAAGGGGTTCTCCGGGAATTAAGAAAATGAAAATACTTAAATATTACTTTATTATAAATATATTCTCATATACCTTTCATTATTTATAATGGCTTGTTTTGTCTGGGGAGCAATTATCAGGGGAAACAAAATGGCCGCTGTCCCATCAGTTCACGCAAAGCCTGTCCTGATCACGCATGAGGACAAGTTACTTTACAACACTGAGGTAAAGAGCTGCCTCATCCTCCTCTCTGCTCTACTTGTCAGGGATTATGATCCTGAATATAGATGATAAGAACTTTAGGCTACTTTCACACTCGCGTTTGTTGGTGCGGATCCGTCTTGTATCTGCACAGACGGATTTGCATCAATAATGCAAACGCTTGTATCCGATGCGTTGCGGCAAACCCGCACGAGTATGTACCCAATTGCAGTCAGTTTTGACTGCGATTGGGTTCCGTTGTTCAGTTTTGATCGCGCGGGTGCAATGTGTTTTGCACGCGCGTGATAAAAAACTGAATGTGGTACCCAGACCCGAACTTCTTCACAGAAGTTCAGGTTTGGGTTCAAAGTTCAGGTTTGGGTTCATCCGCACTTGCTGGTTCAAGCCAGCAAGTGCGGATGCTGTGCGATTTTTACGCACAGTTGCTAGGAGACGATCGGGATGGGGACCTGATCTATTATTTTCTCTTTATAACATGGTTATAAGGGAAAATAATAGCATTCTGAATACAGAATGCATAGTACAATAG
The DNA here is from genome assembly GCF_014858855.1 of Bufo gargarizans. Taxonomy (NCBI): domain Eukaryota; kingdom Metazoa; phylum Chordata; class Amphibia; order Anura; family Bufonidae; genus Bufo; species Bufo gargarizans. The sequence continues at coordinate 601,125,460 of NC_058082.1, forward strand.
GGCTGAAGGGGTTAAAAAATAAATAAAATAAAAATGTAACTCACCTTAATCCACTTGTTCGCGCAGCCGGCATCTCTTCTGTCTTCTTCTTTGAGGAATAGGACCTTTGATGACGTCACTCCAGTCATCACATGGTCCATCACATGATCTTTTACCATTGTGATAAATCATGTGACGGACCATGTGATGAGCGTAGTGACGTCATCAAAGGTCCTATTCCTCAAAGAAGAAGACAGAAGAGATGCCGGCTGCGCGATCAAGTGGATTAAGGTGAGTTAAATAATAAAAATAAAAAATCTAACCCCTCCAGCCCTATTGTACTATGCATTCTGTATTCAGAATGCTATTATTTTCCCTTATAACCATGTTATAAAGGGAAAATAATAGATCAGGTCCCCATCCCGATCGTCTCCTAGCAACTGTGCGTAAAAATCGCACAGCATCCGCACTTGCTGGCTTGGGGCCTGCGTTGCGTGAAAACTGCACAAAATAGAGCTTGATGCGATTTTCACGCAACGCACAAGGGAAGCGTGAAAATTACAGCTCATGTGCACAGCCCCATAGAAATGAATGGGTCCGGATTCAGTGCGGGTGCAATGCGTTCACCTCACGCATTGCAACCGTGCGGAAAACTCGCCCGTGTGAAAGAGGCCTAAATCAAAATAGATCCGTCTTGACTTACATTGAAAGTCAATGGGGGACGGATACGTTTTCAATTGCACCATATTGTGTCAGTGAAAAATTGATCCCTCCCCATTGACTTACATTGTAAGTCAGGACGGATCCTTTTGGCTCCGCATAGTCAGATGGTCACCAAATTGCTGCAAGCTGCGTTTTAGTGACCGTCTAAAAAACGCAACGGAGACCAAACGCAGCCAAATTGATGCATTCTGAACGGATCCTTATCTATTCAGAATGCATTGGGGCTGAACTGGTCTGTTTTGGGCGCTTTTGAGAGCCCTGAAACGGATCTCACAAGCGGACCCAGAAACGCCAGTGTGAAAGTAGCCTTAGCTGAATCTCTGGGGAATTTAGTTCATAAAGACACATGAAGTACAGGGAGGACGGACAGGACAGGCTGTGGTAATGTGTTGCTGTGGTAATAGAGATTGTAAACACACCTCACCCTTCTCTTATGTCTCTTCATCTTCTCCACTCCCACAGATATTCACCTGTATTCAGGATCATAATTAGAGTTGAGCGGACACCTGGATGTTCGGGTTCGAGAAGTTCGGCCGAACTTCCCGAAAATGTTCGGGTTCGGGATCCGAACCCGATCCGAACTTCGTCCTGAACCCGAACCCCATTGAAGTCAATGGGGACCCGAACTTTTCGGCACTAAAAAGGCTGTAAAACAGCCCAGGAAAGGGCTAGAGGGCTGCAAAAGGCAGCAACATGTAGGTAAATCCCCTGCAAACAAATGTGGATAGGGAAATGAATTAAAATAAAAATTAAATAAATAAAAATTAACCAAAATCAATTGGAGAGAGGTCCCATAGCAGAGAATCTGGCTTCACGTCACCCACCACTGGAACGGTCCATTCTCAGATATTTAGGCCCCGGCACCCAGGCAGAGGAGAGAGGTCCCGTAACAGAGAATCTGGCTTCATGTCAGCAGAGAATCAGTCTTCATGTCATAGCAGAGAATCAGGCTTCACGTCACCCACCACTGCAACAGTCCATTTTCATAAATTTAGGCCCAGCACCCAGGCAGAGGAGAGAGGTCCCGTAACAGACAATCTGGCTTCATGTCAGCAGAGAATCAGTCTTCATATCATAGCAGAGAATCAGGCTTCACGTCAGCCACCAATGCAACAGTCCATTGTCAGATATTTAGGCCCAGCACCCAGACAGAGGAGAGAGGTCCCGTAACAGACAATCTGGCTTCATGTCAGCAGAGAATCAGTCTTCATGTCATAGCAGAGAATCAGGCTTCACGTCACCCACCACTGCAACAGTCCATTTTCATAAATTTAGGCCCAGCACCCAGGCAGAGGAGAGAGGTCCCGTAACAGACAATCTGGCTTCATGTCAGCAGAGAATCAGTCTTCATATCATAGCAGAGAATCAGGCTTCATGTCAGCCACCAATGCAATAGTCCATTGTCAGATATTTAGGCCCAGCACCCAGGCAGAGGAGAGAGGTCCCGTAACAGACAATCTGGCTTCATGTCAGCAGAGAATCAGTCTTCATGTCATAGCAGAGAATCAGGCTTCACGTCACCCACCACTGTAACAGTCCATTTTCATAAATTTAGGCCCAGCACCCAGGGAGAGGAGAGAGGTCCCGTAACAGACAATCTGGCTTCATGTCAGCAGAAAATCAGTCTTCATGTCATAGCAGAGAATCAGGCTTCACGTCACCCACCACTGTAACAGTCCATTTTCATAAATTTAGGCCCAGCACCCAGGCAGAGGAGAGAGGTCCCGTAACAGACAATCTGGCTTCATGTCAGCAGAGAATCAGTCTTCATGTCATAGCAGAGAATCGGGCTTCACGTCACCCACCACTGCAACAGTCCATTTTCATAAATTTAGGCCCAGCACCCAGGCAGAGGAGAGAGGTCCCGTAACAGACAATCTGGCTTCATGTCAGCAGAGAATCAGTCTTCATATCATAGCAGAGAATCAGGCTTCACGTCACCCACCACTGCAACAGTCCATTTTCATAAATTTAGGCCCAGCACCCAGGCAGAGGAGAGAGGTCCCGTAACAGACAATCTGGCTTCATGTCAGCAGAGAATCAGTCTTCATATCATAGCAGAGAATCAGGCTTCATGTCAGCCACCAATGCAATAGTCCATTGTCAGATATTTAGGCCCAGCACCCAGGCAGAGGAGAGAGGTCCCGTAACAGACAATCTGGCTTCATGTCAGCAGAGAATCAGTCTTCATGTCATAGCAGAGAATCAGGCTTCACGTCACCCACCACTGTAACAGTCCATTTTCATAAATTTAGGCCCAGCACCCAGGCAGAGGAGAGAGGTCCGGTAACAGACAATCTGGCTTCATGTCAGCAGAGAATCAGTCTTCATGTCATAGCAGAGAATCAGGCTTCACGTCACCCACCACTGTAACAGTCCATTTTCATAAATTTAGGCCCAGCACCCAGGCAGAGGAGAGAGGTCCCGTAACAGACAATCTGGCTTCATGTCAGCAGAGAATCAGTCTTCATGTCATAGCAGAGAATCGGGCTTCACGTCACCCACCACTGCAACAGTCCATTTTCATAAATTTAGGCCCAGGCAGAGGAGAGAGGTCCCGTAACAGACAATCTGGCTTCATGTCAGCAGAGAATCAGTCTTCATATCATAGCAGAGAATCAGGCTTCACGTCACCCACCACTGCAACAGTCCATTTTCATAAATTTAGGCCCAGCACCCAGGCAGAGGAGAGAGGTCCCGTAACAGACAATCTGGCTTCATGTCAGCAGAGAATCAGTCTTCATATCATAGCTGAGAATCAGGCTTCACGTCAGCCACCAATGCAACAGTCCATTGTCAGATATTTAGGCCCAGCACCCAGGCAGAGGAGAGAGGTCCCGTAACAGACAATCTGGCTTCATGTCAGCAGAGAATCAGTCTTCATGTCATAGCAGAGAATCAGGCTTCATGTCACCCACCACTGTAACAGTCCATTTTCATAAATTTAGGCCCAGCACCCAGGCAGAGGAGAGAGGTCCCGTAACAGACAATCTGGCTTCATGTCAGCAGAGAATCAGTCTTCATGTCATAGCAGAGAATCAGGCTTCACGTCAGCCACCAATGCAACAGTCCATTGTCAGATATTTAGGCCCAGCACCCAGGCAGAGGAGAGAGGTCCCGTAACAGACAATCTGGCTTCATGTCAGCAGAGAATCAGTCTTCATATCATAGCAGAGAATCAGGATTCACGTCACCCACCACTGCAACAGTCCATTTCCATAAATTTTGGCCAAGCACCCAGGCAGAGGAGAGAGGTCCCGTAACAGACAATCTGGCTTCATGTCAGCAGAGAATCAGTCTTCATGTCATAGCAGAGAATCAGGCTTCACGTCACCCACCACTGCAACAGTCCATTTTCATAAATTTAGGCTCAGCACCCAGGCAGAGGAGAGAGGTCCCGTAACAGACAATCTGGCTTCATGTTAGCAGAGAATCAGTCTTCATATCATAGCAGAGAATCAGGCTTCACGTCAGCCACCAATGCAACAGTCCATTGTCAGATATTTAGGCCCAGCACTCAGGCAGAGGAGAGAGGTCCCGTAACAGACAATCTGGCTTCATGTTAGCAGAGAATCAGTCTTCATGTCATAGCAGAGAATCAGGCTTCACGTCACCCACCACTGTAACAGTCCATTTTCATAAATTTAGGCCCAGCACCCAGGCAGAGGAGAGAGGTCCCGTAACAGACAATCTGGCTTCATGTCAGCAGAGAATCAGTCTTCATATCATAGCAGAGAATCAGGCTTCATGTCAGCCACCAATGCAATAGTCCATTGTCAGATATTTAGGCCCAGCACCCAGGCAGAGGAGAGAGGTCCCGTAACAGACAATCTGGCTTCATGTCAGCAGAGAATCAGTCTTCATGTCATAGCAGAGAATCAGGCTTCACGTCACCCATCACTGTAACAGTCCATTTTCATAAATTTAGGCCCAGCACCCAGGCAGAGGAGAGAGGTCCCGTAACAGACAATCTGGCTTCATGCCAGCAGAGAATCAGTCTTCATGTCATAGCAGAGAATCAGGCTTCACGTCACCCACCACTGTAACAGTCCATTTTCATAAATTTAGGCCCAGCACCCAGGCAGAGGAGAGAGGTCCCATAACAGACAATCTGGCTTCATGTCAGCAGAGAATCAGTCTTCATGTCATAGCAGAGAATCGGGCTTCACGTCACCCACCACTGCAACAGTCCATTTTCATAAATTTAGGCCCAGCACCCAGGCAGAGGAGAGAGGTCCCGTAACAGACAATCTGGCTTCATGTCATCAGAGAATCAGTCTTCATATCATAGCAGAGAATCAGTCTTCACGTCACCCACCACTGCAACAGTCCATTTTCATAAATTTAGGCCCAGCACCCAGGCAGAGGAGAGAGGTCCCGTAACAGACAATCTGGCTTCATGTCAGCAGAGAATCAGTCTTCATGTCATAGCAGAGAATCGGGCTCCACGTCACCCACCACTGCAACAGTCCATTTTCATAAATTTAGGCCCAGCACCCAGGCAGAGGAGAGAGGTCCCGTAACAGACAATCTGGCTTCATGTCAGCAGAGAATCAGTCTTCATGTCATAGCAGAGAATCAGGCTTCACGTCACCCACCACTGTAACAGTCCATTTTCATAAATTTAGGCCCAGCACCCAGGCAGAGGAGAGAGGTCCCGTAACAGACAATCTGGCTTCATGTCAGCAGAGAATCAGTCTTCATGTCATAGCAGAGAATCAGGCTTCACGTCACCCACCACTGTAACAGTCCATTTTCATAAATTTAGGCCCAGCACCCAGGCAGAGGAGAGAGGTCCCATAACAGACAATCTGGCTTCATGTCAGCAGAGAATCAGTCTTCATGTCATAGCAGAGAATCGGGCTTCACGTCACCCACCACTGCAACAGTCCATTTTCATAAATTTAGGCCCAGCACCCAGGCAGAGGAGAGAGGTCCCGTAACAGACAATCTGGCTTCATGTCATCAGAGAATCAGTCTTCATATCATAGCAGAGAATCAGTCTTCACGTCACCCACCACTGCAACAGTCCATTTTCATAAATTTAGGCCCAGCACCCAGGCAGAGGAGAGAGGTCCCGTAACAGACAATCTGGCTTCATGTCAGCAGAGAATCAGTCTTCATGTCATAGCAGAGAATCAGGCTTCACGTCACCCACCACTGTAACAGTCCATTTTCATAAATTTAGGCCCAGCACCCAGGCAGAGGAGAGAGGTCCCGTAACAGACAATCTGGCTTCATGTCAGCAGAGAATCAGTCTTCATGTCATAGCAGAGAATCGGGCTTCACGTCACCCACCACTGCAACAGTCCATTTTCATAAATTTAGGCCCAGCACCCAGGCAGAGGAGAGAGGTCCCGTAACAGACAATCTGGCTTCATGTCAGCAGAGAATCAGTCTTCATATCATAGCAGAGAATCAGGCTTCACGTCACCCACCACTGCAACAGTCCATTTTCATAAATTTAGGCCCAGCACCCAGGCAGAGGAGAGAGGTCCCGTAACAGACAATCTGGCTTCATGTCAGCAGAGAATCAGTCTTCATATCATAGCAGAGAATCAGGCTTCACGTCAGCCACCAATGCAACATTCCATTGTCAGATATTTAGGCCCTGCACCCAGGCAGAGGAGAGAGGTCCCGTAACAGACAATCTGGCTTCATGTCAGCAGAGAATCAGTCTTCATGTCATAGCAGAGAATCAGGCTTCACGTCACCCACCACTGTAACAGTCCATTTTCATAAATTTAGGCCCAGCACCCAGGCAGAGGAGAGAGGTCCCGTAACAGACAATCTGGCTTCATGTCAGCAGAGAATCAGTCTTCATGTCATAGCAGAGAATCAGGCTTTATGTCAGCCACCAATGCAACAGTCCATTGTCAGATATTTAGGCCCAGCACCCAGGCAGAGGAGAGAGGTCCCGTAACAGACAATCTGGCTTCATGTCAGCAGAGAATCAGTCTTCATGTCATAGCAGAGAATCAGGATACACGTCACCCACCAATGCAACAGTCCATTTCCATAAATTTTGGCCCAGCACCCAGGCAGAGGAGAGAGGTCCCGTAACAGACAATCTGGCTTCATGTCAGCAGAGAATCAGTCTTCATGTCATAGCAGAGAATCAGGCTTGACGTCACCCACCACTGTAACAGTCCATTTTCATAAATTTAGGCCCAGCACCCAGGCAGAGGAGAGAGGTCCCGTAACAGACAATCTGGCTTCATGTCAGCAGAGAATCAGTCTTCATATCATAGCAGAGAATCAGGCTTCATGTCAGCCACCAATGCAATAGTCCATTGTCAGATATTTAGGCCCAGCACCCAGGCAGAGGAGAGAGGTCCCGTAACAGACAATCTGGCTTCATGTCAGCAGAGAATCAGTCTTCATGTCATAGCAGAGAATCAGGCTTCACGTCACCCATCACTGTAACAGTCCATTTTCATAAATTTAGGCCCAGCACCCAGGCAGAGGAGAGAGGTCCCGTAACAGACAATCTGGCTTCATGCCAGCAGAGAATCAGTCCTCATGTCATAGCAGAGAATCAGGCTTCACGTCACCCACCACTGTAACAGTCCATTTTCATAAATTTAGGCCCAGCACCCAGGCAGAGGAGAGAGGTCCCATAGCAGACAATCTGGCTTCATGTCAGCAGAGAATCAGTCTTCATGTCATAGCAGAGAATCGGGCTTCACGTCACCCACCACTGCAACAGTCCATTTTCATAAATTTAGGCCCAGCACCCAGGCAGAGGAGAGAGGTCCCGTAACAGACAATCTGGCTTCATGTCATCAGAGAATCAGTCTTCATATCATAGCAGAGAATCAGGCTTCACGTCACCCACCACTGCAACAGTCCATTTTCATAAATTTAGGCCCAGCACCCAGGCAGAGGAGAGAGGTCCCGTAACAGACAATCTGGCTTCATGTCAGCAGAGAATCAGTCTTCATGTCATAGCAGAGAATCGGGCTTCACGTCACCCACCACTGCAACAGTCCATTTTCATAAATTTAGGCCCAGCACCCAGGCAGAGGAGAGAGGTCCCGTAACAGACAATCTGGCTTCATGTCAGCAGAGAATCAGTCTTCATGTCATAGCAGAGAATCAGGCTTCACGTCACCCACCACTGTAACAGTCCATTTTCATAAATTTAGGCCCAGCACCCAGGCAGAGGAGAGAGGTCCCGTAACAGACAATCTGGCTTCATGTCAGCAGAGAATCAGTCTTCATGTCTTAGCAGAGAATCGGGCTTCACGTCACCCACCACTGCAACAGTCCATTTTCATAAATTTAGGCCCAGCACCCAGGCAGAGGAAAGAGGTCCCGTAACAGACAATCTGGCTTCATGTCAGCAGAGAATCAGTCTTCATATCATAGCAGAGAATCAGGCTTCACGTCAGCCACCAATGCAACATTCCATTGTCAGATATTTAGGCCCTGCACCCAGGCAGAGGAGAGAGGTCCCGTAACAGACAATCTGGCTTCATGTCAGCAGAGAATCAGTCTTCATGTCATAGCAGAGAATCAGGCTTCACGTCACCCACCACTGTAACAGTCCATTTTCATAAATTTAGGCCCAGCACCCAGGCAGAGGAGAGAGGTCCCGTAACAGACAATCTGGCTTCATGTCAGCAGAGAATCAGTCTTCATGTCATAGCAGAGAATCAGGCTTTATGTCAGCCACCAATGCAACAGTCCATTGTCAGATATTTAGGCCCAGCACCCAGGCAGAGGAGAGAGGTCCCGTAACAGACAATCTGGCTTCATGTCAGCAGAGAATCAGTCTTCATGTCATAGCAGAGAATCAGGATTCACGTCACCCACCAATGCAACAGTCCATTTCCATAAATTTTGGCCCAGCACCCAGGCAGAGGAGAGAGGTCCCGTAACAGACAATCTGGCTTCATGTCAGCAGAGAATCAGTCTTCATGTCATAGCAGAGAATCAGGCTTCACGTCACCCACCACTGCAACAGTCCATTTTCATAAATTTAGGCTCAGCACCCAGGCAGAGGAGAGAGGTCCCGTAACAGACAATCTGGCTTCATGTCAGCAGAGAATCAGTCTTCATATCATAGCAGAGAATCAGGCTTCACGTCAGCCACCAATGCAACAGTCCATTGTCAGATATTTAGGCCCAGCACCCAGGCAGAGGAGAGAGGTCCCGTAACAGACAATCTGGCTTCATGTCAGCAGAGAATCAGTCTTCATGTCATAGCAGAGAATCAGGCTTCACGTCACCCACCACTGTAACAGTCCATTTTCATAAATTTAGGCCCAGCACCCAGGCAGAGGAGAGAGGTCCCGTAACAGACAATCTGGCTTCATGTCAGCAGAGAATCAGTCTTCATATCATAGCAGAAAATCAGGCTTCACGTCAGCCACCAATGCAACAGTCCATTGTCAGATATTTAGGCCCAGCACCCAGGCAGAGGAGAGAGGTCCCGTAACAGACAATCTGGCTTCATGTCAGCAGAGAATCAGTCTTCATATCATAGCAGAGAATCAGGCTTCACGTCAGCCACCAATGCAACAGTCCATTTTCATAAATTTAGGCCCAGCACCCAGGCAGAGGAGAGAGGTCCCGTAACAGACAATCTGGCTTCATGTCAGCAGAGAATTAGTCTGCATGTAATAGCAGAGAATCAGGCTTCACGTCACCCAACATTGGAACAGTCCATTGGCATATATTTAGGGCCCGGCACCCAGACAGAGGAGAGGTTCATTCAACTTTGGGTAGCCTCGCAATATAATGGTAAAATGAAAATAAAAATAGGATTGAATGAGGAAGTTCCCTGGAGTACAATAATATATGGTTAAGGGGAGGTAGTTAATGTCTAATCTGGACAAGGGACGGACAGGTCCTGTGGGATCAATGCCTGGTTCATTTTTATGAACGTCAGCTTGTCCACATTGGCTGTAGACAGGTGGCTGCGTTTGTCTGTAATGACGCCCCCTGCCATGCTGAATACACGTTCAGACAAAACGCTGGCCGCCGGGCAGGCCAGCACCTCCAAGGCATAAAAGGCTAGCTCTGGCCACGTGGACAATTTAGAGACCCAGAAGTTGAATGGGGCCGAACCATCAGTCAGTACGTGGAGGGGTGTGCACGCGTACTGTTCCACCATGTTAGTGAAATGTTGCCTCCTGCTAACACGTTGCGTATCAGGTGGTGGTGCAGTTAGCTGTGGCGTGTTGACAAAACTTTTCCACATCTCTGCCATGCTAACCCTGCCCTCAGAGGAGCTGGCCGTGACACAGCTGCCTTGGCGACCTCTTGCTCCTCCTCTGCCTTGGCCTTGGGCTTCCACTTGTTCCCCTGTGACATTTGGGAATGCTCTAAGTAGCGCGTCTACCAACGTGCGCTTGTACTCGCGCATCTTCCTATCACGCTCCAGTGCAGGAAGTAAGGTGGGCACATTGTCTTTGTAGCGTGGATCCAGCAGGGTGGCAACCCAGTAGTCCGCACACGTTAAAATGTGGGCAACTCTGCTGTCGTTGCACAGGCACTGCAGCATGTAGTCGCTCATGTGTGCCAGGCTGCCCTGGGGTAAGGACAAGCTGTCCTCTGTGGGAGGCGTATCATCATCGTCCTGCCTTTCCCCCCAGCCACGCACCAGTGATGGGCCCGAGCTGCGTTGGGTGCCACCCCGCTGTGACCATGCTTCATCCTCATCCTCCTCCACCTCCTCCTCATCCTCGTCCTCCTCGTCCTCCAGTAGTGGGCCCTGGCTGGCGACATTTGTACCTGGCCTCTGCTGTTGCAAAAAACCTCCCTCTGAGTTACTTCGAAGAGACTGGCCTGAAAGTGCTAAAAATGACCCCTCTTCCTCCTCCTCCTCCTCCTCCTCCTCCTGGGCCACCTCCTCTTCCATCATCGCCCTAAGTGTTTTCTCAAGGAGACATAGAAGTGGTATTGTAACGCTGATAACGGCGTCATCGCCACTGGCCATGTTGGTGGAGTACTCGAAACAGCGCAACAGGGCACACAGGTCTCGCATGGAGGCCCAGTCATTGGTGGTGAAGTGGTGCTGTTCCGCAGTGCGACTGACCCATGCATGCTGCAGCTGAAACTCCACTATGGCCTGCTGCTGCTCGCACAGTCTGTCCAGCATGTGCAAGGTGGAGTTCCACCTGGTGGGCACGTCGCATATGAGGCGGTGAGCGGGAAGGCCGAAGTTACGCTGTAGCGCAGACAGGCGAGCAGCGGCAAGATGTGAACGCCGGAAGCGCGAACAGACGGCCCACACTTTATGCAGCAGCTCTGACTTGTCGGGGTAGTTGTGAATGAACTTCTGCACCACCAAATTCAGCACATGCGCCAGGCAAGGGATGTGCGTCAAACCGGCTAGTCCCAGAGCTGCAACGAGATTTCGCCCATTATCGCACACCACCAGGCCGGGCTTGAGGCTCACCGGCAGCAACCACTCGTCGGTCTGTTGTTCTATACCCCGCCACAACTCCTGTGCGGTGTGGGGCCTGTTCCCCAAACATATGAGTTTCAGAATGGCCTGCTGACGTTTACCCCGGGCTGTGCTGAAGTTGGTGGTGAAGGTGTGTGGCTGACTGGATGAGCAGGTGGAAGAAGAGGAGGAGGAAGCAGAGAAGGAGGAGGTGGCAACAGGAGGCAAAGAATGTTGCCCTGCGATCCTTGGCGGCAGAAGGACGTGCACCAAACAGCTCTCCGCCTGGGGCCCAGCTGCCACTACATTTACCCAGTGTGCAGTTAGGGAGATATAGCGTCCCTGGCCGTGCTTACTGGTCCACGTATCTGTGGTTAGGTGGACCTTGCTACAGATGGCGTTGCGCAGTGCACACTTGATTTTATCGGATACTTGGTTGTGCAGGGAAGGCACGGCTCTCCTGGAGAAGTAGTGGCGGCTGGGAACAACATACTGTGGGTCAGCAAGCGACATGAGCTGTTTGAAGCTGTCTGTGTCCACCAGCCTAAATGACAGCATTTCATAGGCCAGTAGTTTAGAAATGCTGGCATTCAGGGCCAGGGATCGAGGGTGGCTAGGTGGGAATTTACGCTTTCTCTCAAATGTTTGTGAGATGGAGAACTGAACGCTGCCGTGTGACATGGTTGAGACGCTTGGTGACGGAGGTGGTGGTGGTGTTGGTGGTACATCCCCTGTTTGCTGGGCGGCAGGTGCCAACGTTCCTCCAGAGGCGGAGGAAGAGGCCGAGGCGGCAGCAGCAGAAAAGGCCGAGGCGGCAGCAGCAGAAGAGGCCGAGGCGGCAGCAGCAGAAGAGGTAGCAGGGGGAGCCTGAGCGACTTCCTTGTTTTTAAGGTGTTTACTCCACTGCAGTTCATGCTTTGCATGCAGGTGCCTGGTCATGCAGGTTGTGCTAAGGTTCAGAACGTTAATGCCTCGCTTTATGCTCTGATGGCACAGCGTGCAAACCACTCGGGTCTTGTCGTCAGCACATTGTTTGAAGAAGTGCCATGCCAGGGAACTCCTTGAAGCTGCCTTTGGGGTGCTCGGTCCAAGATCACGGCGGTCAGTAGCAGGCAGAGTCTCTTGGCGGCGGGTGTTCTGCTTTTGCCCACTGCTCCCTCTTTTGCTACGCTGTTGGCTCGGTCTCACCACTGCCTCTTCCTCCAAACTGTGAAAGTCAGTGGCACGACCTTCATTCCATGTGGGGTCTAGGACCTCATCGTCCCCTGCATCATCTTCCACCCAGTCTTGATCCCTGACCTCCTGTTCAGTCTGCACACTGCAGAAAGACGCAGCAGTTGGCACCTGTGTTTCGTCATCATCAGAGACATGCTGAGGAGGTATTCCCATGTCTTCATCATCAGGAAACATAAGTGGTTGTGCGTCAGTGCAGTCTATGTCTTCCACCGCTGGGGAAGAGCTAGGTGGATGCCCTTGGGAAACCCTGCCAGCAGAGTCTTCAAACAGCATAAGAGACTGCTGCATAACTTGAGGCTCAGACAGTTTCCCTGATATGCATGGGGGTGATGTGACAGACTGATGGGGTTGGTTTTCAGGCGCCATCTGTGCGCTTTCTGCAGAAGACTGGGTGGGAGATAATGTGAACGTGCTGGATCCACTGTCGGCCACCCAATTGACTAATGCCTGTACCTGCTCAGGCCTTACCATCCTTAGAACAGCATTGGGCCCCACCATATATCGCTGTAAATTCTGGCGGCTACTGGGACCTGAGGTAGTTGGTACACTAGGACGTGTGGATGTGGCAGAACGGCCACGTCCTCTCCCAGCACCAGAGGGTCCACTAACACCACCACGACCATGTCCACGTCCGCGTCCCTTACTAGATGCTTTCCTCATTGTTATCGTTCACCACAACAACAAAAATATTATTTGGCCCAATGTATTGTAAGTATTTAGGCGCTGGGTGACAGGTATAGATTTACTGACAGAATTAGACTTGGAAATGCACAGTAGCGTGTGTGTGAAGTTATTCTGAATGACCCTATGTGCACCTTGAATATTATATACCCTTTTAGGGATGTATTTAAAGTAGGCCTGATACAGCAGAAACCACTAAATTAGGAAATTGCTAAATTGGGAATTGTATTTCAACCCAGAACAAAAAATGTGCTTTGACGGACACTAAATAACTTGCCCAGCCAGAACAGTACAGCAGTAACGACAGATTTAGTGGGATATAAATTTGAGGCCTAGTATTTAGGCGCTGGGTGACAGGTATAGATTTACTGACAGAATTAGACTGGGATATGGCCAAAAAATAACCACACTATTGCTGGTTAAATGCACTTGGTGTGACAGCTTGACCAACCACACTACTGAGGGTTAAATGCACTTGGTGACAGGCGCAGCTTGCCCCTGATGTAGTATATGGCCAAAAAATTAACAGACTATTGCTGGTTAAATGCACTTGGTGTGACAGCTTGACCAACCACACTACTGAGGGTTAAATGCACTTGGTGACGGGCGCAGCTTGCCCCTGATGTAGTATATGGCCAAAAAATAAACAGACTATTGCTGGTTAAATGCACTTGGTGTGACAGCTTCACCCTGATGTAGGCTTTAGCCAAAAAACAACCACACCATTGAGGGTTAAATGCACTTGGTGACAGGCGCAGCTTGCCCCTGATGTAGTATATGGCCAAAAAATAAACAGACTATTGCTGGTTAAATGCACTTGGTGTGACAGCTTCACCCTGATGTAGGCTTTAGCCAAAAAACAACCACACCATTGAGGGTTAAATGCACTTGGTGACAGGCGCAGCTTGCCCCTGATGTAGTATATGGCCAAAAAATAAACAGACTATTGCTGGTTAAATGCACTTGGTGTGACAGCTTCACCCTGATGTAGGCTTTAGCCAAAAAACAACCACACCATTGAGGGTTAAATGCACTTGGTCGCAGCTTGTGCTGGCGCACCACAAGACACAAAATGGCCACCGATCACCCCAGAAAAAAGTGACTGACAAACGGTCTGGGCAGCCTAAAAACAGTGAGCAATTGAGTATCAGCAGCTCAATGACCCACAGCTGCAGATCGATCAATAATCAAGTCCTTTGGAGGAGTTAATCTGCCTAATCTCGCCCTACTGTCGCAGCCGCAACCTCTCCCTACGCTAATCAGAGCAGAGTGACGGGCGGCGCTATGTGACTCCAGCTTAAATAGAGGCTGGGTCACATGGTGCTCTGGCCAATCACAGCCATGCCAATAGTAGGCATGGCTGTGACGGCCTCTTGGGGCAAGTAGTATGACGCTTGTTGATTGGCTGCTTTGCAGCCTTTCAAAAAGCGCCAAGAAAGCGTCACAAAAGCGCCAAGAAAGCGACAAACACCGAACCCGAACCCAGACTTTTACGAAAATGTCCGGGTTCGGGTCCGTGTCACGGACACCCCAAAATTCGGTACAAACCCGAACTATACAGTTCGAGTTCGCTCATCCCTAATCATAATCCCTGACAGGCAGAGCAGAGAGGAGGATGAGGCGGCACTATGGCTCATTGTTGTGAAGTAACTTGTCCTCATGTGTGATTAGGACAGGTTTTGTGTGTATTGATAGGACGGCGGCCATTTTATTGCTCCCTAGACAAAACAAGCCGTTCTAAGGGTATTTTCACACTAGCGTTCTTCAGATCCGGCAGGCAGTTCCAGTAATGGAACTGCCTGCCGGATCCGGAAAACCGTATGCAAACTGAAATATGTTTTTTTCCGAATCCGTTAGATGAATCCGGTGATATACCGGATCCGTCTCATCCGGAATAACGGATCCGGTATTTAATTTTGCACCATCTCAGATAAACACTTCTGAGTTAGAGGTGCAGAATCAATAGAAAAAATGGACAACCCTTGCATACGGACGAACTGAGCATCAATCAGGTTCACCCCTGCCACAATGTCAATAATAAAAATCTGATGGGAATTAAACGTGCCCTTTTTTTTTTCTTTTTGAGGCTGAATCTTGAACTTCTTTTGAAAAATCAGGAAAAAAAGAAAGTTTACAAACATTATACATAATCAGAGGGGAATCCCGTGCTCGCCTCAAAATCATATCTCTAGCAGAAGCGGCTAGCCTCTTGATTATTAGTGATGAGCAGCAGGGGTCATAATCAAATATTCACAAATTCGAATATTCGTTATATTCTACGATTTTTTTACTCGAAAAATCGGCAAGGTAATGATCGTGTAATATGCTAATTTTTGTAATGCAAATTCTTATTGCGAATTTTTCAACTTACAACTATTAGAGAAAGAAGATTATAGCACTATATTATGTCTAATAGTTGTAATTTTTTTTCTCATCTGAAACTCAGATTGGAAAAAATTGCAACTATTCAAAAAAAGATCATAGCACTATATTAGCTAAATTGCTCTATATTCGTTGTTTTTTTGAATACTCTATATTTTTATAACTTTGTTTTTTCGAATATTCGTAATATCCTAAAACAAGAATATATAGTGAATATTCGAAAAAAAAATATAGAGCAATTTAGCTAATATAGTGCTATAATCTTTTTTCTTTATAGTTGTAATTTTTTTCCAATCTGAACTTTAGATGAGAAAAAAATTACAACTATTAGACAAAGAAGATTATAGCACTATATTAGCTGAATTGCTCTATATTTGTTATTTTTTCCAAATATTCGCTATATTACTATATATTCTTGTTTTAGAATATTACGAATATTCGAAAAAACTAAGTTATAGCAATATAGCGAATATTCGAAAAAAATAATATATAGAGCAATTTAGCTAATATAGTGCTATAATCTTCTTTGTCTGATAGTTGTAAGTTGAAAAATTCGCAATAAATTTTGCATTACGAAAATTTGCAAACATCACTACTCCTAAAGTAAAATATACTGCAGCCTTCTCATTGGCCCACAAGCTAGAAGCAGGGAGGGATCATGTGTACTGGTTTTAAAAAAATCGAATATTCGAAATTACGAATATATATCACTATATTCAAAATATTTGCGAATTTTCGAAGTACCTATATTCGCAATAAAAATTCGAAATGCGAATATTCGTGATCAACACTATTGATTATTACCGTCCTTGGCAACCACCCCGGAATAGATTTACCACCAGGAATTCGATGGGCCCTTTAAATTAGAAACATGGACATACATTGATAAAATGTCCTCTCTGTCCGCAGAAAAAACACACTCCCGTCCTATGACCAGAATGCTTAAAAGTGGATCCGGGAGTAGCTCCCCCAGGAGTATCTTCGCCCAAAGTGTCAGAGGAAGACGATACGTTATGTAATAGTACGTCCTGAGGGGGCCCCTAGATTTCTCTCTCAGGCGTCTATCAATGCATACGGCAAGAGACATAGCGTCCTTCAGCCTTTCTGATAATCCCTGACAAAACTGACTACGGAGAGCCGGATCGTTACACTTAGTATCCGTAGCCCACCTCCTAAACTCAGATCAATAGATCTCAGCAGAACAACCTGACGAAGGCCACGTAGCTTGGTCTCAGCCAGGGAGGTCCAATCCGGGTCATCATAGATGAGACCC
The DNA here is from genome assembly GCF_014858855.1 of Bufo gargarizans. NCBI lineage: Eukaryota > Metazoa > Chordata > Amphibia > Anura > Bufonidae > Bufo > Bufo gargarizans. The sequence continues at coordinate 601,142,130 of NC_058082.1, forward strand.
AGAGCTTTGAAAAATTAATCCACCGACCGGAGAGACTGCGATCCGGTCGGCAGAGAAAAAGCCCATGACTAAGCATCCCCCTTAAGCAATGAAAGAACCACACCAACTCTCTGATTCTCATCCCCAGATGAGTGTGGACATAGCCTAAAATACAATTTGCACGCCTCCCTAAACAAAATGAAATTATCACTTCCCCCAGAGAATCTGTCCAGGAGGGCAACTTTAGGCTTGAGACAGGCCTGGTAACCACCACAACCACTAGGTCCAGCATCCTGTGGTCTTTAAATCTGCGAGACTGACGTGCAGAGGTCAGCTACCTCCAAAGATAGACCCTGTAGCTGTTCTGCCAGTGCAGCAATAGAATCCGTGGCTGTACTGAAACAAGCAGAAAAATGAAGATTTTGGCGGTTTATAATGTAACGCTCGTGTGTGGGAGAAAAATGCCATCCCGAGCTTAGGAGGGAAAGGGGATACAGGAATAAGGCCTGGAAACTAGGAAAGGAAGATGGACACCTCCTAGAGAAAACCCTAACTCCAGTCCTGACTGTCTACCAGTATGAACAGACCCCAAAGGTAGGCAAGTTCATACACCGGATACCTAGAATCCTATCTCACCCTATAGGACCCTGGAACTTATGTCAGGACTGAGTCTACCTGTTCCTCCAAAGGGAAGGACGAACAGGAGTCTCTCTCAGGCCTAATGACAAACAACAGGGAACGGCAACACACACATATATCAAAACAAAGTATAAAAGGGACTGGAAACGCTTATTTTCAATAAAGCTTTGGCAGCACCAGAAATTTATCCGAGAACCAAACACAAGCTAACCACAAGTCCAACAGAAGCTATAAACCGCACAGCATAGTGTGAGAAACAACAATAAATAGGGAAGGTTAAATGACCACTATAGCAACACCTGGGGATAGAAGGTGTGGCAAGCACCAGAAACAGACGTTATTTGATCCAAAAGGAAAACATGTCAGATCAAGCCATGTGTTGCCAGTCTTACAGTTCTCCTGCCCCCTGTTGCAGGAACGTCCGTATGTTTCAGTACGTCCATGACACTAGGCGCAGCTCAGTCCCATTGATGGGAATGGACCTGGATGCAATATCAAAAAAATAAAAAATAAATAGCTCCTCCTATGTCCCGGCGCAGGTGCAGACCGGAATACATTTCTATGGAAATTAATGCCGGATCCGGAAGTGCGGACGGAATGGGACGGAACCTGATGTATAATGAACGGATTGCTTTCCATTCAGAATGCCTTAGGACAAAACTGATGCATTTTTTCCGGTATTGAGACCCTTTACCGGATTTCAATATCGGAAAAGAAAATCGCTAGTGTGAAAGTACCCTAAGTAATGAGAGGTATTTGTGAATATATTTATTATAAAAAAATATTTGAGTATTTTAATTTTTTGAATTCCTGGAGAGCCCCTTTAAACTTTGTTGAGGCTACAGTAGGCTCCAGTCAGGGTTGTGATATGAGCCAGTTGTGTGGGAACTGGAGAGGAACTATAATTGAAGCTTGTTAAGGCCTGAAGTGTAGCCAAGAAGGTTAATTTGTGAAGTGCTCCAGGCTGAATGGGTTTGCCTTTAAGATGGCAGTATGAGGAGTAGGGGCTCTTGAGGATGTTGCTGAAGATAACCTAGATCAACTTTCTGACTACAAGAAGGGCCCATGAAGTAAGGGCACATAAAGTAAGTGTGTATCCCAAGTGGAAAGATCATCCTGAAGGCTAATCTGTATGAAGTAGCGTGGCCTGTGATTCCCCCCTGTGGAGTTAAAGGGGTTGTGTAACTTCCACAAATAGCATTTATTATGTATAGAAAGTTAATGCAATACACTAACTAAAGTATTGTTATTGTCCATATTGCCTCCTTAGCTGGCTGGATTAAATTTTTTATTGCGTTATACGCTGTTTGTATCTGCTGCTTGTTACTTCATCCCAAAATCCAGCAGAGGTGGTTGTGCTTGCACACTATAGGAAAAAGCACTAGCCTATGTGCAATCCCAGCCACCAGAGAGGCCAGCACTTTTTCCTATAGTCTGCATTCACGACCACCACTGCTGGATTCCAGGGTGCTCGTAACCATAGAAACGAGCAGTGTATAATATGATGAAAAAATGAATCAAGCCAGCAAAGGAGGCAATATGGCCAATCACAATACATTAGTAAGTGGCTTATATTAACTTTCTCTACATGATAAATGCTACTTGCTGAGTGACACAACCCCTTGAACAGGGGGACCTAAAACATTGTAATATATATATATATGTTCTGGATAGTTTGGTCCAGACATATTGCGGGTTGATTGGATCCCAGGAAGGAGAGATGAGAAGAGGAATGGCTCTTAAAGGTCATGGTTGGGAGGTCCTGTCCATGTAAATAAAGTTATGGTGAGTGTATGATGCTGAGAGTAAACTAACCAACGGTCTTTGGGAAGATAACAGTGGAGTGGAAACTGGTTTATGTGTAGTCGCAGAACTCTGTGTGAAAGCTGTTTGCATGATATGACAGTCCACATGTACAGTCATGTGAAAAAATTAGGACACCCTTTGAAAGCATGTGGTTTTTTGTAACATTTTTAATAAAAGGTTATTTCATCTCCGTTTCAACAATACAGAGAGATTAAAGTAATCCAACTAAACAAAGAAAACTGAAGAAAAGTCTTTTAAAGATCTTCTGTAAATGTCATTCTACAAAAATGCCTATTCTAACTGAGGAAAAAGATAGGACACCCTCACATGTATTCCCTCTTAAATTGGCTCAGATCTCACACAGGTACAGTATATCACACCAGGTGCACATAATTAGTAGATCGTTACTCTGCATGTTGAATGAGGCTTGCCCTATTTAAACCTCAGACATTTAGTTTGGTGTGCTCCTGACTGTTGAAGTAAGAGTGAGCACCATGGTGAGAGCAAAAGAGCTGTCAGAGGACTTCAGAAAAAAGATTGTAGCAGCCTATGAGTCTGGGAAGGGATTTAAAAAGATCTCAAAAGATTTTGAAATCAGCCATTCCACTGTCCGGAAGATAGTCTACAAGTGGAGGGCTTTCAAAACAACTGCCAACATGCCCAGGACTGGTCGCCCCAGCAAGTTCACCCCAAGAGCAGACCGCAAGATGCTAAAAGAGGTCTCCAAAAACCCTAAAGTGTCATCTCGAGAACTACAGCAGGCTCTGGCTACTGTTGATGTAGAAGTACATGCCTCTACAATCAGAAAGAGACTGTACAAGTTTAACTTGCATGGGAGGTGTGCAAGGAGGAAACCTTTGCTTTCCAAGAGAAACATCGAGGCCAGACTGACATTTGCCAGAGATAAAGTTGACAAAGACCAGGACTTCTGGAATAATGTTCTTTGGACAGATGAGTCCAAAATTGAATTATTTGGACACAACAGCAGAGGACATGTTTGGCGTAAACCAAACACAGCATTCCAAGAAAAGAACCTCATACCAACTGTGAAGCATGGAGGTGGAAGTGTCATGGTTTGGGGCTGCTTTGCTGCAGCAGGACCTGGTCAGCTCACCATCATAGAATCCACGATGAATTCTACTGTGTATCAGAAGGTGCTTGAAGAACATGTGAGACCATCAGTTAGAAAATTAAAGCTGAAGCGGAACTGGACCATGCAACATGACAATGACCCAAAACATACTAGTAAATCAACCAAAGATTGGCTGAAAAAGAAGAAATGGAGAGTCCTGGAATGGCCAAGTCAAAGTCCAGATTTGAATCCCATTGAGATGCTGTGGGGTGACTTGAAAAGGGCTGTACGTGCAAGAAACCCCTCAAACATCTCACAGCTGAAAAAGTTCTGCATTGAGGAGTGGGGTAAAATTTCCTCAGACCGATGTCGAAGACTGGTAGATGGCTACAAGAACCGTCTCACTGCAGTTATTTCAGCCAAAGGAGGTAACACTCGCTATTAGGGGCAAGGGTGTCCTATCTTTTTCCTCAGTTAGAATAGGCATTTTTGTAGAATGACATTTACAGAAGATCTTGAAAAGACTTTTCTTCAGTTTTCTTTGTTTAGTCGGATTACTTTAATCTCTCTGTATTGTTGAAACGGAGATGAAATAACCTTTTATTAAAAATGTTACAAAAAACCACATGCTTTCAAAGGGTGTCCTAATTTTTTCACATGACTGTATGTTGGATTTCAGACCGTTCATCTGCCCTTACACACTACAGTGACAAAAGCCAACAAGCATCAGTGCCACCTGAACTGTAACCACCATGCTGACTGTGCCTTTTTAAAGTAAACTTTAACCAATAAGCTTGTTGGAAGAGAAGAGTACAGACATCTGTGTGACTGTACAGTCTGCAATCCATTCTTTACAGGAGAAATCCAGTATCATTCAAGAAACCAACCCGGACCTAACATGGATCCATCACGGACATCTTCACGGAGGCATCACTGACCACCTTTTCACGGATTTGACCATGGACACGGACGTGTCAATGAGGCTTAGGGCTCGTGCACACGAACATATTTTTTGTCCGTTTTTTTGCGGCCCGTATGCGGAACCATTCTTTTCAATAGGACCGCAAAAATCCTGGAAATTATACCATATGCATTCCGTGTCTGTATGTTCGAAAGACTGTTCCACAAAAATATAGAACATGTCCTTTTCTTGTCCATTTTGCGGAGAAGGACAGGCAAAGTTAAAATGAATCTGCAAAGAAACAGATGCAATCCGGATGTCACACGAACGTTATCTATATTCTTTGCGGATGTGTGTTTTGCGTGGGCTCTTAACGGATGGAAATCACTGACTAAAACACTGATTTGTGAATAGGGCCTTACTGAATATGATGGGCGAGTTCTGTCCGCAAAATGGACAAAAGTAGTGCATCTGGCTGAGTTTTTCCGGTGCACCAATGGTCTGCAGAAAAGCAGAGACTTCTGAATTCACCTATGAAATTCAGTGAATCCTTGTGCTGCCCTTGGAGAACACAGACGTAGTCTGAATAAGCCCTTACTACTTTTCTCTGGATCCTGTATTAAAAGACTTCTCATTATTAAATTAGATGTCTGCGATTTAACCTCTGCCAGCGTGCCCCTGGGCTTTTTAACTAAACAAACTGTAGAAAAAAATGATTCCACAAAGTGAAACGGTCTCTCTAAAGTTCGCTAGGCATATGCTGAGTTCTGTACATTTATAAGCAGTCATGTAGTAGAACAATTTCACACCTGACTTCACATTCCTTTCTAAATAAGCAACTATTTAATCATTTTTGACAAGAATGAAAGTGGGAAACGCTTTGGGTTGGTAGAATGTTGATTTGTAACATATGGCAGCAATACGTGCAGCAGGCTAAATGGGTCTATAGAAAAAAAAAAAAATATATAGAAAAAAGTATCTACAAGACATCCCCGTAAGCCATTTTGCCCAAAAATTTTAAATAAAGCAGTAAAGGCGGAGTGGCATAATAAGTTTCAGCAAATAGTCACCATGGGGATCATTTATGAAATCAGATATGTCAGTTTTGTGGCATTAAAAAGTTTGCAGGTCATGGCAACTGCAAAATTTCCATGGCAACGGCAACATTTTTGCCACATTCCGTGATCCTCGCCACTTTTCACAGTACTCTATGTTTGAGAGTTAAAAGTTAGATTAAGGCCTCATGCACACAACAGTTTTTTTTCACAGTCCGCAAAAATGGGGTCCGTAGGTCCGTGATCCGTGACCATTTTTTCCTTGATTTTTGGAGGATCCACGGACATGAAAAACGGATCCGTCCTGAATTACAATGCAAGTCAACGTTTGACGTTGACACAATATGGTGCAATTGCAAACGGATCCGTCCCCCATTGACTTGTAAAGTCAGGAGTCCCTTTATACCATCAGATCGGAGTTTTCTCCAATCCGATGGTATATTTTAACTTGAAGCGTCCCCATCACCATGGGAACGCCTCTATGTTAGAATATACTGTCGGATATGAGTTACATCGTGAAACTCAGATCCGACAGTATATTCTAACACAGAGGCGTTCCCATGGTGATGGGGACGCTTCAGGTTAGAATATACTAAAAAACTGTGTACATGACTGCCCCCTGCAGCCCCCCCATTTGTAGCCAGTGGGCCCCCCTCCCTCCCCTGTAGTTAACTCATTTGTAGCCAGTGGGCCCCCCCTCCCTCCCCTGTAGTTAACTCGTTGGTAGCCAGCCCCCCCTCCCTCCCCTGTAGTTAACTCATTTGTAGCCAGTGGGCCCCCCTCCCTCCCCTGTAGTTAACTCATTTGTAGCCAGTGGGCCCCCCTCCCTCCCCTGTAGTTAACTCATTTGTAGCCAGTGTGCCCCCCTCCCTCCCCTGTAGCTAACTCGTTGGTGGCCAGCCCCCCCTCCCTCCCCTGTAGTTAACTCATTGGTGGCCAGTGGCCCCCCCTCCCTCCCCTGTTGTTAACTCGTTGGTGGCCAGTGGGCCCTCTCCCCTCCCTCCCCCTCCTAATTAAAATCTCCCCCCTATCATTGGTGGCAGTGGAGAGTACCGATCGGAGTCCCAGTTTAATCGCTGGGGCTCCGATCGGTAACCATGGCAACCGGGACGCTACTGCAGTCCCGGTTGCCATGGTTACTTAGCAATTTGTAGAAGCATCATACTTACCTGCGAGCTGCGATGTCTGTGTCCGGCCAGGAGCTCCTCCTACTGGTAAGTGACAGATCATTAGGCAATGCACCACACAGATCTGTCACTTACCAGTAGGAGGAGCTCCCAGCCAGACACAGACATCGCAGCTCGCAGGTAAGTATGATGCTTCTACAAATTGCTAAGTAACCATGGCAACCGGGACTGCAGTAGCGTCCCGGTTGCCATGGTTACCGATCGGAGCCCCAGCGATTAAACTGGGACTCCGATTGGTACTCTCCACTGCCACCAATGATAGGGGGGGAGATTTTAATTAGGAGGGGGAGGGAGGGGGGAGGGCCCACTGGCCACCAACAAGTTAACTACAGGAGAGGGAGGGGGGGGCCCACTGGCCACCAACGAGTTAACTACAGGGGAGGGAGGGGGGCCGCACTGGCCACCAACGGCCACGGATCACAGACACGGATGCCAATCTTGTGTGCATCCGTGTTCTTTCACGGACCTATTGACTTGAATGGGTCCGTGAACCGTTGTCCGTCAAAAAAATAGGACAGGTCATATTTTTTTGACGGACAGGATACATGGATCACGGTCTCGGCTGCAAAACGGTGCATTTTCCGATTTTTCCACTAACCCATTGAAAGTCAATGGGTCCGCAAAAAAAACGGAAAACGGCACAACGGCCACGGATGCACACAACGGTCGTGTACATGAGGCCTAAACCTGGATTATGGATCATTTACTATGTGCAACTTTGTCAAAAGTCACAAAAAAGTTGCAAGCCACACCAGGCAACCCCCTGGTGTACTTTTATACCTGAAGGTATAAACCACATTACACTCACACCAGATATATTATTATGGTACACAGGTTTATACATTTAGTGCAGGTACACAAAGTAAAGCCAATAATATGAATAATACTAATGTGGTGCACTGGAGCAACGGATGACCATACGAGGTGCTCACAGTAGAGTAGGCTGACCCTGTCTACTCAAAAGAGTAAAAATGGATACAAAAGGAAGACCTGGGCACTCTCCGATACTGAAACCAACACTTAATTTAGGTGCACCTAGTTAGAGGTAGCCTATTTGGCTTGGTGGAACAGATAGAAACAATGTCTATTTCTTCATTGAATAAGTCACTCGCTCTTATTCCAATGTTGAGTCCCTTGTAGTATAATCATTCGAATCTGAGTCAAGAGAATAAGTCCATTCACTCCGAACAGAAGCAAATATATGAAATCGTGCTTATCACTTATCAACCATGAATGCCATCAACAGCGGCGTCCCGCTGTGGTGAAGTGTCAGCGGCGTCCCGCTGAAGCACAGTTGACTGAGTGCTTTAACAGTAGGTTTTCTCTAGCCGGCATACAATTAAGAACATTCTTACCATGTGTAGTTGTAGTTGAATTTCGCTCTAGACGTTGGTCATATACTGGAAAAGACCGATGTCTTACAAGCTGTTTCCGTCTGACCTCCCACGCTCGCAGCTGGTGTGCACATGGACCTTAGGTCTGAATAACGGTCTTTGTTGCAGCTTCGTTCAGGTCAATGTTCGCGCAGCAGACGGTAATCGAATAGGCTATTCGACAAAACTTATGGCTCCATCACAATTATTCAGTGGTCATTTGGGGGATTCAACCAGATGCGTTTCGGGGTAAGAATGGCCCCTTCCTCAGAGGTTATCGGTCCCCCCAGAACACCCCTCCTATATAGGGATTACGGTACCATACAAATTCTGGTGTGAATCATTTTAGTGGGTACTAGATGGTAGTACCAGTCTTATATAGTCACTAGGTTAATATACCAAATTTATAATCCATACATGATCCCAAGGTACTAATAAGTATATGTTCACATTTTTAGCTCTTTTGTAGAATGTTAAAGAAAAACTGTAAAAGAATAATAAAAGGTTAAAAACAGGGTCAAAGCAATGTTGTAGATTAAAACCACGACATACAGTTCCACACTCATAATTGTACTTTCCATTAGTGTAAAAAACGCATTAGGACCAATGTGGTACCGGTGCGGTTTTGGTGCAGTTTGCATGTATAAGTGCTAGGAAAGGATCAATTTCAGTATAACTCCTTTAAGATAGAGATTATGTAATATTGATGCAATTAAATCTGTTGCAACCGCAAGAATGATAACATAAATTATTCTGTTACTATCTTATCATGGGTAGTTATCAGGTCGCTGATGTACATATGATTTGTAACAGAATAATTTATGTTATCATTCTTGCAGTTGCAACAGATTTAATTGCATTAATAGTATATAATCTCTATCTTAAAGGAGTTATACTGAAATTGATCTTTTTCTAGCACTTTTACATGCAAACCGCACCAAAACCGCATTGGTCCAGATGCGTTTTTTACACTAATGGAAAGTACAATTACGTATGTCGTGGTTTTAATCTACAACATTGCTTTGACCCTGTTTCTCCGCTGCTAATTTCCCAGCATATGTACAACATGCAAATCAGTGACTAGATAACAACCCATAATAAGATAGCTACAGAATGACTAACGTTATCCTTCTTGTGGTTACAACAGATTTAATAGTAACAATATTACATAATCCCTATTTTAAAGGAGTAATATTGAAATAGAACCTTTTCTAGCACTTTTACATGCAAACCACACCAAAACCGCATTGGTCCCGAAGCGTTTTTTACACTAATGGAAAGTACAATAATGAGTGTGGAACTGTATGTCGTGGTTTTAATCTGCAACATTGCTTTGACCCTGTTTTTAACCTTTTATTTTTCTTTTACAGTTTTTCTTTAACATTCTACAAAAGAGCTAAAAATGTGAACATATACTTATTAGTACCTTGGGTTCATGTAAGGATTATAAATTTGGTATATTAACCTAGTGACTACACTCACCTAAAGAATTATTAGGAACACCTGTTCTATTTCTCATTAATGCTATTATCTAGTCAACCAATCACATGGCAGTTGCTTGAATGCATGTAGGGTTGTGGTCCTGGTCAAGACAATATCCTGAACTCCAAACTGAATGTCAGAATGTGAAAGAAAGGTGGGCTACAACAGCAGAAGACCCCATCGGGTACCACTCATCTCCACTACAAATAGGAAAAATAGGCTACAATTTGCACGAGCTCACCAAAATTGGACTGTTGAAGACTGGAAAAATGTTGCCTGGTCTGATGAGTCTCGATTTCTGTTGAGACATTCAAAATTCAAATGGTAGAGTCCGAATTTGGCGTAAACAGAATGAGAACATGTATCCATCATGCCTTGTTACCACTGTGCAGGCTGGTGGCGGTGGTGTAATGGTGTGGGGGATGTTTTCTGGGCACACTTTAGGCCCCTTAGTGCCAATTGGCCATCGTTTAAATGCCACAGGCTACCTGAGCGTTGTTTCTGACCATGTCCATCCCTTCATGACCACCATGTACCCATTCTCTGATGGCTACTTCCAGCAGGATAATGCACCATGTCACAAAGCTCGAATCATTTCAAATTGGTTTCTTGAACATGACAATGAGTTCACTGTACTAAAATGGCCCCCACAGTCACCATATCTCAACCCAATAGAGCATCTTTGGGATGTGGTGGAATGGGAGCTTCGTGCCATGGATGTGCATCCCTCAAATCTCCATCAACTGCAAGAAGCTATCCTATCAATATGGGCCAACATTTCTAAAGAATGCTATCAGCACCTTGTTGAATCAATGCCACGTAGAATTAAGGCAGTTCTGAAGGCAAAAGGGGGTCCAACACCGTATTAGTATGGTGTTCCTAATAATTCTTTAGGTGAGTGTATATAAGACTGGTACTACCATCTAGTACCCACTAAAATGATCCAGACCAGATTTTGTATGGTACCGTAACCCCTATATAGGAGGGGTGTTCTGGGGGGACCGATAACCACTGAGGAAGCGGCCATTCTTGCCCCAAAACGCGTCTGGTTGAACCCCCCAAATGACCACTGAATAATTGTGATGGAGCCATAAGTTTTGTCGAATAGCCTATTCGATTACCGTCTGCTGCGCGAACGGTGGCCTGAACGAAGCTGCAACAAAGACCACTATTCAGACCTAAGGTCCATGTGCACAAGCCGCCAGCGTGGGAGGTCAGACGGAAACAGCTCGTAAGTCATCGGTCTTTTCCAGTATATGACCAACGTCTAGAGCGAAATTCGGGCACAGACAACTACATATGGTAAGAATGTTCTTAATTGTATGCCGGCAAGAGAAAACCTACTGTTAAAGCACTCAGTCAACTGTGCTTCAGCGGGACGCCGCTGACACTTCACCACAGCGGGACGCCACTGTTGATGGCATTCATGGTGGAGAAGTGATAAGCACGGTTTCATATATTTGCTTCTGTTCGGAGTGAATGGACTTATTCTATTGACTCAGATTCGAATGATTATACTACAAGGGACTCAACAGTGGAATAAGAGCGAGTGACTTATTCAATGAAGAAATAGATATTGTTTCTATCTGTTCCACCAAGCCAAATAGGCTACCTCTAACTAGGTGCGCCTTACTATTTTCTGACTGGGATTCAGAGTTGCGCTGTGTTGCGCTACTATACACACTCAAACTGGTGTCTAGTAGGAGCTTTGATTTATTTTATGCTTTATTTTTCCATCTACTACATTTGTGGTTTTATGTATTCATATCCACCTACACTACGTGCAGAATTATTAGGCAAATGAGTATTTTGACCACATCATCCTCTTTATGCATGTTGTCTTACTCCAAGCTGTATAGGCTCGAAAGCCTACTACCAATTAAGCATATTAGGTGATGTGCATCTCTGTAATGAGAAGGGGTGTGGTCTAATGACATCAACACCCTATATCAGGTGTGCATAATTATTAGGAAACTTCCTTTCCTTTGGCAAAATGGGTCAAAAGAAGGACTTGACAGGCTCAGAAAAGTCAAAAATAGTGAGATATCTTGCAGAGGGATGCAGCACTCTTAAAATTGCAAAGCTTCTGAAGCGTGATCATCGAACAATCAAGCGTTTCATTCAAAATAGTCAACAGGGTCGCAAGAAGCGTGTGGAAAAACCAAGGCGCAAAATAACTGCCCATGAACTGAGAAAAGTCAAGCGTGCAGCTGCCAAGATGCCACTTGCCACCAGTTTGGCCATATTTCAGAGCTGCAACATCACTGGAGTGCCCAAAAGCACAAGGTGTGCAATACTCAGAGACATGGCCAAGGTAAGAAAGGCTGAAAGACGACCACCACTGAACAAGACACACAAGCTGAAACTTCAAGACTGGGCCAAGAAATATCTCAAGACTGATTTTTCTAAGGTTTTATGGACTGATGAAATGAGAGTGAGTCTTGATGGGCCAGATGGCTGGATTGGTAAAGGGCAGAGAGCTCCAGTCCGACTCAGACGCCAGCAAGGTGGAGGTGGAGTACTGGTTTGGGCTAGTATCATCAAAGATGAGCTTGTGGGGCCTTTTTGGGTTGAGGATGGAGTCAAGCTCAACTCCCAGTTCTACTGCCAGTTTCTGGAAGACACCTTCTTCAAGCAGTGGTACAGGAAGAAGTCTGCAAGGTAAAAAAAAACATGATTTTCATGCAGGACAATGCTCCATCACACGCGTCCAAGTACTCCACAACGTGGCTGGCAAGAAAGGGTATAAAATAAGAAAATCTAATGACATGGCCTCCTTGTTCACCTGATCTGAACCCCATTGAGAACCTGTGGTCCATCATCAAATGTGAGATTTACAAGGAGGGAAAACAGTACACCTCTCTGAACAGTGTCTGGGAGGCTGTGGTTGCTGCTGCACGCAATGTTGATGGTGAACAGATCAAAACACTGACAGAATCCATGGATGGCAGGCTTTTGAGTGTCCTTGCAAAGAAAGGTGGCTATATTGGTCACTGATTTGTTTTTGTTTTGTTTTTGAATGTCAGAAATGTATATTTGTGAATGTTGAGATGTTATATTGGTTTCACTGGTAAAAATAAATAATTGAAATGGGTATATATTTGTTTTTTGTTAAGTTGCCTAATAATTATGTACAGTAATAGTCACCTGCACACACAGATATCCCCCTAAAATAGCTAAAACTAAAAACAAACTAAAAACTACTTCCAAAAATATTCAGCTTTGATATTAATGAGTTTTTTGGGTTCATTGAGAACATGGTTGTTGTTCAATAATAAAATTAATCCTCAAAAATACAACTTGCCTAATAATTCTGCACTCCCTGTATATATTGGTTTTAATATTAAATTAAGTGTTGGTTTTAGTATCGGAGAGTGCCCAGGTCTTCCTTTTGTATCCACAAAGCAAAGCCAGACTTAAAACTGACCCCAAAACAACCTTAAATGATAAATGACCCCCTATGTGCATGTGAGATGAGGAAACAGCACTCATTGTCTGGACATTGGATTTGTGTTAATGAAGTTAAATAATTTGGACTGACATTTTGCTGTTTGGCCAAAAGAGGCCGCTGTTTCCTAAACATAGCTGAAAAGACAGCATTTTTAGACTCATGTGATGTTGAAAACTCTCAGGGGGTGGAGTTACAAAGCCTGGAGAGGAAGGCAGCAGCCATCTTAGGGTGAGCATGGAAGAGGCATCCAGGAGCTGTGTGAGGAGAATCCATCGACATCCAAGAGTGAGAGCATCCTCCAGGGACCACAGCTGCAGCCAAGTGAAGCTGATCGTGTCCATGACCCTGATCTGGTGCAGGGGAAGGGGAATTGCTGCCAGAAACTCACATGAGAGCTGAGAAGTGAGGCCACAGACACTGCTGTCCGCACGCTTGCTGGACAAACAGTCAACAGCTTACACAAAGCAGACCTGGGTTGGTAAGACTAATCGTGCAAGCATCTCATACAGTTTTGGCGCCTAGGATCCTAGAAACTGAGACCAGGCCTGTAGTTACTTAGGTTTGCTGTTTGTCAGGCCATAAGTGCTGTTAACTGCTCTTAACAAAAACTTCACGTTTTAAAGTGTTAGTTCACACTGCAGAGCTGAGAAACTTCACGGCTAAGGCTACTTTCACACTAAAATCTTTTGTGGATCCGTCATTGATCTTCAAAAACGCTTCCGTTACAATAATACAACCGCATGCATCCGGCATGAACAAATCCGGTTGTATTATGTCTTCTATAGCCATGACGGATCCGTCTTGAACACCATTGAAGGTCAATGGGTGACCGATCCATTTTCTATTGTGCCAGATAGTGTCAGAGAAAACGGAGCCGTCTCCATTGACATACATTTTGTGCCAGGATGGATCCGTTTGGCTCAGCTTCGTCAGGCGGACAGCAAAACGCTGCAAGCAGCAGTTTGGTGTCCGCCTCCAAAGCAGAATGGTGACTGAAAGGAGGCAAACTGATGCATTCTGAGCGAATGCTTATCCATTCAGAATGCATTAGGGCAAAACTGATCCGTTTTGGACCGCTTAAGAGAGCCCTGAACAGATCTCAGAAACGGAAAGCCAAAACGCTAGTGTGAAAGTAGCCTAATTCAAGCCAGGCTGGTGTATGCAGGAGAAACACTATGGCACATGCAGTTTAACCAGTTGTTGGGAAGGGAATTGTTATACCATGGAATAAGATTGTAAGCTGTTGTGCTGTACCGCAGGCTAGTCCGCATTACGCACCAGAATAATTGTTCCTGACTCTAGGGTAATTACTATTTGAGCCCGCCAGTAGGTACATTTACCGCGAATACCTCCAGCATCCACTGGAGGGCGCCGCGCTGTGCAGCACAAGGGCCCCAGCCCCTGGCTGGGTGTATGTAAATTTATTTGTGTGTAACCAGCATCTGTCATCACAATAATGACCATGTTTAAGTAAAAATACGACTTTGGCAAAACTGGTGTTTGAGTTGCTTTCTTCGTTCGTGACTTCGCTGTATCCTTGGGAGCCCATCCCGGTATACGACTTAGGCTACTTGCATATTAGCGTTTTTTGCGGATCCGTCATGGATCAGCAAAAACGCTTCCGTTACCATAATACAACTGCATGGATCCGTCATGAACGGATCCGGTTATATTATGTCTTCTATAGCCATGACAAAACGGTTATGGATCCGTTTTCTATTGTGTCTTGCTCCGCACCACATCGCGGACAGAAAAACGCTGCTTGCAGCGTTATTCTGTCCGCGATGGGAGCGCAACCAAACGGAACAGAATGCATTTTGGTGCATTCCGTTTCGTTTAGTTCGGTTTTGTCCCCATTGACAATGAATGGGGACAAAACGGAAGCGTTTTCTTCTGCTATTGAGATCCTATGACGGATCTCAATAGCGGAATTGAAAACGCTAATGTGAAAATAGCCTCACAGGCACATCTTCTAGGATTGAGATAAGATAGGCACAACTTGATTGAAGAGTTTGGGCTGGTTTCACACTTTGACCTGACAATTGTTTTGGACTTGCAGCATGGTAAGAGTATGGCGTTTTTAAGACATTATCCCACGGATTTCTCTATAGGGAAGAAACGTCTGAAAAAAATGTCTGCATGAAAAATGCATGAATTTTCGTGGCAAAAATTGCCAAATGTGATAGCACCATAAGCAGATACAGGTACAGCAAGAATAACTGGCATAGGTAGAGCATGAGTGAATTGATTGTAAAAGAATAGAATTCTTTATGAATTTCCCCAGACTGTCGGTATAATCAGGAAAAGAGGGGGTTAAAACTCCATCCTCCTTCTGGCCCCTTACCAATACCCAGAAGCCCCTTCAATAAGGACACTGACACTGTTCCTCTTTTAACCACTTTATTGTTGTTTGGTGGTAATCGGCCACAGCTAATTATTTAAACGGCAAAACCATAAACCTCAGCACCGTGTGATTTGCCAGTCGCTGGTCTCCCAGCGGGCAGTTCCGCCCATTTGCCTCCAACACCTGTCCGTTGTATTAACCTGCCGCCAGCTGTGACTTACGAATTCAACCAGGCACCTTGCCTACTTAAAGATTCCAACCACATACAAAACCACAAATTGAAAAGAAGAAACCTAAATGCCAGCTTCCAGGGAGGGAGGGGGGACACAGCGCTTCCGCTCAAAGAGGGAGAGAAGAGGTGGGACAGTGGCTTATATGTTCTGCTGGACGCCCGCCTCCTCCCCCCTAAACCGGATCCCAACATTAACCCCAGCCTGCATCTACCAAATGGGGGCCAGGAGTAACTCATACAAAGGTGGGGGAAAAAGGTACTGAGGTACAGGGGGAACCAAGGGCTGGGTAACTGGAGGGGTGAGGGGGAGACCCTGAGATGAGGAGCTGCTTGCCTGTGCTCCCATGACGGACAGTAAACTATTGTCCCACGCCGCACTCACACAAGCAGCAGCAGGACGGGACACGTGAGGAGAGGAGCCAGGAAGGGGCGGAGCCTCCGCTGGCACGGCAGCACAGGGAACCTGCCGGCCAGCCTGAGCTAAACCAGCGCCGATAGCAGCGCCTAAGGCACGAGGGAAAGAAGAGGGGGGGACTGTGCCCGAGCCTAGCAGGGAGGGCGGATAAGCCGAGTGGACCGCCTGCTCCCCGCTGAAGCCCTGGAGCCGGACATTAATTCCTCCCCAGGGGTGCACGCCAAGCCAGGGGAGGAGGAAGGCTGGGGAGGACCGAGGCTGCTCAAAAAGCAGTGCAGCCATCCCTCACCCCCCTCCGCCATTCTCGCCATCAAAGCCTCCATTAGGGGGGCGTCTGCTGTAGACATCTCTATGCGGACAGAGCGCTCGCTTACCCACACAGCGCTTCCGCTCAAAGAGGGAGAGAAGAGGCGGGACAGTAGCTTATATGTCCTGCCCGCCTCCTCCCCCCTAAACCGGATCCCAACATCAACCCCAGCCTGCATCTACCAAATGGGGGCCAGGAGTAACTCATACAAAGGTGGGGGAAAAGGGGGGGGGCCACCAGTCCCTGCCCACCCTCCCTAAACTGTCGGGTGGCCACCAAAAAAGCTTCTGTTTCCAACAATCAGAATTTTTTTAGATTCATCCGTCATGAATTGCATAAAGATACAGAAGACACCAAAAGGGGATAATTTAAATTAAAAAAATAAAAATGTAATTAAAATCCCACAGTTTAGTACCACTGGCTCCCATCTGCTTACTTGTATATATGTCACTGTCACTTTGAGAGATGAGCGAATCGATTCTACCGAATAAATTCATCTCAATAGCAGGCTTCTTTGCAGGTCCCCACAGGTGAAGACGTGCCCACCTGCTGTATGATTGACAGGGCTTGACATCCCGACTGATCCTCTCAATCTCCTGCCTTCGCTGCAAAGTGTCGCTTTACCTCAGGATAGTGGCGCATGCGCAGTAGCTGCTCCTGAAGCTGAATTTGAGCTTCGACGGTGGTGCAGGCAGGAGATTGACAAGGCCCGGTGGGATGTCAATCATACAGCAGGTGGCCACTTCTTTAGCCCCCCCCCTAGATTGATGAAGTCTGGCTAATAAGATGAATCAATTCGTTAGAATCATTTCGATCATCCCTACTTTGGACAAAACTGAATCTGTCAATTAGATAAAATCGGACACAAAACTAATTTAGGGAAATTTACCAATCTCTGGGCATAATGCATTAGCCCAACACAGTAATTATCTATGAATTCTGAAAGAAAGTTATCATAGCATGTTGTTGGCCTTCTGTGTTGTAGTGTGTGACATGTAATTTTCCTATTCTTCCACCAGATGGCGCATGAAGCAGCTAAACAAATGTGGAGACGTCACATTATAAATCGTAGCTAATGGGTAATCACTGATCAATTGCTACTTATTAGCAGGGGAATAAGACACTACCAGAGGAATCTTGCAGCAGCTTTCTCTCTTTTATATTGACTCCATATGTATACTTCATGAAACATCCGTATATATGGGAAGATCAGAACAGATAGTTGAAGGCCAAATCAGCATTCAAGCCAAAAACTGTCTCATGTATATGGCTGGCTTTGGATTTTAACTGCTCAGCAAACTTTATCGGTTCTCAAATCACCATCATTGGCAAGATCTATGGCCATATACAGTAGATGTGTATTGGCTGAACCCTACGATTTCGGTGGGTTTGCCTGACCATCATTGTGTGTGATGACCACCCATCTCTCCCTTGATGGCTAATATTGGTTGAGATAAGGACTGGACAAGTGCTATTATTTCAAAATTCTTACTATGACTAGTTACAGGAGTCAGGGTTACATGGGAGGAGGGAGTTGCAAAGACATCGCTAAGAGGGTGGGCGTTCAAAAATTTGCTGTGGGGCCCAGTCATTTCTAGTTACTTCACTGTACCAATTACATGTACTTTAATTGTTTAACTGTATTTCTCTTAGAGGGGTTGTCTCACTTCAGCAAGTGGCATTTATCATGTAAAGTTAATACAAGCCACTTACTAATGTATAGCGATTGTCCATATTAAAGTGTTGAGCGAACCCGAACTGCATGACTAGGCATCTAAATGCAAAGCACGAGCTGCAGTGGAGTAAACACCGCAAAAACCACGAAAGGTCTCTGGCTCCTCCTGGTCCCTCTTCTGCTGCGGTCTTGGACTCTTTCTCCCCCTCTGGATTGACAGTGGTACCTGCCACCCCACAAACAGAGGATGTGACAGCAACGCCACCACGTCCTTCACCGTCACCAAGAATCTCCACAATGTCCCATGGAAGCGTTCAGCTCTCCATCTCCCAAACACTGGAGAGAAAGAGGAAGTACCCCCCTACCTACCTCCGATCCCTGGTCCTGAATGCCAGCATTTCAAAATTCCTGGCCTTTGACATGCTGTCATTCCGTCTGGTGGAGACCGAGACTTTAAAAAAACTTATGGCGGTGGCTGTCCCACAGTACGTGGTTCCAAGCCGCCACTACTTTTCCAGGCCAGCCATCCCCGCCCCCTGCAAAACCAGGTGGCGGACAAAATCAGGTGTGCACTGCGCAGCGCCATCTGTGGCAAGGTCCACATAACCACCGATACGTGGACCAGTAAGCACGGGCAGGGACGTTATATCTCCCTAACAGCACATTGGGTAAATGCAGTGGCGGCTGGGCCTGAGGCAGATAGCAGTTTGGCGCATGTCCTTCCGCCACCGAGGATTGCAGGACGCTTCTAGTTGCCTCCTCCTCCTACTCAGCTTCCTTCTCTACCGCCTCCTCATCTGGTCAGCGTAACACCTTCACCACCAACTTCAGCACAGCCAGGGGGAAACAATAGCAGGCTGTCCACACCGTGCAGTAGCATGTGGACGGGCATGGAACAACAGATCGATGAGTGGTTGGTGCCCCTGAGCCTCATGTCCAGCCTGGTGGTGTGCGATAATGGGTGAAATCTCATAGCAGCTCTGGGCCTAGCCGGTTTGATGCACATCCCTTGCCTGGCACATGTCCTGAATTTGGTGGTGCAGAGGTTCCTGAAAAATTACTCCGATTTGTCAGAGCGGCTGCAAAAAATGTGGGCCGTTTGTGCGTGCTTTCGGTGTTCTCACCCTTCTGCTGCTCGCTTGTCTGTGCCTCATATGCGACATGCCCACAAGGTGGAACTCCACCTTGCACATGCTGAAGAGACTGTGCGAGCAGCAGCAGGTGATAGTGGAGTTTCAGCTGCAGCACGCACAGGTGAGTTGCTCTGCGGAACAGCATCACTTCACCACCAATGAGTGGGCCTCCATGCGGGACGTGTATGCCGTGCTGCGCTGTTTCGAGTACTCCACTAACATGGCCAGTGCCGATGACGCAGTCCTCAGCGTTACTATCCCACTTCTATGTCTCCTTGAAAAAAGGCAAAAAACGTACTTTTATAATATGCTAATTACCTGTCTACCAGCAAGTAGGGCGTACTTGCTGGTAGCAGCCGCAAAAAAACGACCCCTCCTCCTGTTGATTGACAGGGCCAGCCGCGATCTCCTCCTCCGGCTGGCTCTGTCTGCATTTCAAAAATCACGCGCCTGTCTTGATTCGGTGCAGGTGCTCTGAGAGAAGGAGGCTCGCCTCCTCAGCACTCCCTCAGTACGCCTGCCCCGATGACGTCGCTGAAAGAGAAGACATCATCGGCGCAGGCGCACTGAGGGAGTGCTGAGGAGGCGAGCCTCCTTCTCTCAGAGCGCCTGCGCCGAATCAAGACAGGCGCACGATTTTTGAAATGCAGACACAGGGCCATCCGGAGGAGGAGATCGTGGCTGGCCCTGTCAATCAACAGGAGTAGGGGGCGTTTTTTTGCGGCTGCTACCAACAAGTAGACGCCCTACTTGCTGGTAGACAGGTAACTAGCATATTATAAAAGTACGTTTTTTGCCTTATATACAGAATGAAAATGATTAATAACATAATGTATAGATATATCACAGTATAGGGATTATAAGTACCCCCAAAAAAATAAAAAAAAGAGTTTAGTGGGGTGACAGAAGCCCTTTATGAGTATTTACCTTGTCATCTTATGTAATTTCACATAATATTCTCACAAATGTGCATTGAAAGCCTTGTTAAATGTATATTGCTGTAATTTCTATGTTCACCAGCAGGTGGCAGCAATGTGTTAGCAAGGACTTAGTTTCAGTTTAGTGCTTCTATGCTGGAATAGTACATTCCAGTTTTCTTCCCCCTCTATGAGAAAAGTGGGCTGCACCCATTTCCTGCCTCATGGGGAGGGAAGGAATTTAAGTTAGTGTGCCAGCCACCCCTGCTAGGGGAAGGCTGTGCGTGTAGGATCCCCCAGATATAGAGAATCAAGCCAGGATCTTGTCTCGGCTGAGACATTGATCAAATCCCCAGCCTGACCCCTGTAGCCTCAGCTGGAAGAAGCAAGCAGACAACTCCAGTTCCAGGAAAAAGCATACCCTGTGAAGGTAGCTGTGAGTAAAGTCCAGAAACCCAGGAGAAGCCATATTCCTCCTCAGCTAGTCAGTCCCCAGACAGCAGAAGATAGACAGTACCTGCCACAGTAAAAAGCTACAAGCAGACGTCCTTTCCTGCAAGCTCCAGGTACATGAGAGAGCAGAAGATAAATCCCTGCCAACCATTGCCAATACCTGCTGGGACCAAAGACTAAAGCTGTATCTTTCTTGGATGAAAGCTACAACCAGTAGAGACAAGTTTGAACTTTACCAAAGGTCTGGATCTCAATTACTGCTGCAAAATCCTTCTATTACTCATACTAGCACCACACTCAATTTATTGCAAGTGAGCCAGAAGTCCAGCCTTACCCAGGTAGGAGACACCGTTGACACCATTACCACTACCATACAGAGACATTACACCACTCTGGCATTCCTAACCTGGGGCGTGAGTTATAACATCCTTAAAGGGCCCTGTGACAGCACCCTGCGCACGCTGCTATTGGCGTCACAAACAAAACTATAGACTATTATACCCATATCCTGACCCACTGCATAATTTGGCGTCCGTGTAACCGTACCATGGTCCGGCTCATTGCAGATACACCTCCCACAGAGGACAGCTTGTCGTTGCCCCTGGGCAGCCTGGAACACATGAGCGACTACATGCTGTAGTGCCTGAGCAACAATCGCCGAGTTGCCCACATTCTAACCAGTGCTGATTTCTGGGTGGCCACGCTGCTGGATCCCCGCTACAAGGACAATGTGCCGTCCTTAATTCCGTCACTGGAGCGTGATCGGAAGATGCGCAAGTACAAGCGCACGCTGGTAGATGTGCTGTTGATGGCATTCACACCTGACGGCGGGGGCTCAGTGGAAGCACAAGGCGAAGGCAGAGGAGGAGGAAGAAGTCGCCAACGCAGCTTGGGCACCGCCAGCACCTCAGAAGGTAGGGTTAGCATGGCCGAAATGTGGAAAAGCTTTGTCAGCACGCCACAACAACCAGCACCAGCAGCTGATATGGAACGTCTTAGCAGGAGGCAGCATTTCAGCAACATGGTGGAGCAGTACCTGTGCACACGCCTACATGTACTGACTGATGGGCATGCCCCATTCAACTTCTGGGTCTCCAAATTGGGCACATGGCCTGAGCCTGCCCTTTACGCATTGGAGGTGCTGGCCTGCCCTGCAGCCAGTGTATTATCTGAACGTGTGTTTAGCACAGCTGGGGGCGTCATCACAGACAAGCGCAGCCGTCTGTCCACAGCCAATGTGGACAAGCTCACGTTCATTAAAATGAACCAGGCATAGATCCCTCAGGACTTGTATGTGCCTTGTGCAGAATAGACATGTATAGCGGTCGCACCCAGCCATTGTTATACTGCAGCACAGTTTTCTTTTTTATATTTCCCAATGTTTTGGGATCTTCCCAAATTTATTTTAAAAAATTAAATAAAAAATAGTATTGGCTAACTCCTGCTCCTCCACCACCACTTCCACCTACACCGCCACGCCCACCGCCTCCTCAACCATCTACTTCACTTTGACCTCCGCCTCCTAGTTCAAGATCATTATTTTTAACTTTTTTTTTTATTCTATGTTATTTTAATTCATTTCCCTATCCACATTTGTTTGCAGGGCAATTGTCCTGCTCTTACCCCTATTTTGCTTCCTTTTGCAGCCCTCTAGCCTTTTCTATGACTTTTTTAGAGCCATTTTAGTGCCCCAAAGTTCGGGTCCCTATTGACTTCAATGGGGTTCGGGTTCGGGTCCCGAACTCGAACTTCCAGGTGTTCACTCAACCCTGACCATATTGCCTTCTTTGCTGGCTGGATTCATTTTTCCATCACATTATACACTGCTCGTTTCTATGGTTACAATCACCCTGCAATTCACCAGTTATCAGGAAGGCACATGTCCTTCCCAATTATTGCTTATGGTTGAGCAGTGAGCAGTGGGGAGAGCTGCATTTAAAGAGTAACTAAACTTTTATTCAACTTTTCTTTAAAATGTTTCAAATGCCCTAAAAAATCTAATTTCTGATATATTTTATTAATAGATTTTGCCATTTTACTAAAGAAATTGACACTCAAAGTCCTGATTTCTAACATGCTTTCAATTCACTCTACTTGCACATCGCTGACTTCTCATGGTGTATGGAGTATGCATTCCTTGCATTGTAGCAATGGGGCTGCAGCGAATGGTGGACGAGCAGGAGATGCTCCTGCCTGTGCCCCCTGAGGTTGGCTAAAGGCTGGCATAGAACACGGGTACCATGTAACAATGTGCTATACCAGGATTAGCAGAGCCCGCTCCTCTCAGATAAAAGCGCTCACATGCAGGACATTTAGCTGAGTGGATAGGGCATAGACAAGATAATCTATCTATAAAGACACACTGCATATATCATACAGAATAATTGAAGCAGTGGGCACAGATATTTAGTATATACAGCAGTCTACTGTTATGCGAGGTACAAAGGAATAATAGATTGTAAGCTCTTGCGAGCAGGGCCCTCACTCTTCACTTCAGTTGTATGTTACGTTGTGATGTCTTTTGTTTTGTACAAACCGGATTCCCAAAAAGTTGGGACACTAAACTAATTGTGAAAAAAACCAAATGCAATGATGTGGAGATGGCAAATGTCAATATTTTATTTGTAATAGAACGTAGATGACAGATCAAACGTTTAATCCGAGTAAATGTATCATTTTAAAGGAAAAATACGTTGATTCAAATTTTCACGGTGTCAACAAATCCCCAAAAAGTTGGGACAAGTAGCAATAAGAGGCTGGAAAAAGTAAATTTGAGCATAACGAAGAGCTGGAAGACCAATTAACACTAATTAGGTCAATTGGCAACATGATTGGGTATAAAAAGAGCTTCTCAGAGTGGCAGTGTCTCTCAGAAGCCAAGATGGGTAGAGGATCACCAATTCCCACAATGTTGCGCAGAAAGATAGTGGAGCAATATCAGAAAGGTGTTACCCAGCGAAAAAATTGCAAAGACTTTGCATCTATCATCATCAACTGTGCATAACATCATCCGAAGATTCAGAGAATCTGGAACAATCTCTGTGCGTAAGGGTCAAGGCCGTAAAACCATACTGGATGCCCGTGATCTCCGGGCCCTTGAACGACACTGCACCACAAACAGGAATGCTACTGTAAAGGAAATCACAGAATGGGCTCAGGAATACTTCCAGAAACCATTGTCAGGGAACACAATCCACCGTGCCATCCGCCGTTGCCAGCTGAAACTCTACAGTGCAAACAAGAAGCCATTTCTAAGCAAGATCCACAAGCTCAGGCGTTTTCACTGGGCCAGGGATCATTTAACCCCTTAAGGATCGGGCTCATTTTCACCTTAAGGACCAGGCCATTTTTTGCAAATCTGACCAGTGTCACTTTAAGTGCTGATAACTTTAAAACGCTTTTACTTATACAGGCCATTCTGAGATTGTTTTTTCGTCACATATTGTACTTCATGACACTGGTAAAATAAAGTCAAAAAAAATAATTTTTTTGCATAATAAAATACCTAATTTACCAAAAATTTGGAAAAATTTGCAAATTTCAAAGTTTCAGTTTCTCTACTTCTGTAATACATAGTAATACCCCCAAAAATTGTGATGACTTAACATTCCCCATATGTCTACTTCATGTTTGAATTATTTTGGGAATGATATTTTATTTTTTGGGGATGTTACAAGGTTTAGAAGTTTAGAAGCAAATCTTGAAATTTTTCAGAAATTTACAAAAAAACAATTTTTAGGGACCACTACAGCTCTGAAGTCACTTTGCGAGGCTTACATAATAGAAACCGCCCAAAAATGACCCCATTCTATAAACTACACCCCTCAAGGTATTCAAAACTGATTTTACAAACTCCGTTAACCCTTTAGGTGTTGCACAAGAGTTATTGGCAAATGGGGATGAAATTTGAGAATTTCATTTTTTTGCCTAATTTTCCATTTTAACCCATTTTTTCCACTAACAAAGCAAGGGTTAACAGCCAAACAAGACTGTATCTTTATTGCCCTGACTCTGCCGTTTACAGAAACACCCCATATGTGGCCGTAAACTACTGTACGGCCACACAGCGGGGCGTAGAGTGAAAGGTGCGCCATATGGTTTTTGGAAGCCAGATTTTGCTGGACAGTTTTTTTTGACACCATGTCCCATTTGAAGCCCCCTGATGCACCCCTAGAGTAGAAACTCCATAAAAGTGACCCCATCTAAGAAACTACACCCCTCAAGTTATTCAAAACTGATGTTACAAACTTTGTTAACCCTTTAGGTGTTGCACAAGATTTAATGGAAAATAGAGATACAATTTCAAAATTTCACTTTTTTGGCAGATTTTCCATTTTAATATTTTTTTTCCAGTTACAAAGCAAGGGTTAACAGCCAAACAAAACTCATTATTTATGGCCCTGATTCTGTAGTTTACAGAAACACCTCATATGTGGTCGTAAACTGCTGTACGGGCACACGGCAGGGTGCAGAAGGAAAGGAATGCCACATGGTTTTTGGAAGGCAGATTTTGCTGGACTGGTTTTTTGACACCATGTCCCATTTGAAGCCCCCCTGATGCACCCCTAGAGTAGAAACTCCATAAAAGTGACCCCATCTAAGAAACTACACCCCTCAAGGTATTCAAAACTGATTTTACAAACTTTGTTAACCCTTTATGTGTTGCACAAGATTTAATGGAAAATAGAGATACAATTTCAAAATTTCACTTTTTTGGCAGATTTTCCATTTTAATATTTTTTTTCCAGTTACAAAGCAAGGGTTAACAGCCAAACAAAACTCATTATTTATGGCCCTGATTCTGTAGTTTACAGAAACACCTCATATGTGGTCGTAAACTGCTGTACGGGCACACGGCAGGGTGCAGAAGGAAAGGAATGCCACATGGTTTTTGGAAGGCAGATTTTGCTGGACTGGTTTTTTGACACCATGTCCCATTTGAAGCCCCCCTGATGCACCCCTAGAGTAGAAACTCCATAAAAGTGACCCCATCTAAGAAACTACACCCCTCAAGGTATTCAAAACTGATTTTACAAACTTTGTTAACCCTTTAGGTGTTGCACAAGATTTAATGGAAAATAGAGATACAATTTCAAAATTTCACTTTTTTGGCAGATTTTCCATTTTAATATTTTTTTTCCAGTTACAAAGCAAGGGTTAACAGCCAAACAAAACTCATTATTTATGGCCCTGATTCTGTAGTTTACAGAAACACCTCATATGTGGTTGTAGACCGCTGTACGGGCAAACGGCAGGGCGCAGAAGGAAAGGAATGCCACATGGTTTTTGGAAGGCAGATTTTGCTGGACTGGTTTTTTGACACCATGTCCCATTTGAAGCCCCCCTGATGCACCCCTAGAGTAGAAACTCCAAAAAAGTGACCCCATTTTAGAAAGTACGGGATAGGATGGCAGTATTGTTGGTACTAGTTCAGGGTAGATATGATTTTTGGTTGCTCTATATTACACTTTTTGTGCGGCAAGGTAACAAGAAATAGCTTTTTTGGCACGTTTTTTTTTTTGTTATTTACAACATTCATCTGACAGGTTAGATCATGTGGTAATTTTATAGAGCAGGTTGTCACGGACGCAGCGATACCTAATATGTATACAATTTTTTTTTATTTATGTAAGTTTTATACAATAACTTCATTTTTAAAACCAAAAAATTGTTTAGTGTCTCCATAGTCTGAGAGCCATAGTTTTTTCAGTTTTTGGGCGATTATCTTGAGTAGGGTCTAATTTTTTGCGGGATGAGATGACAGTTTGATTGGCACTATTTTGGGGTGCATATGACTTTTTGATCGCTTGCTATTTCACTTTTTGTGACGTAAGATTGCAAAAAATAGCTTTTTTTACACCGTTTTTTTGTTTTTTTTTTTACGGTGGTCACCTGAGGTGTTAGGTCATGTGATATTTATATAGAGCCGGTCGATACGGACGCGGCAATACCTAATATGTATACTTTATTTTTATTTATGTAGGTTTTACACAATGATTTTATTTTTGAAACAAAAAAAATGATGTTTTAGTGTTTCCATAGTCTAAGAGCCATAGTTTTTTCAGTTTTTGGGCGATTATCTTGAGTAGGGTCTCATTTTTTGCGGGATGAGATGACGGTTTGATTGGTACTATTTTGGCGTACATGCGACTTTTTTGATCACTTTTATTACCTTTTTTGGGAAGTAAGGTGGGCAAAATTTCAATTTTCTCATAGTTTTTATTTTTTTATTTTTATGGCGTTCACTGTGCGGGGAAAGTAACATGGCCGTTTTATAGATCAGGTCGTTAAGGACGCGGCGATACCTAATATGTGTAGTTTATTTTATTTTTTTAATTTTTATTCAGTGATAAATGTTTTTTTTTTTCTCTTAACTTTTTTCACTTATTCTTTTTATTTTTTGACCCAGACCCACTTGGTTCTTGAAGATCCAGTGGGTCTGATGTCTGTATAATACAGTACAGAACCTATATAGGGTTCTGCACTGTATTTTACTTACACTGAACAGATCTATGCTTTCAGCACAGATCTGTTCAGCACCATGGACAGCAGGACGCCTGAGCAGGCGTCCTGTTGCCATGGGAACCTTCCCCGTCTGCTCAGTTATGATCAGAACTTCGCAGACGGGGAAGGGTGAGGACGGGGCTTCGGGGGGCTCTCTGGGGGCTCTCTCCCTCTCCCATCGGGGGGCTGCAAAGGCACAGCAGCCCCCCCCGATCGGAGAGGGAGGGAGCTCCTTGCGCTGTTAACCTTTTCCATACAGCGGTCCATACGGACCGCTGTATGGAAAGGGTTAAACGGCTGACATCGCATCAACGATGTCAGCCGTTTATACCAGGGTGCCAGCAATGTGCTGGCACCCTGGTATACCCACTAGAAACCAACGATTATGCATTGGGAGGCGGGCGGGGGATTGCGATCCCGCCTGCCGCACCGCCCGCCTCCCGCAACGCCCCCACTGCCTGCGACACCCCCCCTGCACCACCCGCCGCCATCAAATCATACAGGGGTGCAGGGGGGGGTGCGCAATATTGATTTTAGGCACTCAGAAGTTTCTGATCCCCGCGGTCCCGGACCGCGGGGATCAGAAACTGCAAAAAGCGCAGCAAACCGCAGGTCTGAATTGACCTGCGGTTTGCTGCGATCGCCGACACGGGGGGGTCAAATGACCCCCCCCTGCGTTGTTACGGGATGCCGGCTGAATGATTTCAGCCGGCGTCCCGTTCCGATTAACCCCTGCGGCGCCGGAATGCAGATTTTAAGTCAGGACGTACCGGTACGTCCTCGGTCCTTAAGGACTCGGGAAATAGGGCGTACCGGTACGTCCTCGGTCCTTAAGGGGTTAAAAGGGAGTGTGGCAAAATGGAAGACTGTTCTGTGGTCAGACGAGTCACGATTCGAAGTTCTTTTTGGAAATCTGGGATGCCATGTCATCCGGACCAAAGAGGACAAGGACAACCCAAGTTGTTATCAATGCTCAGTTCAGAAGCCTGCATCTCTGATGGTATGGGGTTGCATGAGTGCGTGTGGCATGGGCAGCTTGCATGTCTGGAAAGGCACCATCAATGCAGAAAAATATATTCAGGTTCTAGAACATATGCTCCCATCCAGACGTCATCTCTTTCAGGGAAGACCCTGCATTTTTCAACAAGATAATGCCAGACCACATTCTGCATCAATCACAACATCATGGCTGCGTAGGAGAAGGATCCGGGTACTGAAATGGCCAGTCTGCAGTCCAGATCTTTCACCTATAGAGAACATTTGGCACATCATAAAGAGGAAGGTGCAACAAAGAAGGCCCAAGACGATTGAACAGTTTGAGGCCTGTATTAGACAAGAATGGGAGAGCATTCCTATTTCTAAACTTGAGAAACTGGTCTCCTCGGTCCCAGACGTCTGTTGAGTGTTGTAAGAAGAAGGGGAGATGCCACACAGTGGTGAAAATGGCCTTGTCCCAACTTTTTGGGGATTTGTTGACACCATGAAATTCTGATTCAACATATTTTTCCCTTAAAATGGTACATTTTCTCAGTTTAAACTTTTGTTCCGTGATTTATGTTCTACTCTGAATAAAATATTAGAAGTTGGCACCTCCACATCATTGCATTCAGTATTTATTCACGATTTGTATAGTGTCCCAACTTTTTTGGAATCCGGTTTGTACATGAACACTCTGAATATGGTGGTGCTATATTAATAAATAATATTATTATTATAATAGATGCAGAGGCTACAAATATATAATATATACAACAGTGTACTGATGTGTGAGGTAATTTGCATAAAATCCTAAGGTTAGGGCTATACTGCGACACTAGTCTCATCCAGGATGGAAGAATAGAGATGAACTCAGAGATCGCACTGCAATCCTATTCAGTTCAATGGGTTTCCTGCTACTCTGCAGTCCCAGTCTCAACAGTTGTCGCATGACCAATGTCCCCGTGTTGCCTCAGCCTTAAAAGGGGTCGTCTCACTTCAACAAATGTAATTTATTGTGTAGAAAAAGTTAATAAAAGGCACTTACTAATGTATTGTGATTGTCCATATTGCCACCTTTGCTGGCTTGATTCATTTTGCCATCACATTATACACTGCTCGTTTCCAGGGGTTATGACCACCCTGCAATCCAGCAATGGAGGCAGTGCTTGCACACTATAAGAAAAAGTGGCCGAGACCAGAGGAACTAACATAGGCTGCTTTTTTTCTATAGTGTGCATACACGGCCACTGCTGCTGGATTGCAAGGTGGTCTTAACCATGGATAAATAACAGTGCTTCACAGACCTCATGGTCAACAGCAGTCAGAAGCAGGCAGGGGGTGGAGGTGGGCAAGAAATAAGGAAAAGAACAAACAACAGGTGGCCCAATATTTTATTGAATAGCTCAGTGGCTATACTAAATTTTCAATTGCATTGAATTACAAAAGTATTCAGATCCAGGTGCTGGATTCAAAAAGGTAGAATATGTTAGGGAAGATGTGACTGTAAATGTATGCAGCTGGTTGCAGTTCTGTGAGGACAGGTCCTTGTGAGATGTAGACTATGTGACTACTATAAAACATTGGCGTATTGGCTGCTGAGAGGCAAATCCTATACTGTACACAACTCCACATGATCAAATTCATAGGTTAACAACTCCAGACCTGAACAGTATATTTGTCTGTTCAATGTATGCTACGGTATGTATGTTTTAGGTTTGCAATTCTCAATGGAGCGACCATAACCTCATACTTTGTCAGGTCTAGTTGATAATATACATAGTAAATGTAATTAAATATCAAACAAACTGTGATCATTTGCAGACTTATCTACTCATACATTATAATGTATATCCCCCCCCAATTCTTTACAGTTTACACTAAATCTTTGGTTTGATTGCTTGTTATGACATATTTTGATGTTTCGTTCCCTTTTGTATGCATGTTGTCACAATGTTTAAATCCGCTGTGTGTTATTTCACCACAGAATAATGTCAGAACCTCTTTCATCCCTATTCTCCTGGTGAATGATGAATGTGACAAAACATATTCATGTACGAAGAGAAAAAATAAACAGGCTGACCATTTATTTATTAGCCTGAAATCGGCTTCCATTATTGCTCCTTCATGCTCAAATAATCACTGTGCTGTTGGTAGTCCAACTAATGTTTCCAATAGAGACGAGCAAATTGATTTGAAATTAATTGGATTAATTCCGAATTTCACTAAAATTTCTGGATTCTTACTGACATTTTAGTGATTCTCTTAGGCCCCTTTTACACGGGCGAGTATTCCGCGCGGATGCGATGCCTGAGTTGAACGCATTGCACCCGCACTGAATCCCGACCCATTCATTTCTATGGGGCTGTTCACATGAGCGGTTATTTTCACGCATCACTTTTGCACTGCGTGAAAAACGCAGCGTGCTCTATTTTGTGCGTTTTGCACGTAATGCAGGCCCTATAGAAATGAATGGGGTTGCGTGAAAATTGCAAGCATCCGCAAGCAAGTGCGGATGCGGTGTGATTTTCACGCACGGTTGCTAGGAGACGATCGGGATGGAGACCCGATCATTATTATTTTCCCTTATAACATGGTTATAAGGGAAAATAATAGCATTCTGAATACAGAATGTATAGTAAAATAGCGCTGGAGGGGTTAAAAAATAATAATAATAATTTAACTCACCTTAATCCACTTGATCGCGCAGCCGGCATCTCTTCTGTCTTCTTTCTTTGCTGTGTGCAGGAACAGGACCTGTGGTGACTTCACTCCAGTCATCACATGATCCATCACATGATCTTTTACCATGGTGATGGATCATGTGATGGATCATGTGATGACCGGAGTGACATCACCACAGGTTCTGTTCCTCCACACAGCAAAGAAAGAAGACAGAAGAGATGCCGGCTGCGCGATCAAGTGGATTAAGGTGAGTTAAATTATTTTCTATTTTTTTAATCCCTCCAACGCTATTTTACTATGCATTCTGTATTCAGAATGCTATTATTTTCCCTTATAACCAAGTTATAAGGGAAAATATTTCAATCTACGGAACACCGATCCCAAGCCCGAACTTCTGTGAAGTAAACCCATTTTAGGGAATGTGTTCTGTTACTTTAAAATGCCGTGTAGTCACAGCAAACATATTTTACTCCCTGACCCTTTTCTTATGGCAGTGCAAATGCTGAATGTCCTCACACAAGTCATGAACAGAGAGACTCTCTTGATTATCTTCCAAGAGATTGTTTGGGCTGCTTCAGAAAAAAGAAGATGCTCCAATAGAAGGGGCAGTGAAGACAGAGATGATTTAACTGAAAGGGTTTTCTGGGGCCATAAGGAGGAGGGGTAAGAGGAATGCTGTGACCCCTGGCTCCAAGTCATTATGTCAGATTTACATGTGACCATGACATTATCCTGCTGTGAGAGGAGGAGTGAGCCATCCAGTCCACAATTTCATCCTCTTTGTCTTCAATAATAATGTGGCACATATTGCAAACCAGGGAGAACTATGGCCTGCTACTACTACTGGCCGGATCGCTGGTGCAGGTGCTGCTGCTGTTGCTTGCACTACTACCTACATACATTCTGACTCTCAGATGATGAGACGTGGGTCTTTCATCTTGAACTATCCCATTTACCAGACATTTTATTATGAGGTCTATATAATTGTAAAGTCATAGGTTTGGTAAAATTTCAAAATTGCAAGTGTTTATTTCTCTATAATATAAAGACAAAGTCACTATTAAATGTCCCTCTCCTTCTACAAATACACTGCACACTGGTATTGACAATTTAAAATGGTAATAATGCAGTTTTTTCAGTATAATGCATTTGCTGTGATTACACAGTGTGTTGAAGTAATACAACCCGTTCACTAGAACAGGTATAGTAAATGCAGTTTTTGCAGAAAAACGCCTTCACTAATATGGGTATAGTAATGCAGTGCTTGCAGTAAAATATGTTTGCTGTGACTACACGGCATTTTAAAGTAACAGAACACATTCCCTAAAATGGGTTTACTTCACAGAAGTTCGGGCTTGGGATCGGTGTTCCGTCGATTGAAATATTTTCCCTTATAACTTGGTTATAAGGGAAAATAATAGCATTCTGAATACAGAATGCATAGTAAAATAGCGTTGGAGGGGTTAAAAAAATAGAAAATAATTTAACTCACCTTAATCCACTTGATCGCGCAGCAGGCATCTCTTCTGTCTTCTTTCTTTGCTGTGTGGAGGAACAGAACCTGTGGTGATGTCACTCCGGTCATCACATGATCCATCACATGATCCATCACCATGGTAAAAGATCATGTGATGGATCATGTGATGACTGGAGTGAAGTCACCACAGGTCCTGTTCCTGCACACAGCAAAGAAAGAAGACAGAAGAGATGCCGGCTGCGCGATCAAGTGGATTAAGGTGAGTTAAATTATTATTATTATTTTTTAACCCCTCCAGCGCTATTTTACTATGCATTCTGTATTCAGAATGCTATTATTTCCCTTATAACCATGTTATAAGGGAAAATAATAATGATCGGGTCTCCATCCCGATCGTCTCCTAGCAACCGTGCGTGAAAATCGCACCGCATCCGCACACTTGCTTGCGGATGCTTGCAATTTTCACGCAACCCCATTTATTTCTATAGGGCCTGCATTACGTGCAAAACGCACAAAATAGAGCACGCTGCGTTTTTCACGCAGTGCAAAAGTGATGCGTGAAAATCACCGCTCATGTGAACAGCCCCATAGAAATGAATGGGTCGGGATTCAGTGCGGGTGCAATGCGTTCAACTCAGGCATCGCATCTGCGCGGAATACTCGCCCGTGTAAAAGGGGCCTAAGGCCCCTTTCACACGGGCGAGTTTTCCGTGCGGATGCAATGCGTGCAGTGAACGCATTGCACCCGCACTGAATCCTGACCCACTCATTTCTATGGGGCTGTGCACATAAGCGTTGATTTTCACGCATCACTTGTGCGTTGAGTGAAAATCGCAGCATGCTCTATATTGTGCAATTTTCACGCGACGCAGGCCCCATAGAAGTGAATGGGGTGCGTGAAAATCGCATAGCATCCGCAAGCAAGTGCGGATGCTGTGCGATTTTCACGCATGGTTGCTAGGTGACAGTCTATTCACTGTATTATTTTCCCTTATAACATGGTTATAAGGGAAAATAATAGCATTCTGAATACAGAATCCATAGTATAATAGCGCTGGAGGGGTTAAAAAAAATTAATTTTTTTTTAACTCACCTTAGTCCACTTGATAGCGAAGCCCGGCATCTCCTTGTGTATCCTTTGTTGAGCAGGACCTGTGGTGAGCATTAAATACAGGTAAAGGACCTTTGATGATGTCAGATCACATGCTCCATCACCACGAGCAGATGCAACGTATGGTCAGAATGTCTAAAAAAACTGCTAGGGTCAGATCTGATTCTGTTACGGTCAGCTTGGGAACTGGTGATACGGCTGATACTATGGTCACAGGCTCAAAATGCCAAGCTGAGCTGCTCAGTAAAAAAAAAAAAAAAAGCATCCTTTTTCCAAAATAAAGTAAATATTATTTTTTTTTAAATAGGAAAAAAGAAAAGTAGACATCTTAGGTATTTCTGCGTCCGTGTCGACTGGCTCTATAAAAATATCACATGACCTAACTGCTCAGGTGAACATCGTCTAAAAAATAAAATAAAAACTGTGCTAAAAAATCATCTTTTTGTCACCCTAAATCACTAAAAGTGCAACACCAAGCGATCAAAAAGCTGTGTGCCCCCTAAAATCTAACCGTCACCTCATCAGACTATGGAGACATTAAAACATGATTTTTTTGTTTCAAAAATTATATTATTGTGTTAAATGTAAAAATAATTAAATAAGTAGACTTATTAGGTATCACCGCATCCGTGTAACAACCTGCTCTATAAAAATACCACATGACCTAACCCCTCAGGTGAACACCGTAAAAAAGATAAGTGAAAGGCCGATTCATTGGCCTGGATTTGTGGGAGGGGCTGGCCTGCCTACTTCAACGGCTTGTGACCCTCCCACCTTGTACGTCGTTCAGCGTTCTGGTTGAGCACGTACCTGGCATCGATCCTGCGGGCGACGGTAAGGAACATTCGGGTCCGGTAAGCACGGTCGGCCCCTTGGTGAGTGGGGACCCCGTGCTCCGGACAATGCATAGCCGTAGGACAGCTGTTCTCCTCCCCCCCTCGTGGTGCCGGTGAGTTCGCTGGCAGCTGGGGGCGGTGCACGCCGGGGAGCTCTCCGCTCCGGCAATATGTCAGGAGGCCGCGCTGACTCCCCTCGCTGCAGTGCGCACAGCCGGCGGCGGGACAGCCCCTCAGGCGAAGGGGGGGGGCTCCCCCGCACTGTGCGTTCTGCTGGGAGCAGGGCGGCCTCCCACGTGGCACGCTAGTTTGTCCGGCGGGGGGCGGAGTCAGGATGTTTCGGGCCTCCCCCCGCCCGGCTTGTGTCAGGGGGTTGCACTGGGTCCCCACGTGGTACCCAGCCGGCGGAGGGTCAGCCCCTTAGGCTGTGGGGGTCCCCCGCTCTGGGCGCTCTGCCTGGGTGCAGTGCTGCCCCCCTCGTGGCACGCTATTTCCCGGCGGGGGGCGGGGCTTTGATATTTAGTGCCTCCCCCTGCCCGGCTCTTTGTCAGGGGGTTTGCGCCGTGTCCCCACGTGGTAGGGTGCCCAGCCGGCGGAAGGTCAGTCCCTCAGGCTTTGGGGGGCTCCCCCGCACTGGGCGCTCTGCCAGGGAACGGTGCGGCCCCCCACGTGGCAACATTTCACCGACTGGTGGGGGCGGGGCCCACGTTAGCTGGGCTACCCCCCTTACCGGTCCATGCCAGGGTGCAGCGCTGCTCCCCACGTGATAGATGCGCCCGGCCGGCAGGTGGGTCGGCCATGGAGATCGAAGGGCCCCCCCCCGCACCGGGTTCTCTATCAGGGAGTAGCGCGTGCTCCCCACGTGGCTCACGAATGGCGTCCATGTGGGGTGGAGGCCACCGAGCAGAGAGTGTTCCCCCGCGCCGTCCCTCGATGCCTGGGAGTTTCGTGCTCCCCACGTGGTCATCGTTGGGGGGGCGTGGGTGGCGCGGTGGTCCCGCCCCTCACCCGCTTTAAAGTCTGGCACGGGCCGCCGTGCCGCTTGGATAGGCAGGGATCCGTGATTACACTAAGGTCGGCCAGGGGGTACGGGCGTTAGCCGTCGGCTGGCCTCCTCCTACTGGCTGCTCTCTAGGTTCACTACCACGTCTTCATGTCTTACTTTTCGCTTGGTTGTTCTGCTTTGCATGTGCATCCAGAGTTGATGCTTATCGTTTTGCTTCTAGGTCATAGTCGGTCTTACTTACGTCCTTAGGTTGGGGCCTGTCGGTAAGGTAGTAGGGGTACAGACGGGGGTAGGGGGTGTAGAGGCCATACTAGCAGGGTCGTGTCTCATGCTCTGTCTCACGTTCAGGTTTCATTATTTTCTAACTCCCCTCGGTGGTCTTTCTGTAGTTTTCCAAGCCGGTAAGTATATCATGTTTTCTCTGCATGGTACTTATGGGTGTCGGTTACGGTCCACTTCCTCACGGTCCTTCTGGTGTTATTGTGCGGAGCTCACGGGGGCGGGTCACCTTTGATACACGGCCGGGCTGGTCACTGGTGCTGGCGGTCATCCTGTGTCGCTGGTCACTTACGTTACTGTTTCCACAGCTGTGATGTCGCACGCATCGGACATTGTCGAGGCGTCCGTGGATGAGAATGTGGCAGGAGTGTCTGAAGGGGGCAGTTTACCGTCTCTGAGAGCTTGGACTATCCCTAGACTCATGTCGGAACTAACTAAGAAGGGTATCCCCTTCCCGGCTGCCGCCAGGAAGGCGGAATTATATCGGTTATGGAAAGACTCTGTGGGCTCCAGTCAAGACGTACTCCCCATGTCCACGGTGCAAACATCGCTTGCGCAGCTACATGTCATGCTGAACGGCCTTACGGCAGCTGTAACTTCCTTACAAGCGAGGTTGGAGTCAGTGGAGTCTCGCGACTCGGTCGTTCCTGCTCCCCCCCCTGATGTTCCGGTAGCCACTACCTCTGCCCTAGGGGAAACCCGTACTGCCCTGGCTGTTCCCAATGTGGCGCCCTCTCATTTTGTCCCGACCAACGTCAGGAAAGACATCCTAGAGGGTAGGGATGTTAACCTTGCATCTTTACTGATAGCTTCCAGGGATCTGTCCGATAACAAGGTTATAGCTTGCGGGGAAGTCTCGGTGGTACTGAGAGGCCGAGACCACAGGCTTAACCGCAAGTTAACCATTCCCGAATTTGTAATGGCTTTTAGCCTTTTCAGAGATGTTATATGTTCGGCTAGGCCGGATAGGAGGGAGGAGCTTGATCTTTACCTTTTTCGTGTGACGGAGTTGGGTCATAAGTATGGAGGGGTTTCGTTTTATGACTACCATTGTTCCTTTTCGGCCAAGGCAGCAGCGGCTTTTACTCAGTTTGGTTATGTTACAGATTGGTCCAACTTGGACACTGAATTATTTTGCCGGCATTTCGCAGGTCTTAAAGCTCCCTCCTGTTCGGCCTGTCAGTCCATCTTCCACTCTACCGAGTGGTGCCACAAATCAGCCAGCAGTGCTCAGTCTTTCCCTTCCGGCTCGTCGGCTGGGCCTCTCGATGTGTTCAGACCTCCCAGCTCAGTCGACAAGTTAGGCCGGCCCATCGTGCAGTTGGGTAGGTCACAGATTTGTAATAATTTTAATTTCGGGTCTTGTAATTTTGGTCAATGCCGTCTTCTACATATCTGTACCAATTGCTTTAGGGCCCACCCCAGAGCTGCATGCTCATTAAAATCAGTTAAAGCCTACATGAGTGTGGTCAATACCGATTGTTTATTAGAGCTTTTGCAGGGACATCATAATCCAGGGTTCGTGCAGTTTCTAGTTGCTGGATTCTGCAAGGGCTTTCATACGGGGTTGATCACGACACCTGAGTACACGTATGAGTGCAGGAATCTCCAGTCTGCCGACAGGAACCCCGAGTCTGTTGACAAACTAATCGAGTCCGAGCTGGTTAAGGGTTTCTTGATTGGTCCTTTCAAGGTGCCCCCCTTTCAGCGATGGAGAGTCAGTCCTGTGGGGGTAGTCACGGGCAAATTCAGTAAGAAGGAGAGACTCATCATTGACCTATCAGCCCCACATGGTTCCCACGTCCCTAGTCTTAACTCCCTTATCCCTTCTGAGGAGGTGGGCATGAGGTATTCTTCCATCGATCAGGCCATCGCCATTATTTTACAGTTAGGGCCCGGAGCTATGTTGTCCAAGGCTGATATTTCGGACGCCTTTAAGTTACTGCCCATTATGCCAGCGCTCTGGCAGTGGCACGGCATTAAGTGGAAAGACCAATATTATTTCTCCACCAAGCTCACCTTCGGTTCCAAGAGCAGCCCCTGGCTCTTTGATCAGCTGGCTCAGGCCCTTCATTGGATATTAGAACAAAAAGTCCGTTGCGAGTTCGTCATCCATTATCTCGATGACTTCCTGCTGATTGAGAGGCCAGGGGCAGCTCCCCTAGGCTTGGGGAAGTTACTGAGGTGTTTCTCTCAGCTAGGTGTACCAGTCTCCCCCAAGAAAGTCGAAGGCCCGTCCACAGTCATCACCTTCCTGGGCATTGAGCTTGACTCGCAGGGCATGTTAGCCAGGTTGCCGTCAGACAAGTTGGCTAGGGTTAGGGAAGTCATCCACAGGTTCTCAGTCACGACGGTGGTCACCAAGGCGGACTTACAGTCGCTACTGGGCATGTTGAATTTCGCCATGCGCATTATCCCGCAGGGCAGGTCTTTCATCTCCCGGTTGCTGGTGCTTCTCGCCACGGCTCCGGAACAGGACAGCCCGGTGCGTCTGGACAGTCAGGCCTTGGCAGACCTTCACATGTGGGACCACTTTCTCTGCCAATGGAATGGGGTGTCTTTGTTTATCCCTGAGTTGACCAGCCAATCCCCGGTAGTGTTTTCTGATGCGGCTGCTAGTTCAGGGTTTTCTGCTATTTTTGGCACCCACTGGGTCGCAGACGAATGGCCGGCTGAGGTCAGACAGATCCCAGGGTTCCTACATACCTCAGCGCTGTTCGAACTGTACCCCATCGTGGTAGCCGCCCATGTGTGGGGCAGTAACTGGGTCAACCGCTCTGTCTTGTTTGTTACTGATAACGCCGCGGTGGTTGACGTTTTGAATAGTGGGTTGTCTAAATCCTTGCATGTCATGTGTCTCTTGAGACGTTTAGTTCAACTCTCCCTTCATTATCATTTCCGTGTCTGTAGCACGCATGTACCAGGCTCACAAAACGTGGCTGCTGACGCCTTATCTAGGGCTAATTTCTCCCTTTTCTTTCAGGTCATGCCAGAGGCAGATGTCGTGGGTGCTGCCATCCCTCCCCACGAGTCATTAGTACTAATGTGACCAGACACCTAGAGACGGCCCACGCCTTAATAGCCAAGTCCCTGTCAGCAAACACGACCAGGGCATATAACACCGGGTGGAGGGTGTTTTGTAGGTTTCAGCAGGAGTGTCCTCAGGGGGAGTCCAGTTTCGTGGAGTACATCCTTACTTTCATTGGCTACTGCCACGCAGAGCTTAGGCTATCCCATACCACAGTGAAGACATACTTGTCGGGGGTGCAGCATTTCCTTTCGGTCAGTCATCCCGAACGGGCTTCGGTTTTCTCCATACATGCCGTCAAAGCTGCATTGAGGGGTCTGGGCAGATGTGGATCTGGAGGCCAAGTGCGCAGACAAGCTGTCACCGGGCTCCTTTTCCGCAACTTGTCTGACGTCCTGGATAGGAGCCCTTTCGGGGCCTTGCCTAGCCTGGTGCTCAAGTCCGCTATTTATTTAGCCTTCTATGGTTTCTTAAGACCGGGGGAGTTCACTTGTTCTCCTGGTAGTGACAGGTTTCTCACGGTCAGCCAGTTGGTTCAGTGCACCGAGGGTTACGTGCTACTACTCAGGACGTCCAAAACCTCGCAGACAGGTCCCCCAGTTCCGGTGTCTTTTTTCCCCACGGCTCATCAGTGGTGCCCCGTTGCAGTCCTCCGTCAGTTGCAGTCAGCGTTATCTGGGCACGGGCCGGATAGTCCTTTACTGCCATTCGGGGTGATGCCACTCACTACGCATCAGTTCGTGTCCCATGTACGCTCCTTAGTGGCCAGTCTGGGCGGTGATCCAGCCGCAATCTCAGGACACTCATTTCGTATAGGTGCCGCGTCCGCGGCCTCTAAGAATCAGGTGCCAGCACATGTCATCCAGAAGTTAGGGCGTTGGCGCTCCGCGTGTTTTAGCCGATATGTACCTCATCCCAATACTGAGATGTCTATGGCTTTTCAAAGTTTGGTTTTGTGAGTTATGTTGTAATAAATTATTCCTGCTAACCAGTGTGTCTTTTGCCCTCTTTCAGGCGTCCCCACTACGGCGCGGTTGCGGCACAACTCTAACCGCTGAGGGACAGGGTAGTTAGGTAGGGCAGGGACGCTCCCCTGGTTGCCACGACCACAAGTGAAAGGCCGATTCATTGGCCTGGATTTGTGGGAGGGGCTGGCCTGCCTACTTCAACGGCTTGCGCCCCTCCCACCTTGTACGTCGTTCAGCGTTCCCCACCCACCCTCCCTTTCTGTTTACTACCCCCAGAAGGGATGCCCTCTTTCAGGCGTCCCCACTACGGCGCGGTTGCGGCACAACTCTAACCGCTGAGGGACAGGGTAGTTAGGTAGGGCAGGGACGCTCCCCTGGTTGCCACGACCACAAATTAAAAATGGAGTTAAAAAAGCAATTTTTTTGTCACCTTACATCACAAAAAGTGTAATACTAAGTGATCAGAAAGTCATATGCACCCCAAAATAGTACCAATCAAGCTGTCATCTCATACAGAAAAAAATAAGCCTCTACAAAAAATAAAAAAAACGATGGCTTTCAAAAATGCTTTATTATGTAAAACAGAAATTTTGGTATTGTCGCATCCGTAACAACCTGCTCTATAAAAATATCACATGATCTAACCTGTCAGAAGAACATTGTAAATAACCCCCAAAAAAACGGTGCCAAAGCTATTTTTTGGTACCTTGCCTCACAAAAAGTATAATATAGAGCAAGCAAAAATAATATATACCCTAAAATAGTAGCAATACAACTGCCACCTTATCCTGTAGTTTCCAAAATTGGGTCATTTTTTTAAAGTTTCTACTGTAGGGTGCATCAGGCCGGCTTCAAATGGGACATGGTGTCAAAAAAACAGTCCAGCAAAATCTGCCTTCCAAAAACCATTTGGCGTTCCTTTCCTTCTGCTCCCTGACGTGTGCCCATACAGCAGTTTACGACCACATATGGGGTGTTGCTGTAAACTACAGAATCAGGGCAATAAATATTGAGTTTTGTTTGGCTGTTAACCCTTGTTTTGTTACTGGACGAAATGGATTAAAATGGAAAATCTACTACAAAAGTGAAATTCTGAAATTCCATCTCCATATTCCATTAATTCTTGTGGAACACCTAAAGGGTTAACAAAGCTTGTAAAATCAGTTTTGAATACCTTGAGGGGTGTAGTTTCCAAAATGGGGTTACTTTTTGGGGAGTTATAACTATTAGTAATAACTATATTTGGAGTTATTACTATGTATTATAAAAGTTGAGAAATTGAAGTTTGGAAATTTGAAAATGTTTAGAAATTTTTGGTAAATTTGGTATATATTTATTTATAAATAAAAGTGAAATATTTAGACCACTGTCATGAAGTACAATATGTGACGAGAAAACAATCTCAGAATGGCCTGGATAAGGAAAAGCGTTTAAAGTTATTACCACATAAAGTGACATATGTCAGATTTGCTAAAAATTGCCTGGTCCTTAACCCCTGTCACTTTAAGTGCTCATAACTTTAAAACGCTTTGACTTACCTAGGCCGTTCTGAGATTGTTTTTTCGTCACATATTGTACTTCATGACACTGCTAAAATTGCGTCCAAAAAGTTAATTTTTTTGCATAAAAAAATACAATTTTTACCAATTTTTTTGAAAAATTTGCAAATTTCAAAGTTTCAGTTTCTATACTTCTGTAATACATAGTAATACCCCCAAAAATTGTGATGACTTTACATTCCCCATATGTCTAATTCATGTTTGTAGCATTTTGGGAATGATATTTTATTTTTTGGGGATGTTACAAGGCTTAGAAGTTTAGAAGCAAATTTTGAAATTTTTCAGAAATCTTCAAAATCCCACTTTTTATGGACCAGTTCAGGTTTGAAGTCATATTGTGAGGCTTAGATAATAGAAACCTCCCAAAAATGACCCCATTCTAGAAACTACACCCCTCAAGGTATTCAAAACAGTTTTTTCAAACTTTATTAACCCTTTAGATCTTCCACAAGAGTTAATGGCAGATTGAGGGTTAACTGCCAAACAAAACACTAAATGGGTTGCCCTGATTCTGTAGTTTGCAGAAACACCCCATATGTGGTCGTAAACTACTGTTTGGCTGAACAGGAGCACATAGAAGGAGGGGAACACCATATGGGTTTTGGAAGGCAGATTTTGCAGGACTGGTTTTGTTTATACCATGTCCCATTTGAAGCCCCCTGTTGCACCCCTTGAATAGAAATTCCAAAAAAGTGACTCCATCTAAGAAAGTACACCCCTCAAGGTATTCAAAACTGGGTTTACAAACTTTGTTAACCCTTTAGGTGTTCCACAAGAGTTAATGGCAGATGGAGAAACAATTTCGAAATTTCTATTTTTTGGAAAATTTTCCAATATAATCAATTTTTTCCAGGAGTAAAACAAGGGTTAACTGCCAAACAAAACACTAAATGGGTTGCCCTGATTCTGTAGTTTGCAGAAACACCCCATATGTGGTCGTAAACTACTGTTTGGCCGAACAGGAGCGCATAGAAGGAGGGGAACACCATATGAGTTTTGGAAGGCAGATTTTGCAGGACTGGTTTTGTTTATACCATGTCCCATTTGAAGCCCCCTGTTGCACCCCTTGAATAGAAATTCCAAAAAAGTGACTCCATCTAAGAAAGTACACCCCTCAAGGTATTCAAAACTGGGTTTACAAACTTTGTTAACCCTTTAGGTGTTCCACAAGAGTTAATGGCAGATGGAGAAACAATTTCGAAATTTCTATTTTTTGGAAAATTTTCCAATATAATCAATTTTTTCCAGGAGTAAAACAAGGGTTAACTGCCAAACAAAACACTAAATGGGTTGCCCTGATTCTGTAGTTTGCAGAAACACCCCATATGTGGTCGTAAACTACTGTTTGGCCGAACAGGAGCGCATAGAAGGAGGGGAACACCATATGGGTTTTGGAAGGCAGATTTTGCAGGACTGGTTTTGTTTATACCATGTCCCATTTGAAACCCCCTGTTGCACCCCTTGAATAGAAATTCCAAAAAAGTGACTCCATCTAAGAAAGTACACCCCTCAAGGTATTCAAAACTGGGTTTACAAACTTTGTTAACCCTTTAGGTGTTCCACAAGAGTTAATGGCAGATGGAGAAACAATTTCGAAATTTCTATTTTTTGGAAAACTTTCCATTTTAACCCTTACTTTATTACTGGAAAAAATGGGTTAACAGACAAACAAAACTCAAAATGGGTTGCCCTGATTCTGTAGTTTGCAGAAACACCCCATATGTGGTCGTAAACTACTATTTGGCTAAACGGCAGGACATAGAAGAAGGGGAACGCCATATGGTTTTTGGAAGGCAGATTTTGCAGGACTGGTTTATTTACACCATGTACCCTTTCAAGCCCCCTGATGCACCCCTAGAGTAGAAACTCCATAAAAGTGACCCCATCTAGGAAACTACGGGATAAGGTGGTTGTTGTTTTGGGACTATTTTAGGGTAAATATGATTTTTGGTTGCTCTATATTACTCTTTTTGAGGCAATGTAACAAAAAAATGTAATTCTAAAATTGTTTCTACATTCGCTATTTAGTTTTGTGGAACACCTAAAGGGTTAACATAGTTTGTAAAGTAACTTTTGAATACCTTGAGGGGTGTAGTTTCTTAGATGGGGTCACTTTTTTGGAGTTTCTAGTCTAGGCTACATCAGGGGGGCTTCTAATGGGACATGGTGTCCAAAAAAAAACTGTCCATCAAAATCTGCCTTCCAGAAACCGTATGGCGTTCCCTTAGTTCTATGCCCTGCAGTGCGGCTATATAGCCATTTACGACCACATATGGGGTGTTTCTGCAAACTACAGAATCAGGGCCATAAATATTGAGTTTTGTTTGGCTGTTAACCCTTGCTTTATTACCGGCAAAAAGGATTCAAATGGAAATTTTGCCCAAAAATGGGTGTTTTGGCACCATTTTTATTTTATATTTTTAACAACGTTCATCCGAGGCGTTTGGTCAAAAGTTATTTTTATAGCGACGACTTTTACGCACGCGACGATGCCCAATATGTATGACTCTCAGACTTTGGAGACACTAAGCAGGCATCCTAAAACTGCGGCCCTCCAGATGTTGTAAAACTACAATTCCCACCATGCCCTGCTAATGGCTGTAGGTTGTCTGGGCATGCTGGGAGTTATAGTTTTACAACATCTGGAGGGCCGCAGTTTGAGGATGCCT
The DNA here is from genome assembly GCF_014858855.1 of Bufo gargarizans. Taxonomy (NCBI): domain Eukaryota; kingdom Metazoa; phylum Chordata; class Amphibia; order Anura; family Bufonidae; genus Bufo; species Bufo gargarizans. The sequence continues at coordinate 601,185,648 of NC_058082.1, forward strand.
GCACTAAAACTAATATTTTTTTGGGAAAAAAAAATTGTTTCCGTGTCTCCAAAGTCTGAGAGCCATAGTGTTTTATGTTCTCTAGTGAACTGTTGGGGATTATAAAAATTTAGTACTCCATGGAAGTGTGATACTCCCTGAAGCAATCGATAACGCAGAGGCCCGGATGATCGGGGCACGTGTCGCACTGAGTGGTGGTGTCCTTCCGTATCCCCCTCCTGCGACACACTCTGCACTTTTTTTGGGTTCGTCCCTTCTTTCCAGTATGGGGGACCACACCTGGAAAGTGTTGGCCAGGGACGATCCGGGCGCCTCCAGTTCCCGAGGTACTCCGGCCTGCTCTTTCCCGGTCCGAAAAGATCAGGGCCTTGAGGACTGCCTCATAGAATTGGAGGAATGTCCCTGTGCTGCCAGCGCTTCGGGATAGTACAAAAGAGTTGTACATGGCAACCTGTACCAAGTAGACCGCAACTTTTTTGTACCATGCCCGGGTTTTGCGCATGGCGTTATATGGCTTGAGGACTTGATCAGAGAGATCAACTCCTCCCATATACCGATTGTAGTCGACGATACAATCGGGCTTGAGGACCGTTGCCGTGGTACCTCGCACAGAGACTGGGGTGGTGCTGTTACCGTGGATTGTGGACAGCATAAGGACATCCCTCTTGTCCTTATACCTGACCAGCAACAGGTTTCCACTGGTAAGTGCACGGGTCTCACCCCTGGGGATAGGTACCTGGAGGGGGTAGGCAGGGAGGCCGCGTTGATTTTTCCGCACGGTCCCACAAGCGAACGTGGATCTGGCGGCAAGGGACCTGAACAAGGGAATGCTGGTATAAAAGTTATCCACGTACAAGTGGTAACCATTATCCAGCAGTGGGTACATAAGGTCCCACACGAGTTTCCCGCTAACACCCAGAGTGGGGGGACATTCTGGGGGTTGAATACGGGAATCTCGCCCCTCGTACACACGAAATTTGTAAGTGTACCCTGAGATACTCTCACAAATTTTGTATAGCTTCACGCCATACCTCGCCCGCTTTGTGGGAATATATTGGCGGAAACTGAGTCTCCCCTTGAACGCAACGAGAGACTCATCAACCGCAACCTCCCTTCCAGGTACGTAGGCCTCCATGAATTTGGACCCAAAGTGATCGATGACCGGCCGTATCTTATACAGCCGGTCATAGGCAGGATCACCTCGGGGTGGACATGCTGCATTATCGGAATAATGCAGACATTTCCGGATGGCCTCAAACCGGGGACGTGTCATGACCATACTGTACAGTGGGGTCTGGTACAGGATGTCCCCACTCCAGTATTGCCTGACACTGGGTTTTTGGACTAGACCCATATGCAGCACGAGGCCCCAAAATGTCCTCATTTCGGCTGCACTGACCGGCGTCCAGCCACCGGGTCTAGCCAAAAATGAGCCTGGGTTTTGAGCGACGAACTGTTGGGCATACAGATTCGTCTGCTCCACCATCAGATTCACCAGTGGGTTACTGAAAAAAAAACTAAAATAGTCTATTTCAGTAAACCCCACTGTGGGAATCTGGATTCCAGGATTGCCAGCAAAATCCGAAATCTCAGGCTCAAAGTCCACTGGGGGACACCAGCTAAGTTCATCAGCAGGGGGCTCCGGTGAACTTATTTGGTGGGCCGGGAAACCAGTACGAACCCCAGGGCGGCTCGTACTAGGGTGGGCCACAGGATCCCTAGCATGTGGGGCCCCTGGCTCCGCCTGGCGGCGTCTCCGCCGCCTTGGTGGCTCATCGTCATCCGATGATGATGAGGAGGATGCGGATGATAAAAGAAATGTGGGGTCATCCTCATCCTCACTGGGGCTCTCAGAGTCGGAGGCAATCTGGGCGTATGCCTCCTCGGCCGAGAACATCCGGCGGGCCATGGGTGTGTGTGCGTGTAGGTGTGCGTGTGTGGAAAACTTTATTATATGTGCGTGTGTGTGGGGGCAACGGGTGTTCGCGTACTAAAAAAAGGCAAAAAAAAAGGGCAAGTGTTAGGAAAAAAAAAAAGTTCAAACTTGCTGATCAGCGGTACAAGTGTCAGGGGGGGGTCTGGGGTCGGATAGATGGATCAAAGAAAATTTGGAATAAAAGTGCTTTATTTTTTTCCCTAACTAACTTTTTCCTTCTTTCCCTGCCTAACAGTGCCTCTCCCTCACTGACCCTAACCTACCTGGGTGGCGATGGGTGCAGGAGGGTGATGGATGCCGATTAGGGGGACACAGGAGCTGGTGCTGGACGATGCTGCCGGGTGCTCGTGCAGAACAGGAAGAGGAGGGGTGAGAGGAGCGTAGGAAGTTTGAATCTCGCGCCTCTCTCCCCTGCACCAATCAGCACCCTGGACAGCAGTGTTCAGCACCAGGGCCAGCACCGCCTCTGCAAATCTTCGCACTGTGATTGGTGGTGTGTAATCACGCCACCGATCACAGTGTTTTTCCGGTTCATCGGGTCACAGGACACCCGAATGGACCAGATACGCAGAAAACCGCAGGTCTGAATTGACCTGCGGTTTTCTGCGATCACCGATACGGGGGGGTCAAATGACCCCCCCCTGCGTTGTTGCGGGATGCCGGCTGAATGATTTCAGCCGGCATTCCGTTCCGATTAACCCCCGCGGCGCCGGAATCTCGATTTAAAGTTAGGACGTACCGGTACGCCCTGAGTCCTTAAGGACTCGGGAAATAGGGCGTACCGGTACGCCCTGCGTCCTGAAGGGGTTAAGGTGAAAAATGGCTGGGTCCTTAAGGGGTTAAAGAGACCAGTGTGAAGACTGGAAGTACTCAATGGTATAGAAACATATTGTCAATGTTCTATGGGGCGTATCTTTGTTTCTTATGGAGCATACCATGGAGTGCTTCTACTGTAGTAAGCCTCCCCACAGGACTGGTCTCTTTGAAGAGATTCTGCACCCTTCCTAACCTGCTTCCAAGGCATCACACTGAGCCAGCCAAAATCCTAGTCCGTACTTATGAGAGGCAAGCACCCTGAAAGAGCTGTCTACAGATGGATATTTGGTCTGTCTATATTACCTCGTCAAATCACAAGGCTTGTTGGAAAGTTGGATTTTGATCTCCAATAGGTTGCACTGGCGAGATAGCTCTCTTTCTTGGGAGATACCTTTTTTGCATATTAATTTTAATTCTTACACATTCTCTGTTACTCTTCTACAGTCAGGGATTTTTCTAGGAATACTGAGTAAAAACCAACATGGGATACAGAGAGGCATAGATAACTGACTATCTCACGAGTTTGATGCCCCCTCTAAACCGTGCTAAGTACCTCCCTCCGTGATGCACTCATGGAGTTAGCAGCAGCTGTCCTGGCAGCCTGGTACCTAGTAAAGGACCCTGGTCCTTCTATGTTAGTAATCTTATTACAGCGCTGACAGAATAAATACAGATGTAGCAGGTGTTGAACTAATTCCTGGTGAGTTAACACACAAGCTTATCGAGCTGACTTAGTTTAACAATGTTCAAAGCTTGCTACACTGTCAGGTTAATGCGTTAATCCCCTGATGTTGCTCAATTACCCTAGTGGGACTAAAAATAATAGGCAAAAATATTTAATAAAAATAAGAAAATAAATAAAACAAAAAGGCAAAATATTAGACACGCAACAAAAATATTAACATAACTGGTATCGCCGGGTCTGTAAAAAACTATGAAAATAAAAAAAAATCCCCCACACTGCTCTATGGAGAAAAAAACTAATAAGCTATGGGTGTCAGGATATATGGCTATACAAAGCGTTAACAAAAAAACATTAAAACTTGAACTTGATGGACTTATGTCTTTCTTCAACCGTATTAACTATGTAAATACGGTATGTAAAACATAAACTATATAAATTTGGCATTGCCAATGCCATAACTGTATTGAGAATAAAGTTACATCATTTATAGCACATGGTGAATGAAATAAAAACTAAACACAAAGCACAATGGTGGAATTATGTTTTTTTCCCCATTTTACCACACAATTATATATTTTTTTTTTACACTTCGCAATGCATTCTGTTTTGTCTTTATACACATTCACACAGTGTGCAGTCTGACATTCAGTATAAACCATTCCTGTCTTCCAAATACAGTATTACATTGACAGAGAAAACAGATGTCCAAAATGGCTGCCTATACATAAATTGCATGGCTAGCTAACAGAAATAACTCCCTGAGTGACACTTCTACCCAGCCAAACAGCTCTGCATGACATAATGTCCCTGAAACAAGGTAGATCTCACTCACTGGATATACTTGCACAAAGATGGTGGAGTTTAAGAAGGAGAACTGCATGGAACAGCTCTGCTGATGTCCTGTAGTCTGTATGTAGACTGAAGACTGGGCTTCTACTTCCCAGAATGCCTTGCACTTCCCACAATGCCTAGCACCTCCCACAAAGCAATAATCTCTATTAACAAGAAAACAAAGTGCAGTACATTTTTAACACCGCTAGATGGTGCTGTTACCTAACTAATAACTACAGGAATAGAGGAATTGCAGCAGAATGAATTAGAAATGAAATGAATCTCCCTCTGCTGGCGGGAGATTCCACCACTGAATCATTCTTCTTAGCAAAATATTTTGGTCAATGGTGGGACCAAGCTTTTCCAAAGTGTTGTCTTTGAAGACTGTTTGGCTTTTGCTAAAGTAGTCTGTTTCCTTTGCATGACATTCACGTTGTTCAGTGCAAATTATTATGTTCTTGGACCTTTAGCTGTAAAGGCATGTTCACAGTGATGCCAACCTTTGCAGGGCCTCTGGCTCACAGCTATTGTCTGAGCTGTATGGACTACACAAGCTATAGCACAAAAGAGCAACATTCAGGTGGAGAACCAGTTGAAACTATGGGATTTGCATTGGTGGTTCGAAGTCGCTGTGCGTAGAGTAGATACTTCGGGTTGGATTTCTTCATCTGTATCCGGGTCCACCAATTCGAATGTGTCGGATCCGATGTTGCAAGTCGTTGAACGGTACTAGAATGCAGGACCTGTAAACCATGTTGTGTCCTTAAGGTGGCTTGATGTGACGCATTCATGAATCATCAGGCAGAAAAAATGTACGATGGAAATTAGATACAGAGAGAGTATCGGGGTGCAACTACACAGGGGCGTAGCGTGGGGGGGGCCAGGGGGGCCGTTTCCCTGGGCGCCACTCTGCAGGGGGGGCGCCGTGTGCTGGGCTGGCACAAGTTAAATCGCCGACACTGTGTTTTTTTTTCTTCACACAGCTCCCGGCTGCAGAGCAGAGTGAGGAGGCGAGAGGGGGCGGGGCATGCACAGCAGTTCCCGATAGGCTCCGCCCACCTCCCAGGCGGGAAAGACAGTGCAGACTGCAGAGCCAGGAGCCGGAGGCAGCAAGAAGAAGCAGAAGATCATGGCTGGATTGGCTGCAGCTGAATCAGTAGGAGACTGTAGTCAAGCCATGAGCCTGGAGACAGTGATTCAACTTGAATTACTTAGTGGGGGCATTGTGCACTGTCTGTGGGGGCAGTATAACTTTGTTGGGGCCCTGGGGGGCAAATTACATAATGGGCAGTGCCCATTACGTAATTTGCCCCCCAATGCCCCCACTAAGTAATACTAACTGACCCCAACTGCCCCTGCACACTGCGCATTACGTAATTTGCCCCCCAGTGCCCCCACAGACAGTGCACAACTCACTGCACACTGCCCATTACGTAATTTGCCCCCCAGTGCCCCCACACACAGTGCACAACTGCACACTGCCCATTACGTAATTTGCCCCCAGTGCCCCCACTAAGTAATACTGCCCCACAGACAGTGCACAGTTGTGGCAGTGTTACTTAGTGGGCCACTGGGGGGCAAATGACATAATGGAGGGCACTGTGCACTGTCTGTGGGGGCAGTTAGTATTACTTAGTGGGGGCACTGGGGGGAAAATTACATAATGGGCATTGTGCAGTTAGTTGTGCACTGTCTGTGGGGGCAGTTAGTATTACTTAGTGCGGGCATTGGGGGGTAAATTACATAATGGGCACTGCCCATTACGTAATTTGCCACCCAGTGCCCCTACAAAGTAATACTGCCCCCACCGACAGTGCACAACTCACTGCACACTGCCCACACTGCCTCAGCCTGGCCCCAGACTTGAGGTCACACTGTGTGTGTTCTGAATTCTGGGGCCTCACACCCATCTACTACAGTATCTGTACACAGAGAGTTATCACTGTGTTATCTGTGGTGTTACATAGGACTGCAGGTGACATCTACTACATTATTTGTAAAAAAAAATAATCAAAAAAAGGGAGCTTGGTCACAGGTTGGGGGGGGCGCAATACTTGGCTTGCCCCGGGTGCTGGCTACCCACGCTACGCCACTGCAACCACAAAAAGTGGTAGATGTCTGAAATTATATAAATCGTTTACATATAGGGACCACAATATACCACCTGCTTATTACAGATAAATCCTACAGTATATTCCAAAGAGCAGGTGGTATACCAGTACTTCCACATCAAAGCACACTTAAAGATATGTTTTCATAAAAAAACAGCACTGCACGCTCTTTAAACACATTGAAGGAGTAAATAATAACCCCAAAGTGAATAGTACTGAACTACAACGTAGTAAAAGAAAGCACAGACATACAGTGGATATAAAAAGTCTACACACCCCTGTTAAAATGCCAGGTTTCTGTGCTGTAAAAAAATTAGACAAAGGCCTCATGCACACGACCGTTGTGTGCATCCGTGGCCGTTGTGCCGTTTTCCGTTTTTTTTTCGCGGACCCATTGACTTTCAATGGGTCCGTGGAAAAATCGGAAAATGCACCGTTTTGCAGCCGAGGCCGTGATCCGTGTATCCTGTCCGTCAAAAAAATATGACCTGTCCTATTTTTTTGACGGACAACGGTTCACGGACCCATTCAAGTCAATGGGTCCGTGAAAGAACACGGATGCACACAAGATTGGCATCCGTGTCCGTGATCCGTGGCCGTAGGTTGCTTTCATACAGACTGATCTGAAGATCCGTCTGCATAAAAGCTTTTTCAGATCTAAGTTTTCACTTCGTGAAAACTCATATCCGACAGTATATTCTAACACAGAAGCGTTCCCATGGTGATGGGGACGCTTCTAGTTAGAATACACTACAAACTTTGTACAAGACTGCCCCCTGCTGCCTGGCAGCACCCGATCTCTTACAGGGGGATATGATAGCACAATTAACCCCTTCAGGTGCGGCACCTAAAGGGGTTAATTGTACTATCATATTCCCCTGTAAGAGATCAGGGCTGCCAGGCAGCAGGGGGCAGACCCCCCCCTCCCCAGTTTGAATATCGTTGGTGGCACAGTGTGCGCCCCCCATCGGGCCCCCCTTCCTCCCTCAGATCATTAAGCAATGCGCCGCACAGACCTGTCACTTACCAGTAGGAGGAGCTCCCGGCCACCAATGATCGGGGGGGGGGGGGAGAGGGGAGGCCTCACACTGTGCCACCAATGAAAAGAATACAATAGAGGGAGGGGGGCCGGGGGGGCCGCACTGGCCACCAATGAAATTAAAACTGGGGAGGGAGGGCCACACACTGTGCCAACAATGAAAAGAATACAATAGAGGGAAGGAGGGGGGGCCGGGGGGGGGCCGCACACTGGCCACCAATGAAAATAATACAATAGAGGAAGGGGGGCCGCACTGGCCACCAATGAAATTAAAACTGGGGAGGGAGGGGGGGTCTGCCCCCTGCTGCCTGGCAGCCCCTGATCTCTTACAGGGGGCTATGATACGCACAATTAACCCCTTCAGGTGCGGCACCTGAGGGGTTAATTGTGCTGATCACAGCCCCCTGTAAGAGATCGGGTGCTGCTAGGCAGCAGGGGGCAGTCATGTACACACTTCTTAGTATATTCTAACTTGAAGCGTCCCCATCACCATGGGAACGCTTCTGTGTTAGAATATACTGTCGGATCTGAGTTTCACGATCTAACTCATATCCGACAGTATATTCTAACATAGAGGCGTTCCCATGGTGATGGGGACTCTTCAAGTTAAAATATACCATCGGATTGGAGAAAATACGATCCGATGGTATAATAGGGACTCCTGACTTTACACTGAAAGTCAATGGGGGACGGATCCATTTGCAATTGCACCATATTGTATCAACGTCAAACGGATCCGTCCCCATTGACTTGCATTGTAAGTCAGGACGGATCCGTTTGGGTCCGTACGGCCAGGCGGACACCAAATCCATTTTTTCTTCATGTCCGTGGATCCTCCAAAAATCAAGGAATACCCACGGAAGAAAAAAGGACACGGATCACGGACCTACGGACCCCGTTTTTGCGGACCTTAACCCCTTAAGGACTCAGCCCTATTTCACCTTAACCCTGGGTTCAGACCTGAGCGTTTCGAAAGGAGCGCTCTGTATGCGCGCTTGTACGGGCGTTTACAAGCGCGCATACAGAGACAGCCGTGCACACATTGTCGCGCGTTCCCGAATATCTATGTGCGGGAACGCGCGACAAACGCCCCAAAAAAAGCTCAAGCACTTGTTTGAGCGTCGGGCGTTTTACAGCGCGATCGTACGCGCTGTAAAACGCCCAGGTGAGAACCATTCCCATAGGGAATCATTGGTTCTTGCCTGTTGTGCGTTTTACAGCGCGTAGGAACGCGCTGTAAAACGCTAAGGTCTGAACCCAGGGTAAGGACTTGGCCATTTTTTGCAAATCTGACCAGTGTCACTTTAAGTGGTGATAACTTTAAAATGCTTTGACTTATCCAGGCCATTCTGAGATTGTTTTTTCGTCACATATTGTACTTCATGACACTAGTAAAATGAAGTCAAAAAAATTATTTTTTTTGCATTAAAAAATACCTAATTTACCAAATTTTTTTTTAAAATTAGCATATTTCAAAGTTTCAGTTTCTCTACTTCTGTAATACATAGTAATACCCCCAAAAATTGTGATGACTTTACATTCCCCATATGTCTACTTCATGTTTGAATTATTTTGGGAATGATATTTTATTTTTTGGGGATGTTACAAGGTTTAGAACTTTAGAAGCAAATATTGAAATTTTTCTGAAATTTACAAAAACCCAATTTTTAGGGACCACTACAGGTCTGAAGTCACTTTGCGAGGCTTACATAATAGAAACCACCCAAAAATGACCCCATTCTATAAACTACACCCCTCAAGGTATTCAAAACTGATTTTACAAACTTCGTTAACCCTTTAGGTGTTGCACAAGAGTTATTGGCAAATGGGGATGAAATTTGAGAATTTCATTTTTTTGCCTAATTTTCCATTTTAACCCATTTTTTTCCACTAACAAAGCAAGGGTTAACAGCCAAACAAGACTATCTTTATTTCCCTGACTCTGCCGTTTACAGAAACACCCCATATGTGGCCGTAAACTACTGTACGGCCACACAGCGGGCGTAGAGTGAAAGGTGCGCCGTTTGGTTTTTGGAAGGCAGATTTTGCTGGACTGGTTTATTTACACCATGTCCCATTTGAAGCCCCCTGATGCACCCCTAGAGTAGAAACTCCCTAAAAGTGAGACCCAACTAAGAAACTACACCCCTCAAGGTATTCAAAACTGATTTTACAAACTTTTTTAACCCTTTAGGTGTTGCACAAGATTTAATGGAAAATAGAGATACAATTTCAAAATTTCACTTTTTTGGTAGATTTTCCATTTTAATATTTTTTTCAAGTAACAAAGCAAGGGTTAACAGCCAAACAAAATTCAATATTTATGGCCCTGATTCTGTAGTTTACAGAAACACCTCATATGTGGTTGTAAACCGCTGTACGGGCACACGGCAGGGCGCAGAAGGAAAGGAATGCCATACGGTTTTTGGAAGGCAGATTTTGCTGGACTGTTTTTTTTTACACCATGTCCCATTTGAAGCACCCCTGATGCACCCCTAGAGTAGAAACTCCAAAAAAGTGACCCCATTTTAGAAACTACGGGATAGGGTGGCAGTTTTGTTGGTACTAGTTTAGGGTACATATGATTTTTGGTTGCTCTACATTACACTTTTTGTGAGGCAAGGTAACAAGAAATAGCTTTTTTGGCACCGTTTTTTAATTTTGTTATTTACAACCTTCATCTGAAAGGTTAGATCGTGTGGTAATTTTATAGAGCAGGTTATCATGGACGCGGCGATATCTAACATGTATACAATTTTTTTTATTTATGTAAGTTTTACACAATGATTTCATTTTTGAAACAAAAAAAATCATGTTTTAGTGTTTCCATAGTCTAAGAGCCATAGATTTTTCAGTTTTTGGGAGATTATCTTGGGTAGGGTCTCATTTTTTGCGGGATGAGATGATGGTTTGATTGGCACTATTTTGGCGTACATGTGACTTTTTTGATCACTTTTATTACCTTTTTTGGGAAGTAAGGTGGGCAAAATTTCAATTTTCTAATAGTTGTTTTTTTTTTTTTTTTTTATGGCGTTCACCGTGCGGGGAAAGTAACATGACCTTTTTATAGATCAGGTCGTTACGGACGCGGCGATACCAAACATGTGTAGGGAATATTATTTTTTTCATTTTTAACCAGTGATAAATGTGTTTTTTGATTTTAACTTTTTTTTTAACTTTTTTTTACTTTTTTTTTTACCCAGACCCACTTGGTTCTTGAAGATCCAGTTGGTCTTATGTCTGTATAATACAGTACAGTACAATATATATTTTATTATTTTTATTTACACTTTGTCTGAACAGATCTATGCCTTTAGCACAGATCTGTTCAGCACCATGGACAGCAGGACACCTGAGAAGGCGTCCTGTTGCCATGGGAACCTTCCCCGTCTGCGAAGTTGTGGCCACAACTTCGCAGACGGGGAAGGGTAAGGACGGGGGCTCCCTCCCTCTGTCACCCCATCCTGTCGGGGGGCTGCAAAGGCACAGCAGCCCCCCGATGGGAGAGGGAGGGAACCGTATCTTACTATTAACTCTTTCCATACAGCGGTCCCATCACAGATGTCAGCCGTTTATACCAGAATGTCAGCAATGTGCTGACACTCTGGTATACCACTGTACACCAACGATTATTTGGCGGGAGGTGAGCGGGGGATCGCGATCCCGCCTGCCGCACCGCCCACCTCCCGCACCACCCGCAACACCCCCCCTGCACCACCCGCCGCCATAAAACCATCCAGGGGTGCAGGGGGGGTGCACACTGAGACACACTACCAACAATGTAGTGCCACCTCAACGCGCATTTCACTCCTCAAGGCTTCGTCAGGAGGTGACACTTAATAGAAAGAATGGGGTATATATACACCAAAGAGGAGGAGACGTAAAGTCAGATCACCTGAGCAAACACTGTAACTGTTGCGAATCCGCTATGATGTCCCGATCCATCGCTCAGCACTTACCCGCCACCAACTGCGTATGCGCGCATACGTGGTAACGTAACGGAGCACGTCCAAATGGAGCAGAGCAGTGTATGAGTTGGATTGCGTCCGTGCGCCCACGTGATTCCCGTCTTAAAGGGGATGATCCTTGCTAGGACCGCTAGTATAACAATACTAATAGGGGGAGGCACTACCAATCATGATTGTTTATCTAATACCAGCATATGTTAGTATTCCATATACAATTATTAATTCATATACAGAACATCTTAAATCAAAACCTAATAACTTAATCATGAATAATATATAGTGAAATAAATAATCATATATCCTAATAATCAATGCCTCATATCACATATACTAATCATGATTATACACATAATTTATGCAACATATGTTAGGAATATATCCGCAATTATGCAAAATCCTATGATTAAAACCCTAACACCTAATCATAAGTAGGGATGAGCGAACTCGAACTGTATAGTTCGGGTTCGTACCGAATTTTGGGGTGTCCGTGACACGGACCCGAAACCGGACATTTTCGTAAAAGTCCGGGTTCGGGTTCGGTGTTCGTCGCTTTCTTGGCGCTTTTGTGACGCTTTCTTGCGCTTTTTGAAAAGGCTGCAAAGCAGCCAATCAACAAGCGTCATACTACTTGCCCCAAGAGGCCGTCACAGCCATGCCTACTATTGGCATGGCTGTGATTGGCCAGAGCACCATGTGACCCAGCCTCTATTTAAGCTGGATTCCCGTAGGGAGAGGTTGCGGCTGCGACAGTAGGGCGAGATTAGGCAGATTAACTCCTCCAAAGGACTTGATTATTGATCGATCTGCAGCTGTGGGTCATTGAGCTGCTGATACTCAATTGCTCACTGTTTTTAGGCTGCCAAGACCGTTTGTCAGTCACTTTTTTCTGGGGTGATCGGCGGCCATTTTGTGTCTTGTGGTGCGCCAGCACAAGCTGCGACCAAGTGCATTTAACCCTCAATGGTGTGGTTGTTTTTTGGCTAAAGCCTACATCAGGGTGAAGCTGTCACACCAAGTGCATTTAACCAGCAATAGTCTGTTTATTTTTTGGCCATATACTACATCAGGGGCAAGCTGCACCTGTCACCAAGTGCATTTAACCCTCAATGGTGTGGTTGTTTTTTGGCTAAAGCCTACATCAGGGTGAAGCTGTCACACCAAGTGCATTTAACCAGCAATAGTCTGTTTATTTTTTGGCCATATACTACATCAGGGGCAAGCTGCGCCCGTCACCAAGTGCATTTAACCCTCAATGGTGTGGTTGGTCAAGCTGTCACACCAAGTGCATTTAACCAGCAATAGTCTGTTTATTTTTTGGCCATATACTACATCAGGGGCAAGCTGCGCCTGTCACCAAGTGCATTTAACCCTCAATGGTGTGGTTGTTTTTTGGCTAAAGCCTACATCAGGGTGAAGCTGTCACACCAAGTGCATTTAACCAGCAATAGTCTGTTTATTTTTTGGCCATATACTACATCAGGGGCAAGCTGTGCCTGTCACCAAGTGCATTTAACCCTCAATGGTGTGGTTGTTTTTTGGCTAAAGCCTACATCAGGGTGAAGCTGTCACAGCAAGTGCATTTAACCAGCAATAGTCTGTTTATTTTTTGGCCATATACTACATCAGGGGCAAGCTGCGCCCGTCGCCAAGTGCATTTAACCCTCAGTAGTGTGGTTGGTCAAGCTGTCACACCAAGTGCATTTAACCAGCAATAGTCTGTTCATTTTTTGGCCATATACTACATCAGGGGCAAGCTGCGCCTGTCACCAAGTGCATTTAACCCTCAGTAGTGTGGTTGGTCAAGCTGTCACACCAAGTGCATTTAACCAGCAATAGTGTGGTTATTTTTTGGCCATATCCCAGTCTAATTCTGTCAATAAATCTATACCTGTCACCCAGCGCCTAAATACTAGGCCTAAAATTTATATCCCGCTAAATCTGTCGTTACTGCTGTACTGTCCTGGCTGGGCAAGTTATTTAGTGTCCGTCAAAGCACATTTTTTGTTCTGGGTTGAAATACAATTCCCAATTTAGCAATTTCCTAATTTAATGGTTTCTGCTGTATCAGAGCTATTTGAAATCTATCCCTAAAAGGGTATATAATATTCAAGGTGCACATAGGGTCATTCAGAATAACTTCACACACACGCTACTGTGCATTTCCAAGTCTAATTCCGTCAGTAAATCTATACCTGTCACCCAGCGCCTAAATACTAGGCCTCAAATTTATATCCCGCTAAATCTGTCGTTACTGCTGTACTGTTCTGGCTGGGCAAGTTATTTAGTGTCCGTCAAAGCACATTTTTTGTTCTGGGTTGAAATACAATTCCCAATTTAGCAATTTTCTTAATTTAGTGGTTTCTGCTGTATCAGAGCTATTTGAAATCTATCCCTAAAAGGGTATATAATATTCAAGGTGCACATAGGGTCATTCAGAATAACTTCACACACACGCTACTGTGCATTTCCAAGTCTAATTCCGTTAGTAAATCTATACCTGTCACCCAGCGCCTAAATACTAGGCCTCAAATTTATATTCAGCTGAATTTGAATACAATACATTGGGCCAAATAATATTTTTGTTGTTGTGGTGAACGATAACAATGAGGAAAGCATCTAGTAAGGGACGCGGACGTGGACATGGTCGTGGTGGTGTTAGTGGACCCTCTGGTGCTGGGAGAAGACGTGGCCGTTCTGCCACATCCACACGTCCTAGTGTACCAACTACCTCAGGTCCCAGTAGCCGCCAGAATTTACAGCAATATAGGGTGGGGCCCAATGCCGTTCTAAGGATGGTAAGGCCTGAGCAGGTACAGGCATTAGTCAATTGGGTGGCCGACAGTGGATCCAGCACGTTCACATTATCTCCCACCCAGTCTTCTGCAGAAAGCGCACAGATGGCGCCTGAAAACCAACCCCATCAGTCTGTCACATCACCCCCATGCATATCAGGGAAACTGTCTGAGCCTCAAGTTATGCAGCAGTCTCTTATGCTGTTTGAAGACTCTGCTGGCAGGGTTTCCCAAGGGCATCCACCTAGCCCTTCCCCAGCGGTGGAAGACATAGACTGCAGTGACGCACAACCACTTATGTTTCCTGATGATGAGGACATGGGAATACCACCTCAGCATGTCTCTGATGATGACGAAACACAGGTGCCAACTGCTGCGTCTTTCTGCAGTGTGCAGACTGAACAGGAGGTCAGGGATCAAGACTGGGTGGAAGACGATGCAGGGGACGATGAGGTCCTAGACCCCACATGGAATGAAGGTCGTGCCACTGACTTTCACAGTTCGGAGGAAGAGGCAGTGGTGAGACCGAGCCAACAGCGTAGCAAAAGAGGGAGCAGTGGGCAAAAGCAGAACACCCGCCGCCAAGAGACTCCGCCTGCTACTGACTGCCGCCATCTTGGACCGAGCACCCCAAAGGCAGCTTCAAGGAGTTCCCTGGCATGGCACTTCTTCAAACAATGTGCTGACGACAAGACCCGAGTGGTTTGCACGCTGTGCCATCAGAGCCTGAAGCGAGGCATTAACGTTCTGAACCTTAGCACAACCTGCATAACCAGGCACCTGCATGCAAAGCATGAACTGCAGTGGAGTAAACACCTTAAAAACGAGGAAGTCGCTCAGGCTCCCCCTGCTGCCTCTTCTGCTGCTGCCGCCTCGCCCTCTTCTGCTGCTGCCGCCTCGGCCTCTTCTGCTGCTGCTGCCTCGGCCTCTTCCTCCGCCTCTGGAGGAACGTTGGCACCTGCCGCCCAGCAAACAGGGGATGTACCACCAACACCACCACCACCTCCGTCACCAAGCGTCTCAACCATGTCACACGGCAGTGTTCAGCTCTCCATCTCACAAACATTTGAGAGAAAGCGTAAATTCCCACCTAGCCACCCTCGATCCCTGGCCCTGAATGCCAGCATTTCTAAACTACTGGCCTATGAAATGCTGTCATTTAGGCTGGTGGACACAGACAGCTTCAAACAGCTTATGTCGCTTGCTGTCCCACAGTATGTTGTTCCCAGCCGCCACTACTTCTCCAAGAGAGCCGTGCCTTCCCTGCACAACCAAGTATCCGATAAAATCAAGTGTGCACTGCGCAACGCCATCTGTAGCAAGGTCCACCTAACCACAGATACGTGGACCAGTAAGCACGGCCAGGGACGCTATATCTCCCTAACTGCACACTGGGTAAATGTAGTGGCAGCTGGGCCCCAGGCGGAGAGCTGTTTGGCGCACGTCCTTCCGCCGCCAAGGATCGCAGGGCAACATTCTTTGCCTCCTGTTGCCACCTCCTCCTTCTCGGCTTCCTCCTCCTCTTCTTCCACCTGCTCATCCAGTCAGCCACACACCTTCACCACCAACTTCAGCAAAGCCCGGGGTAAACGTCAGCAGGCCATTCTGAAACTCATATGTTTGGGGGACAGGCCCCACACCGCACAGGAGTTGTGGCGGGGTATAGAACAACAGACCGACGAGTGGTTGCTGCCGGTGAGCCTTAAGCCTGGCCTGGTGGTGTGCGATAATGGGCGAAATCTCGTTGCAGCTCTGGGACTAGCCGATTTGACGCACATCTCTTGCCTGGCGCATGTGCTGAATTTGGTGGTGCAGAAGTTCATTCACAACTACCCCGACATGTCAGAGCTGCTGCATAAAGTGCGGGCCGTCTGTTCGCGCTTCCGGCGTTCACATCCTGCCGCTGCTCGCCTGTCTGCGCTACAGCGTAACTTCGGCCTTCCCGCTCACCGCCTCATATACGACGTGCCCACCAGGTGGAATTCCACCTTGCACATGCTGGACAGACTGTGCGAGCAGCAGCAGGCCATAGTGGAGTTTCAGCTGCAGCACGCACGGGTCAGTCGCACTGCGGAACAGCACCACTTCACCACCAATGACTGGGCCTCCATGCGAGACCTGTGTGCCCTGTTGTGCTGTTTCGAGTACTCCACCAACATGGCCAGTGGCGATGACGCCGTTATGAGCGTTACAATACCACTTCTATGTCTCCTTGAGAAAACACTTAGGGCGATGATGGAAGAGAAGGTGGCCCAGGAGGAGGAGGAGGAGGAGGAGGAAGAGGGGTCATTTTTAGCACTTTCAGGCCAGTCTCTTCGAAGTGACTCAGAGGGAGGTTATTTGCAACAGCAGAGGCCAGGTACAAATGTGGCCAGCCAGGGCCCACTACTGGAGGACGAGGAGGACGAGGATGAGGAGGAGGTGGAGGAGGATGAGGATGAAGCATGGTCACAGCGGGGTGGCACCCAACGCAGCTCGGGCCCATCACTGGTGCGTGGCTGGGGGGAAAGGCAGGACGATGATGATACGCCTCCCACAGAGGACAGCTTGTCCTTACCCCTGGGCAGCCTGGCACACATGAGCGACTACATGCTGCAGTGCCTGCGCAACGACAGCAGAGTTGCCCACATTTTAACGTGTGCGGACTACTGGGTTGCCACCCTGCTGGATCCACGCTACAAAGACAATGTGCCCACCTTACTTCCTGCACTCGAGCGTGATAGGAAGATGCACGAGTACAAGCGCACGTTGGTAGACGCGCTACTTAGAGCATTTCCAAATGTCACAGGGGAACAAGTGGAAGCCCAAGGCCAAGGCAGAGGAGGAGCAAGAGGTCGCCAAGGCAGCTGTGTCACGGCCAACTCCTCTGAGGGCAGGGTTAGCATGGCAGAGATGTGGAAAAGTTTTGTCAACACGCCACAGCTAACTGCACCACCACCTGATACGCAACGTGTTAGCAGGAGGCAACATTTCACTAATATGGTGGAACAGTACGTGTGCACACCCCTCCACGTACTGACTGATGGTTCGGCCCCATTCAACTTCTGGGTCTCTAAATTGTCTACGTGGCCAGAGCTAGCCTTTTATGCCTTGGAGGTGCTGGCCTGCCCGGCGGCCAGCGTTTTGTCTGAACGTGTATTCAGCACGGCAGGGGGCGTCATTACAGACAAACGCAGCCGCCTGTCTACAGCCAATGTGGACAAGCTGACGTTCATAAAAATGAACCAGGCATGGATCCCACAGGACCTGTCCGACCCTTGTCCAGATTAGACATTAACTACCTCCCCTTAACCATATATTATTGTACTCCAGGGCACTTCCTCATTCAATCCTATTTTTATTTTCATTTTACCATTATATTGCGAGGCTACCCAAAGTTGAATGAACCTCTCCTCTGTCTGGGGCCTAAATATATGCCAATGGACTGTTCCAATGTTGGGTGACGTGAAGCATGATTCTCTGCTATGACATGCAGAATGATTCTCTGCTGACATGAAGCCAGATCCTCTGTTACGGGACCTCTCTCCTCTGCCTGGGTGCTGGGCCTAAATATCTGACAATGGACTGTTGCAGTGGTGGCTGACGTGAAGCCTGATTTTCTGCTATGACATGCAGACTAATTCTCTGCTGACATGAAGCCAGATTGTCTGTTACAGGACCTCTCTCCTCTGCCTGGGTGCTGGGCCTAAATTTATGAAAATGGACTGTTGCATTGGTGGCTGACGTGAAGCCTGATTCTCTGCTATGATATGAAGACTGATTCTTTGCTGACATGAAGCCAGATTGTCTGTTACGGGACCTCTCTCCTCTGCCTGGGTGCTGGGCCTAAATATCTGACAATGGACTGTTGCAGTGGTGGGTGACGTGAAGCCTGATTCTCTGCTATGATATGAAGACTGATTCTCTGCTGACATGAAGCCAGATTGTCTGTTACGGGACCTCTCTCCTCTGCCTGGGTGCTGGGCCTAAATTTATGAAAATGGACTGTTGCAGTGGTGGGTGACGTGAAGCCTGATTCTCTGCTATGACATGAAGACTGATTCTCTGCTGACATGAAGCCAGATTCTCTGTTACGGGACCTCTCTCCTCTGCCTGGGTGCTCTGCCTAAATATCTGACAATGGACTGTTGCATTGGTGGCTGACGTGAAGCCTGATTCTCTGCTATGACATGAAGACTGATTCTCTGCTGACATGAAGCCAGATTCTCTGTTACGGGACCTCTCTCCTCTGCCTGGGTGCCGGGGCCTAAATATCTGAGAATGGAGTGTTCCAGTGGTGGGTGACGTGAAGCCAGATTCTCTGCTATGGGACCTCTCTCCAATTGATTTTGGTTAATTTTTATTTATTTAATTTTTATTTTAATTCATTTCCCTATCCACATTTGTTTGCAGGGGATTTACCTACATGTTGCTGCCTTTTGCAGCCCTCTAGCCCTTTCCTGGGCTGTTTTACAGCCTTTTTAGTGCCGAAAAGTTCGGGTCCCCATTGACTTCAATGGGGTTCGGGTTCGGGACGAAGTTCGGATCCCGAACCCGAACATTTTCGGGAAGTTCGGCCGAACTTCTCGAACCCGAACATCCAGGTGTCCGCTCAACTCTAATCATAAGCAATATAAAAACAATGAATAGACTATAATGAATCACATTGTGTATTAAATGTGTCCCACATAATTATATTAAATAATTAAAATCAATAAATCCATAAGTGCTAAAGTTGACATAGTGCTAGACAATTCATAGTCTTCACATTTATGCATAATATATACATCCCATACATAATAATGTGAAAAAAAACATTGCATATGAATTTAATAAATACCCAAAAATACAACATGCTAAAAAATGTATTTATAAAAATGAGACCGATGCAGTCGACCCACAGTCTCGGAAAATACCCCAGAAACCCCTGTGAAAAAAGTGCATGACCTTATCAATAACCAAAATACCAATATACACTGCAATGTGAGAAAGAAATTATTAATGACACAAAAATAAATAATATAAAATAAGAGTAAATAGATCCCATCTTCTGCTGATATATTGTACACATGTTCTCCCTCCTTTTCTTGCTTCTGATTGTTCTCTTCGGTCCTATTCCACTGTTATTAGACTACACGTACTCCGCCCTCTCTAGATAATAGAAAAAACACCACTAATAAATAGAACCAAACCCAAAAATTAAGATTTAAAAACTAATAATAGACCCCAAGATTAAAATTCACGCATATTTACAAAAAGGATTTGAAGCTATTGGATTCATTAAGCCCCATTGGGGACATTGTATCCAGTAGTACAATCCACTTGGTCTCCTTACATAGCAAAGCCCGTTTCACATCCCCACCCCTTTACCCCAATCTAACCCTATCTATTCCTTTGGCTTTCAAAAATCTTGGGTTGCAAGCATGATACTCACGTAAGTAGCGAGGGACAGACTGCTGCCTCTCCACATCATCTCCAGCAACCTTCAACGCGGCTTGAATTTTGTTCACATGTTCCAGAATACGTACTTTTAGGGCCCTTGTGGTCATCCCAATATATAATAGATTACAGGGGCAGGTGATCATGTAAAAAACTGCTTCAGTATTGCAAGTGATATTGTGTACAATTTTATATTCCTTCTCCCCAGAAGAGTCCCAAAATGTGGAACGGATCATGAATTTACAGGCCGCACATGTTCCACAAGAGTAGGACCCCATTTCGGGCCCCTATTTACAAATAGCTATTTTGGTGTATGTGCTGCATATTTTTCGACTGTTTCCATGTAATCTGTGTATATGGTGATAAGAAGGAGGCCAAGTTTTTATCCGTTTGTAATACCGCCCAGTGTTTCCTCAAAATATTCTGGTTTACATATAAATCTTAATAAATAAATAAATAAATCTTTATTTGTAAAAAGCATGTGGTATATGGTGGTCCCTATATGTAAACGATTTATATATTTTCAGACATCTACCACTTTTTGTGGTTGCACCCCTGTACTCTCTCTGTATCTAGTTTCCATCGTACTTTTTTTTTGCCTGCTGATTCATTAATGATATTTTGTATGGATTAATAAACATTGTTATCTAAATTTTTACACAAGTATCCCATTGGTTTTCTTTTGGTAGTTTAAATAGACATATCATACTCGTGCGTGTTTATCAATGAGAAACAAGAGGTTTTTGTAGGTTAGTCATTCCAGAAGTTATAAGTTCATGGTAACAGGTGCTACGAATCCCAGAGGATCATGTATACTGTTTATGGTGGACAGGACTCTGCGTGGGAAGGGCTTTTTTTCTTTGCTGATTTGGAAGGTGAATGTATCTGCCTTTAAATCCCAGGGCAATCTGAGGCTCCGCTGCTTCTGAAGGGAGTCGGTGCTAAAATCCAAGTTCTTTAGATCACTTGAATGGTCTTGGGGTGAGAAGTCTTTCATTTCCTCACGGCTGTTGGAGGAGATTTTGTGCAACCTCAAATTGGATAAAGCAAGCATCTCTTGAGCCCTTTCAAGAGACTGATTGTGGTCTCGTTCGTGGGTGTGGATTTCAAGCATTTGTCCACGTAGAAATCTTTTTCCACAAAGAATCTGGCATCGGAGCCATACTTTGTTTCATCCTCTCGGGCTGAATGCCTGAGACCGTAGATAGCGACTGCAGACTGCTGACGCCCTCTCCAGAATGTTTTCCGAGCCCTCAGAGTAACAAGGGCCAAAATAACATCTTGCCCGAGAGAAGGGTCGTAGGGGCCACCTACTCTAAAGAACTCCTGGGCACAATCAAAGAAGGATATGAAAATGACCCCTTCCTCTCCCACCCCACAGGCAATGTCAGTCTTACGTTTAAGAACGGTCATTGGTTTCATCAGGACCTACAACTATATGTACCAGAAATCGCACGGCTCGAAGTGCTCAAACTCAACCATGACTCCAAGGTGGCCGGCCATTTTGGCACAAGAAAGACCCAGGAGCTTCTCTCCCGCTCCTTCTGGTGGCCAACATACAGGGAGGACATCAAGAGGTACATCTCCTCGTGCACGGTCTGTGCCCGCAATAAGACTCCTCGTTCCTCTCCCGTGGGTCTGTTACAACCTCTCCCGATTCCCTCCCGCCCCTGGGGCTCGATCTCCATGGACTTTGTGGTAGACCTTCCTCCTTCAAAAGGGATGAACACCATCCTGGTCGTAGTCGACCGTCTCACCAAGATGGCCCATTTCATCCCCTACAAAGGCCTACCCACAGCCAAACAGACGGCCGATCTTATTCTCAGAGAGGTCTTCAGGCTGCATGGGATCCCGGACAACGTGGTCTCCGACCGAGGTGTACAATTTGCCTCAAAGTTCTGGAAGAACTTCTGCCTGGCGCTCGGGGTTAAAGTGAACCTGTCCTCTGCTTTCCACCCTCAGTCAAACGGGCAGACGGAGAGAACTAATCAGACCCTAGAGCAATACCTACGCTGTTTCAGCTCCCACCTGCAGGATGACTGGCTCGATCATCTCCCCACGGCCGAGTTCGCCTACAACAATGCTGAGCACAGCTCAACCAAGCACAGCCCCTTCTTTGCTAACACAGGCTCACACCCGGTGTTCATTCCCCACCTACCCGTTGCCTCCACCCTCCCAGCAGTGGCCGAACGCCTAACAACCCTACAGGAGGCACAAGAGAACATTATAGACAACCTCCAGCTTGCCCAGAGGCGCTTTAAACAGGGAGCAGACAGACGTCGCAAACCCACCCCGGGCTTCCATGTGGGAGACAAGGTATGGCTGTCCACCAGGAACCTCAGATTGAAGGTCCCCTCCAAAAAATTTGCCCAAAGATACATGGGTCCGTTCCGGATCACCGCACAAATCAACGAGGTCACTTTCCGGCTCGACCTTCCGGACTCCATTAGGGTGCACCCTGTCTTCCATTGCTCTCTCCTCAAGCCATACGTGGAGAACACCTTCACAGGCCGCCACTCGCCCCCACCACCACCCGTGAGGGTACAGGGTGAAGAAGAATACGTTGTCGCAAAGATCCTCGACTCCAGGATCCACCGGGGAAGACTACAATACCTAATTGGGTGGGAGGGTTACCCTCCCGAGGATAACTCCTGGGAGCCAGAAGAGAATGTCCACGCCCCCAGACTGGTAAAAGAGTTCCACCAACGGCACCCCGGTAAGCCTGCCCCTGCGGTGCCCGGAGGTCACCTTGGAAGGGGGGGAGTACTGTCAGGATTCGAACCCGTGACCAGCCACATCCCAGGCAGTAGCCCTGCTTACTAGGCTACCATCCTCTCTGGACATTCCTCCCTGAAACCCTATTAGTTAACCTATTAGTTAACCTCAGTCTTGCCAAGCCTTGCTCATCACCCTTGATTCCCCACACCTGGTACTTCCCTATATAAGTCCAGCCCCTTGCACTCTAGCTTGCTGATTATTGAGCTCCTGAGCCTTGATCAAGCTTCTCCTCATCTGTTGCTCTTGCTACTGCTGGAAGTCCACTGCTGACCAGGAATTGCCTACCGACTACTCTTCTGCCTTATCCCTACCTACTGAACTGCTACCACCATTGCCATCCGGATTGTCTGACCACGCTTACTGCCGCCTGCCCTGACCCACCGCCTGCCTACCGACTACTCTTCTGCCTTATCCCTACCTACTGAACTGCTACCACCGTTGCCATCCGGATTGTCTGACCACGCTTACTACCTGCCTGCGGTCCTTGCCACTGGGCTCCACTCCTACCTCCAGCCAGCAGTCCTCTGACACAGGTGAGCCTGTAGGACTGTTACAATGACCTTTGAAAGATGCAGCAGAACTAATATTTCCCTTCACTTGGAATTAAGGCAGCCTGAGAAATATCACCCATAGCATTATTCTTCCTCCACCAAACATTACAGTTGGCACAATACAGTGAGGCAGTTACAGTTCTCCTGGCATTTGCAGCCATGGGCAGACTGGAAACTGGGAAAAAAACATAGTGGCCACTATGTTGTAGGTGGGTCCAAATTGACAGAATGTGTGGCAAAAAAAGTAGGCAGAGCCAACACAAGTAGGCACAGACAACAGAAATAGGCGGGACCTGCACTACTGTAATGCAGCATAAAATTCCACCCAGCAGAAGCAAATGTGCGCCTTCCCCACAGTATTCAACTATATCTCTATCCTGAGGAAGTTGATAAAGTTGAGTTCAGGAGGGTGCCTGTGGCCAGGTGCGTAAGTACTTGATGCTCCTAGAATTAATTAATGCTTAAAGCGTGATCATTATGTACCCAGCCAGTGGCCATGAAGAGGTCTTGGCGGCCCCCTAGGCATCGGCCCACTAGGAAATTTCCCTGTAGGGTCTATGGTCAATCCACCCCTGGTGGCCGAGTTGATGTGGTTCCTTCACACTTCCACTTTGCAAAGAACCACTCACAGTTGATGGTAGAAGATTTTTTTTTTTTTTTTTGCGATGGTGGCATCCTATTACACTATCATGCTTGAAATTCAGTGAGCTCTTTAAAACAACCTATTCTTTCACATATGTGAGAGTAGACTTTATGGCTAGGGACTGGATTTTATACACCTGTGGCAGTGGGAGTGAATGAAACAACTGAATTCAATAAATTAGAGGTCTGTCCTAATATTTTTTCCATATGATGTATTTAGGTTACAGATCCCCATAGGGCATTTAAGGATGGAAATTTACTTTAATACGGTTGTCCGCTTTTTACCATTGATGACCTATCCTCAGGATAGCAAAATTAAAAAGGGTGAACAGCACACTTAGTTGAGTATTGGGTGCACGCCTCCTGGGAAAGTGGTAGGCTCTCCCATGAAATCAGACAGTCCAAAATGTAAAAAAGGAAGATGCAGGCAGCATGTCCCTTTAGGAAGTATATATAGGAATATAAATGTCTATATGGAGGTTGGGCCTGGACTCGGATCGGACCTGATCAACATATGCTTCCAATTTTTGGGATTTTATAGGCCATAATTGGGAGTTCCTCAAACGTTTTTAAGTTGGGATAACCTCTAGGAATAATATCCCAATTATAATGTAGAATTTGTCCAAATCTTCTACATTCATCCCCGCACTCTGTCCTAGACAGGGCACGGAAGATGAACATAGACGCATGTGTCACCTCACACAGCAGCCGGCAGTATCGAGCCAAAGTACGCCTGCGCTCATACAGACACCAGTGCAGTCAACAATTACATAGCAGTGGAGGCCAAACCCCAACCTAAAGGAACGTGCTGCCTCCATCTTCCTTTTCACATTTTGGATTATCCTCCTTAGGATAGGTCATCAAAATCAGATCAGCGGGGGTCCGACTCCCGGCACCCCGGCTGATCAGCTGTTTGAAGAGACGCTCTGCTCTGTTTACCTGCTCGCTGCAGTGATTGTAGTGGTGAGCAGGTGTAATTACAAGTATGGCATCCCCATTCACTTCTATAGGACGGCTCTGTAGTATTCACTTGAACAGATGGAGCAGTCCCATAGAAATGACTGGGGACGCCATGCTTGTAATTACACTGGTCACCACTGCAGTTGCTGCAGTGAGCAGGTATACAAAACAGAGAAGGAAGTGCTTGTACGAGCGCTGCCTTCTCTTCAAACAGCTGATCGGCGGGGGTGCAGGGAGTCAGACTCCCACTGATCTGATATTAATGATCTATCCTGA
This sequence comes from Bufo gargarizans, assembly GCF_014858855.1. Lineage (NCBI taxonomy): Eukaryota > Metazoa > Chordata > Amphibia > Anura > Bufonidae > Bufo > Bufo gargarizans. The sequence continues at coordinate 601,210,451 of NC_058082.1, forward strand.
GCATGAGTTATCAATATGAATAAAGCAGACAACCCCTTTAAGCTTCAGGCCAATACATTTCTTGCATATCTCTATACAGTTCAAATTGCAAATGTCAGGTGTAGGCCACCAGTTAACCTAAAGTATGTGCTTCCCTTGCCTTCTTAGGATCACATATACCTTATCCTGGTTGAGGTTTGCCTTTAGACTATTTTCAATATCAAGTAAGATGAATAGCCAGGGATTTCAGCATGGTGTGTGACTATGAGATGTTTACCTATAATATCATTGGCCCATTTACCCAGTGCCACCCTTAGGGCAAGGGAAATGTACACAAGCACATTGAGCAGATGGAAATAGTTTGTCTAGGCTGGTGGAACATGGGAGACATCTGGACAAGGGTTTGGATGTGGTTGTAGTAGCCGGAGTTACACTGCGCTGCATCTGGAGAGACAATAAACAGTAGGATTTCTAGAATTTAAAATATTGTCTGCTTCACGTCTTGCATTCATTCACTTTGACTGCAATAACCTTAGAAGCTCATTATAGACATTTCTTTCGATAGGTTTATATGCCCATTTTACTGACCCAATATTCTATGTAAAAGCCTGAAGAGGTTTAAATGAGTGATTGTTTTTTCATTAAATTATGCAATTCTCTCTGTATGGCCTCATGCACACGACCGTTGTGTGCATCCGTGTCCGTTGTTCCGTTTTACGTGATTTTCAATGGGTCAGTTGAAAACTCGGAAAATGCACCGTTGTTCATCCGGGTCCGTGATCCGTGTTTCCTGTCCGTAAAAATATGACCTGTCAACGGACAGGCCAGTGCGCCCCCCCGGCCCTCCCTCTATTGTATTAATTTCATTGGTGGCCAGTGTGCGGCCCCCCCCCCCCCCCCCGATCATTGGCAGCGGAGAGTTCCGATCGGAGTCCCAGTTTAATCGCTGGGGCTCCGATTGATAACATGGCAACCAGGACGCTACTGCAGTCCTGGTTGCCATGGTTACTTAGCGATATTAGAAGCATCATACTTACCTGCTGCGCTGTCTGTGACTGGCCGGGAGCTCCTCCTACTGGTAAGTGACAGGTCTGTGCGGCACATTGCTTAATGATCTGTCACTTACCAGTAGGAGGAGCTCCCGGCCGGTCACAGACAGCGCAGCAGGTAAGTATGATGCTTCTAATATTGCTAAGTAACCATGGCAACCAGGACTGCAGTAGCGTCCTGGTTGCCATGGTTACCGATTGGAACCCCAGCGATTAAACTGGGACTCCGATCGGAACTCTCCGCTGCCACCAATGAAATTAATACAATTGAGGGAGGGGGGGGGGCGCACTGGCCACCAATGAAATTAAAACTGGGGAAGGAGGGGGGTCTGCCCCCTGCTGCCTGGCAGCCCCTGATCTCTTACAGGGGGCTATGATACACACAATTAACCCCTTCAGGTGCGGCACCTGAGGAGTTAATTGTGCTGATCACAGCCCCCTGTAAGAGATCGGGTGCTGCCAGGCAACAGGGGGCAGTCATGTACACACTTCTTAGTATATTCTAACTTGAAGCGTCCCCATCACTATGGGAACGCCTCTGTTAGAATATACTGTCGGATCTGAGTTTCCACGATCTAACTCAAATCCAATGGTATATTCTAACATAGAGGCGTTCCCATGGTGATGGGGACGCTTCAAGTTAAAATATACCATCGGATTGGAGAAAACTCTGATCCGATGGTATAATAGGGACTCCTGACTTTACATTGAAAGTCAATGGGGGACGGATCCGTTTGCAATTGCACCATATTGTGTCAACGTCAAATGGATCCATCCCTATTGACTTGCATTGTAAGTCAGGACGGATCCGTTTGGCTTTGCACGGCCAGGCGGACACCAAAACGTGGATCCTCCAAAAATCAAGGAAGACCCACGGAAATAAAAACTGACACGGATCACGGAACTACGGAACCCCTTTTTGCGGACCGCGGTTGTGTGCATGAGGCCTATATCTGAAGATGCTAGTAATTATAACATTCACAGAAAGATACTCACCTAAGGTTGGCATTCCCAAGACTGCCAGTTCTCAATGCAAGGTACCAGTACCACCAGGCTTATGTGCCACTGCTCCAAGAGATAGGTAATACTAGCAGACAGAAAGGCAACACATGAAACAATAGCGCACATCTGAGATAAGGAAAAAATCCTACAATGCACATTGGCTCTTTGCAACGACATCAACAACTAGTATAATGAAAACACTTAAAAGCAACAACAGATTCAAGGTGTGGTGCCCATCATGTAATAAATACAACTGCCCCTCATCCCTCCACAGGAGAGACCCCCTGATAAGGTCACTTACTATACATTAAAGAGACAAATGGATATATACCAGTGTTGATCGAGCACCGTAGGGCTGCTTGGGCCGAGGGTCAGAAGAGGACACTGTCTATTGAAAGAAAAAAATTTATGCCACAGAAAATTTTGAAGTGCACACGTTACACATCAGATGTGGGCCTGGTCAGGTCACTGTCAGAAGAGGACACCGTATATTGAAAAATTACATTTTATGACACAGAAAAACTTTAGAAGCGCGCATGTTACACTGCAGATGTGGCCCTGGTAAGGTCACTGTCCGCAGCGGACACCGTCTACGGAAAAAGTGCACTAAATGTCACTGATATTTTAGGGATGCGCACACTTTAAACAGGAGATGTGGCGTGGATAATTTAACTGTCCGCAGGGGGCACCGTCTACGGAAAAAGTGCACTGGATATCACTGATATTTTAGGGATGCGCACAATTTACACAGGAGAAGTGGCGCGAATAATTTAACTGTCCGCAGCGATTACACTCCCTACACTCTCTGTTCCTTCCTATGCTCAGCTCTCCCTGACTTAGAATGAGCCGAACACACGTCATCGGGTGCTATATAACACCCGATGACGTGTTACGGCCAGCCAATCACTGTAATGCCAATAGCCAACATGTCTACTGGCATTAAAGTGAGGGCAGTACTCACCTGCACATTTATTGGCTGCTCAGCAGCCGCGAATCGTGTGGGGAGGAGACTCGAGCATTGCGCTCGAGCACATGCGGTACTCACCCGAGTACCTCCATGTGCCGAGCATAGCGATGCTCGAGCCGAACTGGTATTCGGCCGTGCATGCTCGCTCAACACTAATATATACTTCCCTTATGTATGCCTGGACAATCTCACAGTATAACAAGAGGAACAATAATGTACAAGCAAGTACTGGAAGACATAAAAATTTGAGATGAGAGAATCATTTCTACAGATTTGGAGTTTGTCCTAAATTTCCCCAAAATTTGTATTCTAACGAAACTGAATTTCTTTTTATTTGTTTCGTGTGAAAGAGAGAGAGAATCGGAAATGAAACAAATAGACAAGAGACACTTTATTCTCATTTCACTGCACAAGAAGCACAGGAAACGAAATTACATGGATACAATTCAAGTTAAAAGAGATAGCACTATAAAAACAATACATATAGAAATAAATAAAACAATGGCCCTAACAATTCATCTCATTATTTAAAAATCAATAGCTGATGGATTAAAACTATTTACATGCCAATTTGTGTTGCATTGCATGCTCCTATACCTTCTTCCTGACTGCAAAAGATTAAACAGACTGTGGCAGGGGTGCGACGAATCCTGAATAACGCTTCTTGCTTTCTGAGCCACCCGTCTTTCATCCACATTCTCAGCGCCAGACAAGGAAGCCCCGATAATCTACTCAGCGGCCTTTACCACTTTTTGCAATGCTTTTTTTCCCATGCTGTTACAGCCTCCATATCATAAAGTAATACTATCATGAGATGAGCAAAGTTTAAAAAAATTTAATTCAGCAACTTCACTGAAGTTAGCCAAGAAATTTGTTTTGTTCCGAATTCATTTGTCACGAATCACTATAAATCAGGTATACCTGTATGTCACGGTGTCTGAGGGAATGTATGGAGCGGGCTGCTGCAGTGAGCTCCATACATGGTGGGTGCCAGCCATATCATACTGCAGACACTCAGCCACCTGCCGAACCCTGTCATTTAAACCCTCAGATGCCACAATCAAAGTCGATCGTGGCGTCTGTGGGGTAAGGCAGAGAGATGTGGCTCCCTCTGCCTTCTGAGCAGAGCCCCAGCGGGGCTCTGATCCGTTACCATGTCAGCATGAAAGGTTTCTGAAGCTTTCCAGGCCTGCCATGGTAAGCTCCATGCTGCACTGTGCACGAGGCACAGCTCAGCAGGGAGTGCGGTATGATGCCATTCTCCCTAATAGATCTCTATTAGGCTGAATGGAACAAGGGATCAAAAGATCCCAGGTTCTAGCCCCCTAAGGGGGCTAAACTTTATTGCTAAAAAAGGAAAAAAAAATAAAAAGTTTGGGGATGGTGGCATTGTAGGAATGACAGTAGGTAGCAGGCAGGTGGCATCTAGCTGGTGGCAGCATCATAATGGCCAGAAGCAAGAGCCCGTTTTGCAGAATATTCTAGTGTGGCAGCACACTACAGTGTGATCATTAGTGGCAGAATGATCTATTCTGTTGCATCAGGCACCAGTTTTGGAAATCCTGGTTGATCCATGTCTGATTCATCTTTATGAAGGTTAGTCTGTCCCTGGCACATGAGCACTTGCCACGTCTCCCACTATGCTCAGCTCACAGGACAATGGCGGAGACTGTGCAGGATGAGCGTTTTATGGGGCTGTAACATCACAGGGGATGGCTATTTTGCGGATTGGCTGGCTGCACAGCATTATGAGTGATCTCTCGTTGGCGGGGTTCTTACTTTCACTTTGTAACACGTGCAGCTGCCATTTTTTGAAAAACGGAGTCGTTACAGCGAAACGTGAGGATTTCGGATTCATTGCAAATCGAAGTTTTCCTAAATTTTGGACCGAATTCCACTTTGAATGGTTTGCTTCGCTCAACTATCACATATCACACTTTCTACCATACCATCTTTAATTGCCACAAAAAAAGGCATTGATTCACATATTTTTAACCAATGCTGAGATATGCAAAGACCATGTCAGATTACCTGAAATATGCACCCCAAGAAACTTTGTACTGTGAATAATCTTGACCAAGGTGCCATCGATATCAATAGGCTCATACCTAGGGAGTTTCCTTCTAAAATCAATCACTAACTCCTTTATCTTAGCAGGATTAAGAATCAGATTATTAGTTCTACACCATTTAGCAAAAGTCCTCACCTCCTTCTTGTATGCCATCTCATCATTATTTTAAATAAGACCCACAATTATTGTATCGTCTGCATACTTTATTTGAAGCATGCACCGCACAGCAATAGTGAGTCAGCAGAATAACAATGGACTTAGAGGCCAGCCCTGCGGTGCTCATCAGGACAGAAACAGATATATTCCTGCCTACCCTAACATACTGAGTCTGGACTGTAAGAAAACTCAAAATCCAAGCGCACAAGGCAGTGCCTGACCCCAACATACCTAACTTTTGAGTTGAATGCTGAACTAAGGCCTGTTTCACACTGCCGTTACTCGTTCCGGCAGTGCAGTGCTATTTTTCCGGTCGCCTCTCGGCATATTTGCCGTGCTGCGGCCGGATCTACACCGCTCCCCATTATAGTGAATGGTGCCGGCAGCTCATGGATGTAGTTATGGATCTGTCAGGCTGTTCCCCTGCCGGAACAGCCTGATGGAGCAAGTAACGCCAGTGTGAAAAGAAAGCAAAGTCAACAAACAACATATGTACACGTGTGTTATTCATCTCCAAGTGTTCCAGGCTCAACTGAAGTGCAGTTGATATAGTAACCTCCGTTGTTTGACCGGAACGGTAGGCAAACTGTAGGCGATGAAAAGATGAAGGTAAATTAACTACAATCTATTCCTTAACCAGTTCCTCAAAACAATTTGCATCTCTGTAATAAAAAATACATAGTATAAAAGCAGTAATGATGTGAAATATTGCATACAGGTGTAATGTGTGAGGGGCTAAACCCTCAAAAAGTAATACAACCTGTGGAAGTTAGGGGAAGCATAAGCCATCTCAAAGTTTGTAGAGACCCCACATGAATTGCTGCAAAACAGCTTGCATAGTGTTACAAGGGTAGTTTCTAGCAGGAGGTCACTCCTTTTGGGGCAATCGCTTTGTGTTTGTCAGGGCAGACAGTTTGATAACCTCCTTCCTCCCACCCGTTGCTTATTATCTATTCATACTCCCCTATGAAGACCCTGATTGTATTACATGCTTTTCTCTGACTGTACACATTGTACTTTGTACTACTTTTTGTATCTATTTGAGACCTGACTAATGAATGTTTTGAGAGTCCACGTGATATTTCTGGCATATAGACCTTCTTCAGAGTGTGTGGATACAACAAACACAAAAACAATAAGGTCATTCGTCTGAAGTAGAGGTGTAGATAATACATACATAAAATTACATAAAAAACACACAATGTAGACATAATAAACTGCTTCCTTGCTACTGCGCCCAGAGCTGATCTGCCATTAAAACAGTTACCTATGAATTTCCAATCGATCACAGCATTGTCGGCCAAAGTTTCCTCCAAAGTAAAACATCACACATTGCAAGACATTTTATTTCCTATGATCATTTTGACAGACCGTAGTAATAAAGTGGCAGGAGGACCAAAAAAATTGAAAACTGACAACAATATTACTCAGAAAACAATGGCTGCGTCAAGCACAAACTTCAAAGCCTTTATAATACGGTCTGGTAGATGGCTTTGTAATTCATTAGACAATATCTGGGCAGCATTTCTTTCATGTTTTACTCTCACTTACCACTAATGAGGCATGTCTGTGTAATATAACACAATGCTCCTCTTTCGTGCCCAGTGCAGGCACAGTGTGAGTCAGCATGCCAGCGGACTACTTTTCTGTCTTGTGTTGAGTTATTTTTTCCTCTAAGCATAACATGCAAACTAACTTTGAGACAAGGCTGCCTTACATAGCAGAAATATACAGAAGTATATATATAATGTAGATGGAAAACACTAGCCAGACATAGGCACAAGTGTGAGGTGAGTCAAACACAGCTCAAAATTCTACATTACAGTAATTTTAGTACTGTTCCTGGCATTAGACATAGCACCCTTTCTCACTACTTTAAATATTTTTGAGTATTTGTCCATGTCTATATTTGCATCCGATCCTATTATGAAATCACTGGGCAAATATATAAAGATAGGTTTATTTTGTCCCAGAATATTGTCCTTGCACCATCTTTATAGATCAGATGTATGACCCATACAGTGCATTGGGAAAGGCTTCATCTTCATCATTCTGTACTCAGTACCCCATAATAAAGTGAAAACAAAATGTTCAAAATCTTTACAAATGTATTAAAACAGAAAAGCACTTTAGTACTTTTATTTATAGTCTGCACTTTATTAAACAGGAAGTTTATGTGATTGTAGTTAATAGAATAGCATTAATCAGTTATGTCCCCTAATATTTAATATAAAACAATTAATTCACATGCACTAGTACTTTATTGATATTTAATTAGGGTTATTTTATTCATATCCATGTCCCCCCTTTCTTCGCATTAGGCCTCATGCACACGACCGTTGTCGTGTTCCGTTACGCAAAATGGGGTACCGTTGTTCCGTTATCCGTTTCCGTTTTTGTGCATACATATTCCCATCTTTTAGATTCATAGTACTGCCGGGAGCACATGACTGGTGCTGCGACCATGATGCTTCCGCTCCGTCTCCAAGGAGAAGGGATGCTGTGAACGCCAATCCGCGTCTGGTTATCACGTTGGATTACCCTTCTCGGCGTGACGCTCAGGGGACGAGAGAAATTGACGTTTAGGATGGCCGGCAGGTGCTAGTCATGCGCCGCCGACTCGGCGGCTCATCTTATCAGGTCACATGTGCTCCTAATGGCCCCGAGATTGGTCAGATCTATCTTTAAGACATTCCTCCTTTACCCAGACTCCTCCTGACGAAGCAGATACGTCCATTCCTAAAAGATAATGTCAGTTTAGGTTCTTATTGTGTTTCACGTCCTGCATTCCTGTCACGGCCTATGGTGTGCTTTGTGACACTTTCCTTCACTTGGTTGCCCATGACTAGTGATGAGCGAACTTCTGTTTTAAGTTCGGCGTCTAAAGTTCGGCTTCCGGTTAGCGGAGAATCCCGATATGGATCCCGATATGGATTCCGACTTCCGTTGTGGTCCGTGGTAGCGGAATCAATAATCGGCCATTATTGATTCCGCTACCACGGACCACAACGGAAGTCGGAATCCATATCGGGATCCATATCGGGATTCTCCGCTAACCGGAAGCCGAACTTTAGACGCCGAACTTAAAACAGAGGTTCGCTCATCACTACCCATGACTACATTTGGTGTTGTATGCATGTGGTGGCAGTGTCTCGGCCTTCTGGCTGATCCCCAGGACATGGTTGCCACGCATGCCGTTGCCCACGGTAACAGGTGGAGTGTGATATTTTTGTGTGTACTTCCCCTTTAAGTGGCCGTCTTCCCTTGCCTTGTGTTGGAAGGGTTAACTTCCTTCCTAGTGTGTGCACTAGGTGTGTCTGTGTGTGGGTGTGGCTACATGGGCTATTTAACCTCCGCTGTGATCAGTAGTCTGAGGGGTACTTCAGCCATGGCTAGCTGGAGTCATCCTCCTGTAATATACCATCTGCCAATGGGGGCCACCCTTGTGGTCATAGGTTCATGTATGGTGTTATGAAGATGTTTCTTTGGTCTCTTTATTTATTGCAGCTTATGGTTTTCTGGGTTCCCGTGTGTGGTGTGGTGTGTCCTTTGTGTTGTTGTGGACAGCAGCACTTGTACATGCGTTCCAGGTTGTGTGTCTGTGGCAGGTAGGTGTGGTTCTAGTTTCACTTACCTGCCATTGCCATATGTCTGTTTATGTTTCCCCTCTCTTTATATAGCTTGGCCAATGAGACTCCTGTTCGTCTGTATCTAGGAGGAACAGGTAGTCTTACCCTGCCTCTAGTCCAGGGCCACCCTGAGGGCTAGCAGGAATATCATGTTTCGGAGTATTAGCCCTCCTACCATCAGGGTTGGCTCATACGGCTAGGAGACAGGGTCAGAATTAGGGATTGATAGGAGGTGACCTGCTCCCTGATTCCTGTCCTGGCCTTGCATCGACCATCCATCTTCTGGCATTGCACGGCTGAGGGTTTTCCCCATCCTCAGCCATGACAATTCCATTGTCATTCAATCTATAGGCTACCGCTCATTGCTTTTAGACAATAAGAGGACGCAGTTAGTACCTTTTGTACGAGATTTAGTTATACTTATACTGGCAGACTAGCCTTTGTGGTTACACGCCTGTAATCATATTGATATTTCTGGACATCTATTCACCTAGCTCATTGTCAGTTTTTTGTAGAGATCAAGTGGCACCTTTTTGACTCCTTACTATATGTATTTGATTAATTTTATGATTTAAATAAAGTGATATTTTTAAAGGGATATAACGTTACTCACTTGTTTTTCTTGGTAATACATTGATATCTTGTGTACTCCCATTTTAGTTATATAATATTAGAAAGTCGATCATTTTGAGCGTATTTAAATTGCAGAAGCAGTAGACTATGATACACCTGCTCAGGAAGCCTTTGCCTGGGGAGGGTGTCCTAAATACCCAGGGACCCCCAGCCATTGGCCGGTGAAGGATTTGGAAGCATGTGACCGAGATCTTTAGAGGCTGGACATGTGCACACTTGTGTCGTAAGTGGACAGTTGCTAGAGGACTTTGTGGGAGCATACAGGCCACAACTTGCAGAGGATGCCAGATGGCATGGAGAGTAGTGTGGCGTCCATGCCCACTGGGAACAGCAGGGTAGCAGCGGGCATAAACTGTCAGCATAGTGTCATTCTCTTGTTGGAAGGTGAACCTTTGGGCCAGTCACCTATCTTACCAAGACCCTTCTCAACCGATTACTTTGTTAGGGTGGCTAGCTCTAGGAAGAGAGTTCCTCCATATGGCTTGTTTTTTGCCCTGATATGCATTTCACATTATCAGCTGTTTTACAGACAGGGTTGTGTCTTTTACAAATCATGTCCATTCAACTGAATCTACCACAAGTGGAGTCTAATAAAGGTGTAAAAACATCTCAAAGTTGATCAAGAGAAATGGAAAACCCCAAGAGTTTAATTTTAAGTGGCATAGCAAAATCAGTAACATAACAAAATTGTGAAAAAGTAAATGGTTTGAAGACTTTCCAAATGCATTGTGTGTATTTGGGTTCTTTAATGTGTCTATATCTGTGATAATGTCTTAAAAAATGTTTATATTTTTTTGTGTGTGTGAAGAAAAGTACTTCATACTACCGGAATTTTACACCACTTTTTAGACCGCCTTGTAGCTGCTATAGTTTTTGAGCACAAGTTGCACCAAAGTCTCCTTAAGATTGTGACACAAGAAGACACAAAGTAGGAGTAGACAAAAATTTGCAGAAAAATTGTCTTCAAGAAAGTTGTGTTTAGCATGTCGGAAATGAAGCAGAATTGCACATGCGCTACAAATTCTGTTGCAAATCAAGACACTTTCCTGAAAAGACCTTTATCATAGAAAATACAAACAACTAAGACAGTGACAAAAGATGCAACAAAAGCAATTGGTAGCAGCAGTCTGGAAACAAAAAAAGGTTAGATGATTAATAAAGATCGTCACAGCTGGTAGAAATGTTTCATTCCCAACATTTCTACCAACTGTGATCATATTATACATGTGAAATGTAATCTGTATAATCTTTTCAGTGTTTGATTAATAAAGGATGCAAAATCACAAAATCCATAAAATACTAAATTTAAAACAACAAAATCACCAAAAAAATGGCATAACAGGATCTGTAGGGTGCCGACCCACATTGGAGTGCGTAGGGAGTAATGGAGAGGATGGGAGTGGTAGTGGGGTAATGAGGGTAGTTGTAGTCTTCACAGTGGCTAACCATGCTCCGGCACTCCCCCAGGCTGGGTGTACAAGGACAGGAGGGGCACAACCCTTCTTCGCCTCGGGGAACACCCTGGTTTTAGGTCTCCTGCCTGATAGCAGTTGGAGAGTCCTTGGTATTGGGTAGTTTCATGGTTCCCTTGAGGCAGCAGAAAGGAGTGCAATGGTATGACATCTGCAATGCGCCGCCTTCCGCCCCCCCCCCCCCCCAGTGCCCTATCGCGTCCCAGGTTTGGTGAAATGCCAAGTGGTGTGGAGCGGCCATTAATAGTCTCTATGTGTCACGGTGCTCCTGCCTGGATACAGCGGGACCCCAGGCTTAGGCTCTGAAGCAAATAAAGGGGAATAGTTGAGTTAGGGGATAAAGAGTAACTTGAGTCCAGACTTTGATAAACTTTGACAGCAGCTTTACTAGGGTAAACTTGATTCCAGACAATATTCAGGCTTTTCTTACATTCAGGCTTTCTATGGTTCCAGCAGGCTTTGGCATAAACTAGCAGGCAAACTTGATGACTCTGCTTTCGCTGCTGGGCTGACAGGCTTGCCTAATAACTCAGCTTTCTTTCGCTCTGTGGTGCTAAACTCTGCTTGGGTCTGGTTACTGGACTTTTGGTCAGTTCTGGTATCCTTGAATTAGGGTGCTTTGGACTGTTATCCCCCTCCTGACACTCAGTAAAGTAAATTAGCATGGAGTCCGGGTGCTCTACAATACAAGCTACTTCCCTTCGGTGCCTCCTTCTCCAGCCGAAGAACAATTTCCTGGCTGCTATATCTTTCAGGTCTTCTCAGCTCCAATATAGAGTCTAAAGTGGAATCATCTCGAACTGCAACTCCTCCCTTCTGGTAGGAAGCAGGACTGGACCACTTCTACTCAAAGGGGGGAGAATGGAATGGTAAGTTCCATCCTGTCTAAGGATAGCTCTGCCATATACGCTGCCACCTGCTAGTGAACCTGGCTTAGTACATGAATAAACAGTTACATAACAGTAAATTCAATGCTCAATGATGAAGGACCTGGAAGTAATTACAAAAATGACATTCATGTTAACCATCAGAGACAGTAGTGGAGTGAAATAGTAATACTACTCTGTAGTATTACACATCCACTGAATAGGCAAGCTCGCCCTAGCAAAACATGCATAGGTATGGGTGGATAGGGAGAATGTGTTCGCTGACAGTTATCTCAGGTTTATTTTTCATCTTTTCTGCATAGACTGGGGCAGAGGGAGCAGAGTCACCTAATCATCATTAGAGGATGACCAGTTAATGATCACTGAAAGCCTAGATAAGGCAAGATCGAAACACTATACATACAGATAAGGCTATTCATGCATTTTTTCTGACATTTCCTAATCCTTCTTCATAATCCTGCAGTATCTTCCATCACTTCTTAAAAATCTCTGACATTTTTCTTTCCATTGATTCACATTTTGTTGATTCTGACATAAAGCACTCATCCTTCTGAACTGTCTGTACACAGCGGAAATGTGTATCTTCAACATACCCGCACCAAGAAATAAAAAAAATAAAAAAATAAGCACATTATTTCTATTTTCCAAATTTGAATTTCATTAATGAAACTAAAACAAAACACCAAAGACAATCCCTTTATGGAATTGTTTGAAATGCAAGTGTGGTTTAAGATAATTGCAGTAGTTTACTGCAAAACTTACTTGATTTGGTTGTTGGTATGGAGACAAAGTAGCATAATTAACTGAAAAAGCAAGTCCTACCCTTGTGTCTGGATAATCCTGCATTGCTGGGAAAGCTACGCATAATGTAAGATTAGAAAATGTTGCTAAAATTAGTGTATTTTGGTTGTGGAGAATGAATGGCAGGTTTATGTCAGGGTGTATACATAGATTTGGGGTATCTTGTCCGGTACAACTCACTTTAAATATTTATTCATGGCATAAAAAAAATGTTATTACAGGTAACTGGAGTTTGTTAGCTAAACCTTTATAAGCTTCCATTCCTCGCTCGGTATGGTAAAATAATTTTCCACTTAACATTTTAGAATACTTTTTGTTTTTTTCCTAGTAAAATCTGCAGTATGTAAAAATGGCATGAATTCAGCCCTGGAGATCAGCGACAGAGACAAAAGGTAACAGTCAAAGGTACAAGATCGTACAAATATATTTAAATCATGCTCTTATTTTCCATTATTTGCACAATATTGCACATATTAAGCAGTAGTATATGCAGAATCTATTCATTGGCTGCCTTACATCTGGTGGTGTTAGAGGCAGAGCTAATTTGTAATCTTTTTGTTCTCAAATACACATTATATATAAATCAGAATACTTTTTAAAATATGTTGAATGGTTTCTGCTACAGTGTTAGGTCAGCGTTCCGTGCCCACCACGCTACTCTCCATGCTGCTCGGCCTCATCCTCTGCAGGTTGCAACCTGCATGCTCCTTTCCAGACTGCAAGTGTCTGACTTTAAGAGGTCACTTGAATGGAACAAGTACTTGTAATTACCCTATGCCACCGCTCCACAGGAAGTGGCGCTTGCATGGAGCACCACTTATTCTTCAAACAGATGATTGCAGGGGTGCCGGGTGTTGGACCCCCTCTGATCAGATATTGATGACCTATCTTGAGGATAAGTCATCAACATATATTGCTGCACAACCCCTTTATGGCTGTCTCATGAGTCAGGGAGTGCCTGAGCTTGATGGTTCCCTAGTGACCAGCAAAGGTGAAGTCTAGTTCCTAAACCTCCAGTTTTAGTTAGGTTCATGTTTAAGTTTAACCCTGTCCATCTGCTTGTCTGTATTCCTGCCAATCATCCCGCCTGCCTGTCTCGCCTGTGTCTTCACTACCACCCTGCCTGCCAGTTCATCCTGTGTCTCCTACCAGTTACACTACTGGTGTGCTGTCTGGATCTCTTATCCTGCATTCAAGCCTTAGTGACTGTTCAGACTGCTCCTGTGGTTTGCCTGCAGTTTTGGTGAGTTTTCTGTAAACTGAGCTTGCTAGTGCTTGCACCGGAGTCCCTGACCTCAGGGGAATAGCTGCCAACTACGCCGGAACTATCCTAGGAGGCAGGGTTCTGGTTGCTTCACTGCAGTGAAGACCACATCCCTATAAGGGTTTAAAGGGTGAATACCAGGAGAGCGCTGGAATAACGCTCACTGATCCATAACAAGCACAAACCCTCCTGCGGTTAAGCCCCACTGATTGGAGCTTAACTGCAAGTGGACACCCACCGTGGTTGCCAGCTGTGTCCATATGGACACCGTGCCAAGAGAAAACATGAAAGAATATAATTCTTTGGTAACAGTGGAACACTTCCATAAAGAAAGACCCTCGTCTAAGGTTTACACAGGAACTGTTGGAACAGCAGTGTTTGTTCTGGTGCTGTGCACACTCCGGTTGGAGATTAGCACAGTCTCAAAAAATCATCCAAAGCACAATTTGCTGGATTAGAAGGTGAAATGAAAGCAACCGGCTGGCCTGCATCTGGATATCGTAATGTTATCTGAAGCCATTCAAAGTGCAAATCTCTACTGTTGCAGTGAAATGTTATAATTTTTGAGGATGGCAGTGGGGCTACATGACAATACTGTAGATATGTCTTAAGGGTTATTCACCCTGCCATTATGCCGTCCTATTCTGGAATAGTTATCATCATGAGTGAAGTTGCCCGGTTACTTCAGTTTTTGATGCACATCTTGCCTACGTGTATGCAGACTGACGCATTTTATTTTTTAAAACACATCCGCAGGGTATAGTTGGAAAATGAGGTAAACTGGCAAGTGATGGCCAAACCTTTGTGAATAATAATGTAATAATACCCCCTTCAATCCCTGCATTATTAGAGAAAGATTATCTGAGAAATGCCAAAAAAGTTACTGCCGAACCAGCTCCTAAAGGCTAAATTCACTAAAAACTTAATACATTGTTCTGGGTTGAATTAAACAAAATTAAGTTAAACATTTTTCTTTTTTTTTTTTTTTATATATGAGATTCTTATATGCATTTCTCCGGCAGGTCATTTTTGTCAGTAATTGTGAAAGGATATTTATTCTGTTCAAGTACATCTTGTTTCCTGCTTAGGGAACGTTCTCTACTGCTGTGCACTTATCTCTCATGTGTGTCCTGATATATGCTTCCCTCCAGCAGTTGAATGAATTAAACCTTGTCCAACGATCAAGTTCAGTCGAGATGTAAGGTTGTGTAACAAGCTCTCAACTCTGGCTAATGGATGGAGGACCCCTTCAGGGGATAGGGCATAACGAGAGGGTTTGTCCAATTGAGTTAATGAATTCCTGTATCGGTGGACCAGGAGGTCTGGATTGAAGCCCCTTATGGCACTTTTTTTTCCAGTACATACTATAACCTTGTGCTGGAAAAAGTTGGTGAGGCTTCATAGTTGTACTTCAAGCAAAAAATGTATCTAGGTTATCAATCAGAGCTGGTATTGTGTTGAATATCACGACCTCAGACTTGAACTAGTCTACAGCCTACTAAAAGACTACAAGAAATGTTTAGAACAGACTAGTTGAGGTTAATTCAACTTTGAGGGGAAGTAGAGCTCCATAAGGGAGGCTTAAAACTGAATTTTCAGTTTTTCTTTGGCATTAGATACAGTAAAAGGATGAGAAGGAAGAATAAAATCTTCCAAATCTACATAAATTTTGGAGATTTTATTTTTCTTTGTTAGACATAAAGAATTCTGGCTTCAAAAGGTTGCAAAATATGGCTTATTTGTGTAACAATATTGTGACAATTAGAGATGAGCGAATTTTTCAAAAATTCGATTTGGCCGTTTCACTGAATAAAAAATAATAATTTGGTTTCATCTGAATTTATTCGCTGTGAATCGTGTTAAAAATCGTCTATTTCATGGCTGCAGAAAGCTTTTAAAGTGGTGTAGAACACTGTTCCTTGCAGTAACACGCATAGGGAGTCTGCTGTGGTAGTGAAAAATTACTGTAAGTCTATATGACAATGCCGATGAGAGGCGTCGCTCTTAGAATCTCTGCACACTTCACTAATTTGGGCAGTCACAGGGCCAAAACTGACCAAATAACTCAAGTATGAACTCAGCCTTGTTAGCACCAAGAAGAAGCGCACTCCTTTTACACCGTTGTCAGCTGATTCCACATAGATGTCGACAGAAACTGTTCTATTAAACGTTTATACAAGTAGAGCCCCCCGACAGAGTGGAGAGGGTGAAAAAATATGGGTGGACAGCACTCCTTGGTAATGATGTATCGGGTGCTCGTCTCCAGGAGGGGTGGTAAAAAGCCCCTAGTAGAACAACTTGTATATATCCAGAAAAAAAAAAAACGGAGACAGCACGTCCAAAAAGGTGCAAAAAGTGGAATTTATTCCGGCTGCAACGTTTCGGCTGAGTGTTAGCCTTTTTCAAGCATGCATATACATTCAAAGGTGGGGTTTAAATACCCACATACAAAAACAAAAGGGGGGAGTGACCTGTGATGCAATTAACTTCATTATTATCAGCCGTTTGTAAAAACATACCTTAACCCTGATGTGCCAGTGAACTTGGGCGGGTAGCCTGAGGTATTGGAGCCATGAGTGACGCCATGGTGTATGATATTGCAGCCATGTGTGAAGCCATGAGGGACGCCTACAAAAGTCAGGTGTAGATGGAGCGCATCTGCGTTCCAGAAACGAGCCGCCGAGGTCGTCACTTCCGGTTCTGGACCTCCGTGGAACGCACCTGCGTTCCAAAGCAGCACTTCCGGTTGGACGGCTTCCGGATTCCAGTGCCGATCATATGTGGAACGCATATGCGTTCCAGCCCAACTCTGCTTGTGGTGTGAGAGCCAGGAGAGGTGTGCTCTATGAATTACACTCTATTTATGCAGAGGATTAGTGTTGGGCGCACTATGTGGGGGAAGATAATGATAAATGGCACGAGTTCCAGATGGAAAACTCAGATATTATGTGGTGCGCATGCGCAGTAACGTTTGGGTGCAATATCTGTGGTCCGGGGAGGAAAAAAGGGGGAGTGGGCATGTGCGCAATAGGATAAGCCTACCCTTATGCATACAATAAGTACATCTGAGCGCAACTAATATGCCCCGCGAATGCGCAGAAATCAAACATTGCGTGTGCCCCAGCTGCCTATGATGTGACACTCACACAATGCACCAAATTACACAGATTAATTTCTTTGGATACTGTGTCATAATCATTACTTATCGGCAGATGCTATGGTCTGACTTGACATGGAATGGCGTGTACACATTTCTATATATTGAGGCGATTATTGTAACTCTACACATTCTATGGGTGTCTTACCCTACCCACGTAACATGGTGAAGTGAATGGGGGGGAGGTGAACGTGTGGAGAGTCCATAAGTCCCAGTGCAAGTGTATCAGGGAGAGAACCTAAAAGATAAAAACAAAAGTTAAGCGCAGAGAAATCCAATGGTGCTTATACACCTATGAAAAGTAAATACATGTAGTTCAGAGAAAGGGGGTTATTGCAAAGTCAATGTTCATGCCCTTCGGTGTTAACGTGTCCCCCTTTTGTTTTTGTATGTGCGTATTTAAACCCCACCTTTGAATGTATATGCATGCTTGAAAAAGGCTAACACGCAGCCGAAACGTTGCATCCGGAATAAATTCCACTTTTTGCACCTTTTTGGACGTGCTGTCTCCGTTTTTTATTTTTCTGGATATCTACAAGAGTGGAGAGGGTGTCAGCAGTAAGTTTGTGTTGATGTCACTGATTATTTTGCCCTTCCCCCACAGGGCTCATGTGGCCGTCCGATCTAGGCGCCACGTCTCCAGTCCCCTGACCAGCCAGATTTACCAGCATCTGTTCCAGGACATGAAGCAGTGGAATGACGTTGTTCATCCCATATTCCTGGCGACTGACAAATAACGTGGCCTCCTCAAAGGGCCAGAGCAAATGGCAGGTGTCACGCATGAGCTGCCACTGTCTGACATTAAAGTTACACAGGGGAGTACTCCTGTCCTGTGAATGGACCCTAAGTTGGGCAAAATGCTTTGGGCCTGAAAAAGGGACGACGAGAATTTGCTATTGCTACACCAATACCATATATAATACTGTATCATTGTTTATACCATTAACTTGGCAACTGCAGTAATGGTGTTTGATCCAGAGTAGTGTGTATATATATTTTTTTTACTTACACTGGGTTTATCCTTTTTGGTTTACACTAGTTTATTATTTTGTGGTAGATTAATTATGATTTAGTGAGAGGTCATCTATTCAGTGGGCCACTTAACCCACCTATCCCCAATCAGGGCCATCTGAGGGCGTTCAGGAGGTTCCTGATACGGGATCGCCCCTATCGGGGTGGCAATTCCATTTTTAGGCAGGGTCTACAGTATAGGGTGAAAGTTAGGAATAAGGAATATTACCCTATTTATCAACTCAGAGTCACCGGTACCCTTGCCTAAATAACTGCCCGTTACACGATTGTTATTTTTTTTATATTATTATTTATATTTTAGGGTTATTTTTAGTGGATCTATATTAAAGGCTACGTTTTAACAGGGTAGTAGTCTGTGAGACCATATTGATTATGTACTACTTTAAGGAATTGGACCCTGTGACGGGTTATTGTCTCAAATGTGAATTTTTCACCACACAATGGCAAATACTTTTTTTGTGCCACTAATATACACAAAAAAGGGCTTTAGAACATATAATTGCACTGCTGAATGGCAAATATATTTTTCTTTTTCCACTTATATACACCACAAAAGGGCTTAAAGGGACACTGACAGGCCGTTAGAGCATATAAAGTGACATATATTCTTCTATTGGTCTTAATATGCTTAATTAAACTATACCATTATCACTCTTCGGTGCCTTTCCTTTACCTATAAAAAGTGTTTTTATCAATATGCAAATTACCTTACTTTGTGCCCAGAGGGCTGTCCCTCAATCAGTTGTGTGCCCAGCCGCGCCCCAACTGCCGTCTCCTGGTGCCGCCGAGCTCGTTAGTATTCACTGCACTGGGAGGCTTTTTTTCTCCAGACGCAGTGCCCAGTACTATCTTCTACTGGAGCTTGAGGGTGCCGGAGACCTTATCCGGCGCAGGCACGGAGAGACAAGATAAGAGTGAGCCAGGAAGATAGTACTGAGCATGTGCGGGATTTCACAGCGTCGGGAAAAAAATAAGCCGCCCAGTGCAGTGAATACTAATGAGCTGGGCAGCACTATGAGACGGCAGTTGGGGTGCGGCTGGGCACACAACTGAATGAGGGACAGCCCCTTGGGCTATTTATAGTGCCGTGACATCACCTGGCTGGCTGCTGATTGGCTACATGCATGGCGTTATGAGTGATGCAGCCACGAAGCCCAAAAAAAATTGGATTTGGTTTAAATCAAATTTTTCCAGAAATTCGTATCGAATTCCACTTCGTCAACTTCGATTTCCTCATCTCTAGTTGAAATCTTACTCCAGTAAAGGGTGGGATAGAAAGTGGGGTAACATCTCAAGAAATGTTAGTCTTAAAGATGCACCAAATGTATCAAACATCGTGAATTTGATCAATTTGGTGCAGGTTACCATATCACAAACTCCTGCAAAGCGGGCTTCAAGTATTCCCCTCACTATAAGTCCCCACAAGGAATTCACAGAGGAAGGCTCCTCAAACACATACCTTAAATTAATTCATGCTTCAGAATATGAAAATAATGTCCCCCGAAGTAGTTTGCCCCCCCCCCACTGTCCTTTCAGTGATATTCCCCTGTGTCCCCCAGTAATGTCCCCCAAAGTTGGCACACCAAAAAAATTAAATAAAAGCTAATGCTTACCTGTCCCAGTCGGCGCTCACTCGTCAATGGTGCAGTTGCGCTGCGCACACACATTAGTGTGCTGCTTCCAGGCACAGGCGCGGCGCAATGACGTCATCACGCCCGCCTGCGCAGGGATTTTACTACCGCATAAGCTTCAGGCTTGCTAGACCTGAAGCCTATGGCGGTGATCGGCAGACAGCGGGCTCCCGTGCCCCACTGTAGTTTGTGGGCGTTTGGGTCGGCGTTGGGCCCCCCCACTTGTAAGACTGTTGGAACCATTAAAGGGGTTGTTCATGTTAAAAAAAAAAAAATCCCCCCAGGCAGGAATGGTCATAAAATAATAAAAGAACATATACTCGCCTATTTCACTCCCACCGCTTCCAACGTTTCCACTCCAACCTTCCCCACTGGACTTTAGCTGCAGTGATGATGTCTGATCACTGGAGGACTCACTGCCAGTCACTAGAATAAGAGTCCAGAGAACGTTCGTTCCTTCTCGCTTTATGAGCTCAGTGAGGTTTTTGTTAGCCCTATGGATACTGAATGGAGCGTTAGGTTGCATGCGTGGCCACTAGTGATGATCAAGCATGCCCGGCCGAACACCTGTTCGGCTCGAGCATCTCGATGCTTGGCACATGGCGGTGCTCGGCCGAGTACGGCATGTGCTCGAGCGCCATGCTCAAGTTTCCTCCCCGGACGTTCCTTGGCTGTTACACAGCCAATAAACGTGCAGGTAAGTACTGCCCTCACTGTACTTACCTGCACTACAGTGGTTGGCTGGCCAGAACGCGTCATCGGGTGCTATATAACACCCGATGACGCATGTTCGGCTCATTCGTAGTCAGGGAGAGCTGAATATAGAAAGGGACAGACAGTGTAGGGAGTGTAATTGAATATTTATTTTGACCAAAAAACGTTTTAGAGACCCAAAAGTCCTTGTAAGGACTATTGTGTGTGACAGCAGCAATATGTTTGTAGCGCTAAATTGCTCAGTGTTAGGGAGAGCTGTGCATAGGAAGGGACAGACAGTGTAGGGAGTGTAATAGGAATATTTTTATACAAAAAGCTTTTCAGAGACCAAAAAGTCCTTTAAAGGACTATTGTGCGTGACAGCAGCAATATATATATTTTTAGCGCATCCTGCGCTAAATACAGTGTAATAGGCCGCTGCGGACAGTTAAATTATTCTTGCTACATCTTCTGTGTAAAGTGTGTGCATCCCTAAAATATCAGTGACATCCAGTGTACTTTTTCCGTAGACGGTGTCCGCTGCGGACAGTTAAATTATTCGTGACGCATCTCCAGTGTAAAGTGTGCGCATCCAAAAAATATCAGTGACATCCAGTGTACTTTTTCAATAGACGGTATGCGCTGCGGACAGTGAGATTAGCTTCGCCACATCTCCTGTGTAAAGTGTGAGCATCCCTAAAATATCAGTGACATCCAGTGTACTTTTTCCATAGATGTTGTCCGCTTCTGATAGTGACCTTACCAGGGCCACATCTGCAGTGTAATGTGTGCGCTTCAAAAATGTATCTGTGACATACATTGTAATTTTTCCGTAGACGGTGTCCGCTTTTGACAGTGACATTACCAGTATCTGTGACATACAATGTAATTTTTCCGTAGACGGTGTATGCTTCTGACAGTGACCTTACCAGGGCCACATCTGCAGTGTAATGTGTGCGCTTTAAAAATGTATCTGTGACATACAGTGTACGTTGTCAGCTTTTAAACCATACTCCCCCCGGAACCCAAAGACTTTGGTTTCCCGGAAGCAGCTCGGCGGGTCATGGGAATAACGCCGCCGGATCGCCGGTTGTCATCGTTTATGGTCGGAACTACGACGGTATCGTCTTCGAACCTCCGATTTTCGTATTTGATTAATGAAAACATTCTTGGCAAATGCTTTCGCTTTGGTTCATCTTGCGCCGGTCCAAGAATGTCACCTCTTGCGGCGCAATACAGATGCCCCCGGCTGTCCCTCTTAATCATGACCCCAGTTCCGAAAACCAACAAGATAGAACCGGAGTCCTATTCCATTATTCCTAGCTGAAGTATTCAGGCGACCCGGCCTGCTTTGAACACTGTAAATTTTTTCAATGGTCAGCTCAGCAGCAGGCCATCAACCATAATGTTTTAGAGGGTTAGCTCAGCAGCAGGCCCTCGCTTATAATTTTTTAGAGGGTCAGCTTACCTGCAGGTCCTCACCTACAATCTTTTAGAGGGTCAGCTCACCATCAGGCCCTCACATACAATCTTTTACAGGGTCAGCTCACCTGCAGGCCCTCACCTAATTATACCTAATAGGTAATTTGCGCGCATGCTGCCTTGCTTGGATGTGGTAGCTGTTTCTCAGGCTCCCTCTCCGGAATTGAACACTGATTCCTCCTTACCCGTGGTCACCGTGGTTGGCGCTGAAAATAACATCGACAGTTGATAGGGCAGATATCCGAATGGATCGTCGCCGTCACAGGGACGTGCGATCAGCCACAGGTTATCTAGAGTCACCAAAGCGGCAGCAGGCCCTTACCCATAATGTTTTAGATGGTCAGATCAGCAGGCCCTTGCTCCTAATGTTTTTGAGAGTCACCAGCATGCCATCAATCATAATATTTCAAGGGTGTGTATGATGCCCTCCTTTATGTGTAATAAAGGGTGTATTGGAGTGCCGATTCCTTGTAATTTTTGGCAGCCCTTTCACTTAGTACATAGACTTTGAGTGTAGGTGTCCCACTACCTGAACAATTGTACCACAATGTGAATGAGGCCCTCCTTTATGTGATATACAGGCAGTATCGGAGTGCCTCTTCCTTGTAATTTTTGGCAGCACTTGCACTTTATATACAAGTAAATATACAGGAAAGAATGTTTCCTAACAATGTTTCCTCTAAAATCGATTTTTATCTTCGGTTTTGTGCGTATTATTGTCACACTGTAAAAGTGGCGTACTACTCGTTCAACATCTCTCCCAGCAGCGACCTGGGAGTCCAAGATGCATCCAGACATGGTCCCCATGCTGTTCCAGAACCATTTCAGTGGTGTTTCCATCAATTTGTGACCTTTTCCTATGAACCAGGCACCCTCCCCTCTTCAGAGCAGGGGGTACCTGGTTTAATGCCAGGGTTCTCCCATTGACTTCCATTATACTCGAGTGCTTGAGCACCCGAGCATCCTGATGTTTTCGGCCCGACTCCCTGAGAACCCTGAGCACTATGGAGCTCGATCAACACTAGTGGCCACCGCTCTTCTGTGGCCAGTGATTGGCTGATCTGACAGGAAGTGGAGAGCAATAGGAACCTGTAGGAAAGGGAAGCAGCAGGGGATCGGTGAGGCAATCATTTTTAGCCCCTTCTGTACTTTTTCATATACAAAATATGCCTAATTGAAAAAGCTCTTTAAATGTCGCTTGAGGTACAATGTAACTCTCTAGAATGCCAATCTCTAACTTATCCAACAAACTTCTGTACCTATAAATTATGGCGCAGTGTTGTTGAACTATGAGAAAATGGAAGCTCCATTACTTATACTTGGTAAATTTTGTAAAGGTAGTTCTATGAATTGAACCGTGACTTTAGGTGAAATCTACGTGATCCCATTAATATAAAGTATACACCAGATCCAGTCATAAAGTATTACAAAACGTTATATGAAACTTACTCCATATTAGTGTTTAGTGATGTAATTGACAAGTATAGAAATGTTGGGCACTAACGACAGCACTTTATCCTTCCAAGTTCATTACCTATTAATATAAGCAACTGAAAAATATTTTTTTAGGATCTATGCCAGTCACACTATTAAATATTTTATTTGCTACTTATAAAGAACTGTGTAATACAGGCAGGGGCGTAACTAGAGTTCTATGGGCCCCAGGGCAAACTTTGCTCCTGTAAACAAGGCAGACATAGCAGAGCTGGAGAAGGTCCAGAGGAGGGCAACTAAAGTAATAACTGGAATGGGGCAACTACAGTACCCTGAAAGATTATCAAAATTAGGGTTATTCACTTTAGAAAAAAGACGACTGAGGGCTTAATAATATTACAGGCTATAGCTACTAGAGAGGGGTCGCTGATCCAGGGAGTTATTCTGATTGCCTGATTGGAGTCGGGAAGGAATTTTTTATTCCCCTAAAGTGGAGAAAATTGGCTTCTACCTCACAGGGGTTTTTTTTTTTTTGCCTTCCTCTGGATCAACTTGCAGGATAACAGGCCGAACTGGATGGACACATGTCTTTTTTCGGCCTTATGTACTATGTTACTATGTTACTAGTGAGACTCTTACTAAATTTCATTTTGCCCCCGCCCACTCCCTCCATACATTTCAATTTTTGCCCACAGAGTATTTCATTTTCATTTCCCCCTCGGGCTCCTCATTATTTGCTGCCCTATTATGGCCGGTCTGGGCCCTTCTTAATTCAGACACACTGCCTCACCTCACGGCACCACTAATCATCATTCATGTCCCCCCTCCATATGAAGCAGGACGCAGGTGTGTGGCATTTTTTACATAAAAAAAAAGACTACCTACTCTTGTTTGTTCCGCTCTCCTCACTTGAGGGCTGAGGCGGCCGGTGGGCTCGTCATTCCTGGCTGCTGTTATCCCACGAGACCCGCCACGGGGGTCACGTGTCTCGCGCTGACAAGTAAGTGCAGCGCAGCCGCACAAAATATAGGGAGGGCCCGCCACACTTAATAAAAAACCACTTGCGGGGCCCACTTTGCTCCATCTCTCCTGGGGGGCCCTATGGACCCCCCTGACTTAGGAGCCCGGTCGCAATTGCGACCGCTGCCACCCCTATGGCTACACCACTGAATACAGGTCATATTTGTTTTAGGAACCATACTTGGGCTGGTAAATTCTTGAAGCACATGTCTGTGCATTCTTATAGTAGCCCATGTAGCTTGCCTCTATGTTCTGTGCATCCTGGGACCAGAAGAAGTTATATAAAAAGGGACTTTAAAATTGATGACTGATCCTTAGACCAGGCCATCAGTATTAGGCTAGGTCTACATGACGACATTTGTCGCTGCAACATTTTGTCGCACCAATGTCGCGCAACAATTTTTATACTGATAATCTATAGTGTCGCACTGCGACATGCGACATGCTGCGACTGTGACAGTCACAAAAAATCCATTTGAGATGGATTTTTCTGCGACTGTCGCATCGCAGTCGCAGCATGTCGCATTGCGACACCACAGACTATCATTGTAAAAATTGTCATGCGACATTGGTGCGACAAAATGTTGCGCGACAAATGTTGCAGTGTAGTTGTGCCCTATCTGTCACGCGACTTATTGTCGCGCGACACATGTCGTCATGTAGACCTAGCCTTAGATGAGGGTCTTCTGTTTGAAAGGGCTGTGGTAGTCCCCCCCGATTAGTTACCAGGCATAGCTCCTAATTATTAGTAGCAGCGTTGCCTGGTATCACAGTTCAGTCCAATTAACTTGAATGAAACAAAACTGTAGAGACATTGTAATGCCAGACACAATCAATGTTTAAACTATGGAGCTGTGCCTGGTAAACAAATAGGGAGCCCCACAGCCCCTTCAAATAGCTAACAATTAGACTCTTACCAATTTAATTTTGATGGCCTATTCTAAGGATAAGCCATCAATTTCAAACTCCTGCTTAGCCCCTTTTACATTATAGAAAATAATGTAGGGAATAGCCAGCTCATCCTTCTGGCCCCTCACGCCCCAGATCCCATCACGTGTTCAGGCGCTCAAAACTGAAGAAAGAAGGCATTGAATCCAGCGTGCAATAAAATCTACATCATTTCTTTCCACATATTAAAATCTGTAACACTCCAGAGCCGACCTGTTTCAACCACACTATGAAGTCTTACTCATGGCCAGCTCATGGTCTTACTTATGCCAGCTTATACTGTTGCTTGTGTTGGTAGGGGATAAACACACCCATCCTACCAAAAACTGATAATGTGGCCATATTGGTCTTGTGGTTATGTGGTAACAATCTTTTTCCTTGCAGGTTGTGGACATTTATGTTTTTATTGCAATAGTGATACGTTGACTGTTTTCACTTTCTCTCCCTTCTATGAGAGACTTGTGGAGGGGGAGTGACGAGTTAACGTGAATAATAAGATGCCCGTGCCTTTATTGATTGTGTTTTGCCAAGTCTTGATGATACAAGATGGTGATTTTTGCGTGACTACTGTGAAAGGGGAACTAAGGCAGCATTCTGCTGTGTGGGGCAGTAAGAGGGAATAACTACTGGGTGAGACACTAAAGGGTCATAAAATGTCAAGGTTGCAAACTAAAGTAAATTGTTAACTCCTCCTCCTGTCCAGCAGGGGACTAACCACAGGAGAGGTGTTGATGGGAAGTTCCTTGGGGGTGGTGCCCACCCTTTTCTAGTTATGCCCATGCAGGTAGATTCTTTCTTTAAACAATGAAGAAGTTGTAACACTTGCCAGTGTAATGCAGCCCCGATAGGCAAGGTTGTTGAAAATCAGACTTCCACTGATGTGGTCCTGGATTCAAATCCAAGGGCACCATCTGCATGAAGCTTCTATGTTCTCTCCAAGATTTGCTGACAGGATGGATCGCCATCAAAATCCTGAAGCCGGAAAGCGTCTTTAATAATTCACTCAGGGTTGCAGGTAGAAGATCTACAGCAAAGCATGGAGGTAATAGAAATCCTGATGACTGACCAAGCTCTTCTTTTTGAAGAATTATAGATTCCCATCAATCATTATGGGGGGAGGGGGGTATAATGGTTACATACAGTGCCTTGAAAAAGTATTCATACCCCTTAATTTTTCCACATTTATGTGTGAAATGAAAAAAAAATGCCATAGTGCAGCACAAAATACCTCCACCCTTGTCGCAGTATTCAACTGTATCACTGTCCGGAGGACAGCAATGCTGTTGAATTCAGGAGGGCACCTGTGGCCACCAGCCATGTGCATAAGTAGCTGATGCTCCTACATTAATTAATGCTGAGAGCATCAGATTGTTATGCACCTGGCTGGTGGCCGTAACAAAGACTCAGGTGGCCCCTACTGTACCTGGCTCTACCCCTGCTGGTTGCTGCACTGTGACATGCCTTCAAGTAGGAGAATTATTGGACTTTCCTCACTAGCCATTATTGATTCATTTCAGTTGCTCATGCAGCACCAGAGCTCACAATTTAATTTTCCTATCTCTGACACATTAGGACATAACACTAACCACTAAACCAGAAGTCATCAATTCACACAAGGTAAAAGATAACCTACATACACTCACCTAAAGAATTATTAGGAACACCATACTAATACGGTGTTGGACCCCCTTTTGCCTTCAGAACTGCCTTAATTCTATGTGGCATTGATTCAACAAGGCGCTGATAGCATTCTTTAGAAATGTTGGCCCATATTGATAGGATAGCATCTTGCAGTTGATGGAGATTTGAGGGATGCACATCCAGGGCACGAAGCTCCCGTTCCACCACATCCCAAAGATGCTCTATTGGGTTGAGATCTGGTGACTGTGGGGGCCATTTTAGTACAGTGAACTCATGGTCATGTTCAAGAAACCAATTTGAAATGATTCGAGCTTTGTTACATGGTGCATTATCCTGCTGGAAGTAGCCATCAGAGTATGGGTACATGGTGGTCATGAAGGGATGGACATGGTCAGGTAGCCCGTGGCATTTAAACGATGGCCAATTGGCACTAAGGGGCCTAAAGTGTGCCCAGAAAACATCCCTCACACCTTTACACCACCACCACCAGTCTGCACAGTGGTAACAAGGCATGATGGATACATGTTCTCATTCTGTTTACGCCAAATTCGGACTCTACCATTTGAATGTCTCAACAGAAATCGAGACTCATCAGACCAGGCAACATTTTTCCAGTCTTCAACAGTCCAATTTTGGTGAGCTCGTGCAAATTGTAGCCTCTTTTTCCTATTTGTAGTGGAGATGAGTGGTACCCGGTGGGGTCTTCTGCTGTTGTAGCCCATCCGCCTCAAGATTGTGCGTGTTGTGGCTTCACAAATGCTTTGCTGCATACCTTGGTTGTAACGAGTGGTTATTTCAGTCAACGTTGCTCTTCTATCAGCTTGAATCAGTTGGCCCATTCTCCTCTGACCTCTAGCATCAACAAGGCATTTTCGCCCACAGGACTGCCGCATACTGGATGTTTTTCCCTTTTTACACCATTCTTTGTAAACCCCAGAAATTGTGAAAGAGCAGATTGTGAAATACTCAGACCGGCCCTGTCTGGCACCAACAACCATGCCACACTCAAAATTGCTTAAATCACCTTTCTTTCCCATTCTGACATTCAGTTTGGAGTTCAGGAGATTGTCTTGACCAGGACCACAACCCTACATGCATTGGAGCAACTGCCATGTGATTGGTTGACTAGATAATCGCATTAATGAGAAATAGAACAGGTGTTCCTAATAATTCTTTAGGTGAGTGTATCTTTTCATGTCCGTCAAGGAAAGATTTTTATATCATACCAGTCAAAGTTTTATTAAATCAATTTTCTGTACATACTTTAGTCTTACATTTTGCTTCTGTTCTATGAAGTCGTTGTAAGAAACACACAGAAGAGAGGGAGGTGTCGGGGAACACTGTGCTGTATGAAATTCAGACGGCAAGATGACTGTACCTGATTTCATTTATTTGTAGAACTTGTGACCTGGCTGAAAAATTAGGTCATCTAGAAACATATGCCAGGAGATTTCTGAGAAGC
Organism: Bufo gargarizans; assembly: GCF_014858855.1. NCBI lineage: Eukaryota > Metazoa > Chordata > Amphibia > Anura > Bufonidae > Bufo > Bufo gargarizans. The sequence continues at coordinate 601,238,861 of NC_058082.1, forward strand.
TGGTGAAATGAAAGGAGATCTTTATTTCACTGCAAGCCTAGATCCTATAGAAGACTATGGATTACAATACTGAAATAAAAAAATATATGTATTACAATTTACTAAATACAGTTCACATTCTCATGACTACAACAGCCTGAGAAGATCATGACCTCTAAATGACCTTCAATAATGTCATTAATGAGCCGCTCATCCTATAACCTTTTGTCCTTTTTCAAACAGAGTAAAAAAGGAAAGAATAAACAGAATAAACTTGTAAATGTGCACCATGGGACCCGATGACACCAACGTCTTTGTGCGTTACTGTGCTGCAATTTACAGCCATGGCTCATTAGTTTATTTGTGTCACTGGTTCCATGGTACAGCTATGATGATACTGATGGATGTGTGCACGTATTGCGAAACTCTGCAAAACACCACAAAACAGTTTGCTTAAATAAAAAGTACCTTGTATCTACTCATCTTGTAAAATATTTCACTCAGGCACATCCTAGACTTTGGGGTCTCCTGCCTAATGGTGCCTGTGGTGTTGTAGAGGAAAGGGGAAGATTTAAATATATATGTATATATGTCTAATATATACTTAGTGTGCGGTTTTGCTCTGGTAGATAGGGTAAGCGGGCGAAGTACAGAGGCAAAATACAAGTTCTTAAACGTCAGTGTTTATTCACACTTAAAGCAACTGCACAAAACAGTGCATAACTTTGCAGTCTTGATGTTAATTCACACACAATGGAAAGTTCATATAAAACAAGTCACTTGCTGGCAGTTCTGCCTCCAGTAGTCCACAGCAGGCTTTAGGGGGCCTGTTTCCCCAGCGTGCGTCTCTCAGCCCTCCAGCACGGTACAAAGCCTAAGATCCCAAAAACAGAGACATCTCTTCTTCCAAACAACTCAACTTTGGTTTCATCTGTCCACAGAATATTTTGCCAGTACTGCTGTGGAACATCCAGGTGCTCTTGTGGAAACTGTAAACGCGCAGCAATGTTTTTTTGGACAGCAGTGGCTTCCTCTGTGATATCCTCCCATGAAATCCATTCTTGTTTAGTGTTTTACGTATCGTACATTAGTTAACAGGGATGTTAGCATATGCCAGAGACTTTTGTAAGTCTTTAGCTGACACTCTAGGATTCTTCCTCACCTCATTGAGCAGTCTGCGCTGTGCTCTTGCAGTCATCTTTACACGACGGCCACTCCTAGGGAGAGTAGCAGCAGTGCTGAACTTTCTCCATTTATAGACAATTTGTCTTACCGTGGACTGATGAACAGCAAGGCTTTTGGAGATACTTTTATAGCCCTTCCCAGCTTTATGCAAGTCAACAATTCTTAATCGTAGGTCTTCTGAGAGCTCTTTTGTGCGAGGCATCATCTCACTCCAATTAGCTCTTGGAGATGTCATTAGTCTAGGGGTTCACATACTTTTTCCACCTGCACTGTGAATGTTTACATGGTGTGTTCAATAAAAACATGGTAACATTTAATTCTTTGTATGTTTTTAGTTTAAGCAGACTGATTGTCTATTGTTGTGACTTTATGAAAATCAGATCACATTTTATGACCAATTTGTGCAGAAATCCATATCATTCCAAAGGGTTCACACACTTTTTCTTGCAACTGTATATATATATATATATATATATATATATATACATATATGTGTGGATATGCCCCAATTGTCTACATATATATGTGTATATATGATTATATATCCCCCTGTATATGAGTCTGGTATATATACTGTAGATATGCATATATGCCCCTGTAATTTATATGCATATCTATATATACTTTAATGCCGCCAATAATGTCAGTGCGCCTGCAGGAGGGGGATGCCGATAACTGTACAATTATGTCTAGTTTTGGTCACTTCAAAAGACAGAGGATCAATAGAGATCCTCTACCTTTTGATAAAACATCTCCGGCAGTGCCAGGCTCCCCCTCTCCTTGTATGCCGCGGACCTAATTACAGCGCCGTAATTACAGCGCCGGAGATATGCGGGACTTCACAAGCGAGAGGATCAAAGCATCCCCCGCCTGGAAGCTTGCGACAGGATGCGTAGGCTGGCGAGGTGACGTCATATCACAGCGCCAGCCCATGTGGACTTGCCTGCAGGTGTGCGCGCACGCCTGCAATGCTGGCCGACGGATTTAAATAGTCCGATTGCGCTGCGCTCATCAGTTGAGCTGAGCAGCCCCGAGAGAATTAACCCCTGCAATACGAGCATCTACAAGCGAGGATCATCCCCTGCAATAAGCAATTAACCCCTGGAGGATGAGCATTAACCCTTGGATGGCTGAGTACCCTATAGCACCAACACAATAACCCCTGCATTACCAATATTACCCTATAGCACCAATGCATTAACCCCTGCATTACCTTCCCTACCCTATACCACCAACAAAGCCTTTCCCTATTAACCCCTGATTATCCCACTGCCATAACCCACAGCTACCCCAACATTAACCCCTGCATTACCCTATACCACCAACCATATACATTATCCCCTGATACAATATCACCTTGTGTTAACCCTTTTACCAATCCTGGGTTAACTCTTTTCCCTACCTAGCCACCAACCCTGGATTAACCCTTGCAGGACTAACTCCTGTTAACCCCTTGTTGACCCATAGGGATAGTATAGAGCCAGGTGGGAGGGTGCTGCTAATATTTACGTGTGTATGTATATGTGTTATTTAGATTAGTTTGTGGGGTGGAATTTTAATTGTGTGCTGTGTTGTGCTAATGTAGTCAGGTTTTGTAGTGTTTTTACTGTATTGTGGTGTATGTCTATATGTATATATATTTATAACCGTTGACATAAATATATATAGATATAGTAGTATTTATAGACTTATATTGTTTCAATAAATACTTTTATTGTTTAATACGCAGTTTATAGTCATTTGTGGTCGCCGCCATAATAATCCATCGCACGTAGTTCAGGAAATAGGTAGAGCAACAAGGTAGTTTGAATTTATAGTATAAATAGGCGGAGTCATCAATAGATTGAATATTAATAATTGATATTACTTAAATATTAATAATTAATATTTCCTTTTAAAGGTGTTCTTGATGTTTGATAAGCGGTAGGGTGCAAGGCAGGAAAACCGTGGCCCAGATTAGATATGGAGACCAATGACCAGGCCAGCTTAGTTATAGTAAAATAAAATCTCTCTTTTACTGAATAATTGATGGGTGTTGTAGGCACAGTTCTCAAGTATATAACAGAGTAGACTTTTTCCAGAGGCTGACGACAGGACTATTAAGATGATACTCTTTGAATCTCTTTTTATATTTATACGCAATCTTCCCAGTTTACCAAAGGTGTGGAATTTCTCTCAATAATTCTCTGCAATGTGGGGTGCAGTCCTAGATCAAATGGCTAGTCCATGTGAGTAGTGTGGTGGGTGCCAGAAACAATGTAACCCAAACCACATGCTCTAAAGTCTACAGCCATATGTGTTACCTTACTGTCTTTTTCCAAACACGATCCCTTAAATAGTCCTCAACCTTCTGCAAAAATACAGTGCATCTTTCCTTCTTTCCTGTAAACTGTCTTCTGAGTCCCTGTTACTAGAGGTGGATCTAGCCTAACAACAGGCAGTGGACTGCAAGTTAGATGGAAGTGAGAGCTCTAGTGGCCATGACTTTACAGCTTTTTTCTGTTGGATGCAGGCAGATTTTTTTTAATGAAGTGATTTAGAAATTTGCTAGTTACACCATAATCTATTAAATGAAATGAACCTGTGTGAAAGTACAGTTATTCTTTAGCAGTGAACCATATCATTGACCCTTTGCAGTGAACTAGAAGATCATTGTAGTAGTGACCTCTTTCAGGAGGATAATGCCTAAACACACTCCAAAGGTTTAGAAATGTTTTGAGGAACATGATAAAGAGACTTAAGTTGTTGGCTTAGCCTCCAAATTTTCAGTCCAATCAACAATCTGTGAGACGTAAAAGACCAATCCATGAAGATGGCAGATCTCAACTTTAAGGCAATGTTTAAACCATGTTTATGATGTCAATTTAGCATGTACACAAGGAAAGCTGCCAATACTCTTAATGTATCCCAGGGTTACATTAACCAGATGGAGGCCAGAAGAGTGTCCTTTTGGCCTGTGTGTGGCCAGTTACATTGGTAAACAGTAGGAAAGCTGTGGAATCTAGTGGAAAACTAGTGAAAGCTGGAATGGCCAGAAGTGCCAAGTGAACAAACCAGACATGTGGCGATGGAGTCAAAAAAGCCAAGAGAGCCAAAAAATAATAGCAGGCATTAAGTTGAGGTTAAAAAGTTGGGCTTTGAAAAGAAGTCCTGTGGAGTCCAAGCATCTGCAGTTTAGAGCTGTTTTGGTGGCACTGTGCCCTGTGCCATTTGCCCCTGTTTCCCCTATGCAAAGTCATCAACTCCTTACATTATTTCTCTTTAAAGGGTTAACTTGCACTAAACTTATACTATTTAATACTGTGTAACTGCATTTTATATGTTTGTTGTAAAATATATATCCTGTTCATTTGCACTGTGTTTGCTTGAGGAAAGGGTTAATGAATACTGAGAGACATTTGGGACTTTCTAGGTAGTAATGAGCAGCTAATAATTTTCCATATTTACCTTAAGGGTTAAGGAAGAATATGTTTTGGAGGTAAAAGGTCAGACTTGTTTACCACCAAAACCACAAAGACTAGCCTTTTGGATTTCTGGTTTAGATCTGTTATTATGTCTGAAGCAGTGGCGTGCCTATGGGGGGGGGTAGGGGTGTGGTCCGCCCCGGGTGTCGTCCCTCAGGGGGGTGCCAGAAGCAATGAACGCTTCCATCAATACAGATGGAAGCGCTCATTACTGGAGAGCTGACGTCTATATACTGCGGCGGGGCACAGGAGCGCATAGTTCCCTGCCACGCTGCCGATCACCTTCATAGGCTTCAGGCCTAGTAGGCCTGAGGCCTATGCAGTAGTGAAATCCTGGAGCAGACGTGCGTGATGACGTAATTGCGGGCGCCTGTGCCGGGACGCAGCAGCACAATGAAGTGTGCCGGGCCTTCCTCTGCGAGCAAGCACCTGGACATAGGTGAGTATTTTATCTTTTATTTAATTTTTTAATTTATGTGTCAACTTTGGAGGACACGGGAAGGGGGAGACAGAAGGACATGTGGGGGAAAAATATTATGGTGGGATACTGTGTGGGGGCAAATTATTATGGGAGGGATTACTATGTGGTGGCAATAATTATGGGAGGGATTACTATGTTGGGGGCAAATTACTATAAGGGGCAATGTTGGGGAAACTGCTGTGTGGGGGAAACTGCTGTGTGGGGGAAACTGCTGTGTGGGGGAAACTGCTGTGTGGGGGAACTGCTGTGTGGGGGAAACTGCTGTGTGGGGGAAACTGCTGTGTGGGGGAAACTGCTGTGTGGGGGAAACTGCTGTGTGGGGGAAACTGCTGTGTGGGGGAAACTGCTGTGTGGGGGAAACTGCTGTGTGGGGGAAACTGCTGTGTGGGGGAAACTGCTGTGTGGGGGAAACTGCTGTGTGGGGGAAACTGCTGTGTGGGGGAAACTGCTGTGTGGGGGAAACTGCTGTGTGGGGGAAACTGCTGTGTGGGGGAAACTGCTGCGTGGGGGCAGTGTGGGGGACACTACTGTGTGGGGGCAGTTTGGGGGAAACTACTGTATGGGGGAAGTGTGGGACACTACTGCGCAAGGGGCAGTGTGGGGGAAACTATTGTGTGGGGGAAACTACTGTATGGGGGGCAATGTGGGTGAAACTACTCTGTGGGGGGGGCAGTGTGTGGGACACTACTGTGTGGGGGAAATTCTTGTGTGTGGGCAGTGTGGGGGAAACTACTGTGTGGGGGAAACTACTGTAGGGTAGTATGGGGACACCGCTGTGTGGGGGCAGTGTGGGGGAAATTACTGTGTGGGGGCAGTGTGTGGGAAATTACTGTGTGGGGGCAGTGTGGGAGAAATTACTGTGTGGTACAAATTATTATATGGGGACAGTGTGGGGGAAATTACTGTGTGGGGGGCAAATTACTATGGGGGGATTACTATATGGGGGCAGTGTGTGGGAAATTAATATATGGGGGCAGTGTGGGGGGCGTTGATATTGTGGAGGCATTGTAGGTGCAATTCTATTATTTCTGGGGACACTATACAGGGATTATTACCTGGAGCACAATATAGAGTTTTATTATTACTAAGGGCACTCTAGGCGACATTATAGCTGCTGTGGACACTATGGGGAAATTTGGGGTAATTTATCAAATTGGTGTAAAGTAGAACTGGCTTAGTTGCCCATAGCAGTAGTGTGGGGGAAACTACTGTGTGGGGGGCAGTGTGGGAAAAACTACTGTAAGGGGGCAGTGTGGGGGCAGTGTGGGGGAAACGACTGTGTGGGGGAAACTACTGTGTGGGGGAAACGACTGTGTGGGGGCAGTGTGGGGGAAATTACTGTGTGGGGGAAGTGTGGAGGAAATTACTGTGTGGGGGAAGTGTGGAGGAAATTACTGTATGGGGGAAACTATTGTATGGGGCAGTGTGGGGGAAATTACTGTATGGGGCAGTGTGGGGAAATTACTGTATGGGGCAGTGTGGGGAAATTACTGTATGGGGCAGTGTTGGGGAAATTACTGTACGGGGGAAATTACTGTGGGGGTCAGTGTGGGGGAAGTTCCTGTGGGGGGGCAGTGTGGGGGAAATTACTGTGGGGGGCAGTGTGTGGGAAACTATTGTATGGGGGCAGTGTGGGGGAAATTACTATATGGGGCAGTGTGGGAGAAACTACTGTTTGGGGGCAGTGTGGGGCAAATTACTATATGGGGACACTATGGGGGAACTAACTGTGTGGGGGCAGTGTGGGGGAAATTACTGTATGGGGGAAATTACTGTGGGAGCAGTGTGGGGGAAATTACTGTGGGGGGCAGTGTGGGGGAAATTACTGTATGGGGAAATTATTGTGGGGGGCAGTGTGGGGGAAATTACTGTGGGGGGCAGTGTGGGGGAAATTACTATATGGGGCAGTGTAGGAGAAACTACTGTTTGGGGGCAGTGTGTGGAAAATTACTGTGTGGGGCAAATTACTATATGGGGACAATGTGGGGGAAATTACTGTGTGGGGGCAGTGTGGTGGAAATTACTGCATGGGTGCAGTGTGGGGGAAATTACTATGTGGTGCAAATTACTATATGGGGCAGTGTGGGGGAATTTACTGTGTGTGGGCCAAATTACTATGGGGGGATTACTATGTGGGGGCGGTGTGGGGGAAATTACTATATGGGGCAGTGTGGGGGTGTTGCTATTGGGGAGGCACTGTAGGGACAATTCTATTATTTCTGGGGACACTATGCAGGGATTATTGTCTGGAGCACAATATAGGGTGTTATTATTACTGGGGGCACTCTAAGGGACATTATAGCTGCTGTGGACACTATGGGGACATTTGTGGTAATTTATCAAATTGGTGTAAAGTAGAACTGGCTTAGTTGCCCATAGCAGCCAATCAGATTCCACCTTTCATATTTGACAGCTCTTTTGGAAATCCAGGTCTACTTTATATCATTTTGATAAATGACCCCAATTATGTCTACTAGGGTCACTCATTTTTCTGCAGTGTAGTACCTGGGGCATTGGGGGGCACAACGGGCACAGTATTGGGGGTCGCAGCAGGATGACGCTGTGGGGACACCAGGATGGAAAAACTGAGAAATCTAACGTGTCTGTGTCACAAACTCTGTAGAGATGAGATGCGGCTAAAAGAATTTGTCATGGCTGTCTAACAGAGGAGAAGAGGAACGAGAAGGTCTACATGACAGGAGATGTCCTTCGATGTAAGAGGTATGTGGTCAAGTATTGGGGAGGGGGGGTTGCCAGAGAAACCACCCGCCCCGGGTTCCAAACACCCTGGGCACGCCACTGGTCTGAAGACTTGTTTTTGTCTGGTAAAATTGTTTTGTAATTCTTATTATGTATTTTTGAAGTTCTAATGCAAGCCTAAGATAGATGGAAATTGTAACCTTGTACTGTATGTGTTTGTGTTTCTCCACTCCACCCCTCCCACTAGAAGGTTCTAGTTCAGCTAGTAACTGTATTTAAGGAGAGCAGTCACAGTACCTAGTTGTCTGCAGTTAGGGATCAGAAGAGACTCTGCCAGACTACTTGAGTGACCAGAAGAAAACACTGAGATGAGGATACTCTGCCACAGACCCTGAATCACCAGCCTTTAACCAGGATAACAGCCATCTGAGAGCGAGGGACACGTAGCTCAAGTCTTTCCTCAGCACCAAGCCTTCTTTTGCCAGGAGGGAGACTGGAGAAAACAGCTCAGTGTTTTGCCTGTATTGTTTTGTACCTGAATTCCTCCAATAAAGAAGCACCCTGGTTTACTGCAGACCCTGACTCTCTGGACTCATTTCCAATTGGGGTGCACCACGCCTTACCATCCTTCAGGGAGCAGCAACGCGTGGTGACACTTCAATGGTGTTTGAGGGATCCAGCATAGTGTTAGGGCCACCTTAATCCCGGCCACTGCAGCACAAGTGGGGGCCTACACAAAATTAGGAAGTTGGTTTAATGTTATGGCTGATCAGTGTACTGTATATCAGCAGCATGGTTAGCACTTTTCTCTTGCAGCACTGGGGTTTCATGTTCCAATCTGTACAATGCCTGCATGAAGTTTGTATGTTTTCCCTGTGTTTGTGTGGATTTCATAAAAAGACATTGATAGGTTAATTGCATTCCTTTGACATTTTCCCTAGTGTGTCAGACATAGTGAAATTAGATTGTCAGCCTTGATAAGGAAGGGCACTGAAGTGAATGGGCAGAATATCTGCACGGCGCAGAGGAATACTGTATGTCAGTGCTATCTAAGTCAAAGAAATTAATAAACATATATAAACTATGTAGAGGTTTGATGTTATTGAGTCATAATAGGCTGTTGTAATCTGTAAACCACTTTATACTGTATATTACATATGGCTTTTAGGGGTTGATGTGAAATATATATTTTGTCTTCGACAGCTTGAGGAACAAATAGTAAACCAAAGGAAAATAAGAAAGACATATGTGAATTTCATAGGTAACAGATTCACACGTCTGCAATTATAACTGAAGCTCTGCAGTGATTTACAATGGCCAATGGAGGAATGGGAAGAATTGTTTGCTTTCCCTCTGCCTCAAGTAATTGCAGCCCATTCTTTAAGCTATGCATTCCCTACATGGAGCATGGTTGCAGGTTAAAGGGGTTCTGCACTTTGTTTAAACTGATGATCTATCCTCTGGATAGATCATCAGCATCTGATCGGCGGGGGTCTGACACCAGGGACCCCCGCCGATCAGCTGTTTGAGAAATCAGCGCTATATAAGTGAGTATAATAAATAAATAAATATAGCACAGCTGTTTTATCTTTAGAGACGGAAATTGTGTATGCTAAGTGGTTAGTGGTTTCCCGTATACTTTATGTAACATATGTTATGTTGAAGCACTTCATTCCTTACCACACAGAGGTATGAAGTGATTAAAGGGGTATTCCCATGTCAAGCATTTATGGCATATCCACCTATCCCACCTCTAGGACTTGTGCCTGCCTACAGAATAGGGTACCCACTCGCCCCGTCCCACCTGGAACTACAGAAACAGCAGAGTGGGCTGTGTTACGTTGTTTTCATAGCTCCCATAAAAGTGAGTGGGATCTACTGAAACAATGTATTACAGTACAGCCTCTTCAGCTGTTTCTGTAGTTCGGATCACCTCTAGCTGCTGCATCCAGGCAAGATGAGGTTAAGGGGGTCATGTTCTGAAATGGGAACTACTTTAAAGTTGTTATGTCTTCTTTGTAAAGCTCCTAGCCTCTGTATTGCTATACTGTTTGTGACGTTTCTATCACAGTACAGCAGATGGTGCTCTGTTTCAAGTGTTTACTTTTTCACATATTCATTCATAAATGTGCAGGACAATGAGAGGCGGATATAGACATTGTGGGATCAGCTGAACGTAACAGGAATAGACTAAACATGTACAGTAGGTATACGATTAAACATCAAACTCGCACTGCTCCCCTTCAAAAGGGCGGTCAGAAATCTTTATAAAGGATCACAGTTTATTCAATGCTTGCTAGTTCATAATTAGAGTACGTTCACATCTGCACTACAAAATCTGGCAGGCTGTTCCTGCAGAGGACAGCCTGCCGGATTTCACCATATCCAGCATTGCCGGATACTGCCGTTCACTGCTGGGCCTACATTGACTATAATGGGATTTGGCAGTGATCCAAACCCTTTTCAGCATACATGCCGGATTTCAGCCAGGCAAGTACTACTGCACGCATGGCCAACAGCTGGAATTTATGCCAGAACAGGCTACTAGCACAGCCTGCCAGATATATGTGAACATAACCTAAGCTTACATTGTTTCCCCACTGCCATCAGTCAGATCATGCTGTTCACAATGTTAATGACTATGCACCTTTTGCTCACATTTATTTATTTTACTGACCTACAGTTGGAAGAAAAAGTATGTGAACCCTTTGGAATGATATGGATTTCTGCACAAATTGGTCATAAAATGTGATCTGATCTTCATCTAAGTCACAACAATAGACAATCACAGTCTGCTTAAACTAATAACACACAAATAATTAAATGTTACCCTCAGCAAATCCCCACCATCACCTCCATGTACCACTACAAATCTCTTTCTACAAATTCCTGCAACCCCTTAAACCTAATTACCATTCCTCTGACCCCTGCCCCTTTGGCTCCTCTTGCAGGAGCATTATGGAACGCGCGCTCTGTCCGTAACAAACTGTCGTACATTCACGAACTGTTTATCTCTCAAAACCTTTCCTTTCTGGGTCTCACAGAAACATGGCTGACACCCTCAGACACCTCCTCCCCTGCTGCACTCTCTTATAGTGGATTTCAATTCACTCACACCCCCCGCCCCGGCTGCAAACATGGTGGAGGAGTTGGTATTCTCCTATCAGACACCTGCTCCTACAGCCCAACTCCACTGCCACCCTCCATTACGCTCACCTCATTTGAAGTACACTCTGTTCGCATCTACTCTCCCTCCAACCTTCAAGTAGCTGTCATTTACCGCCCTCCAGGCCCAGCAACCATCTTTCTTGACCACTTCAACACCTGGCTACTACACTTTCTTTCTGCCGACATCCCCACTATCATCATGGGTGACTTCAACATCCCTATTGACACCTGCCACTCGGCCGCCTCTAAACTCCTGTCGCTCTCTTCCTCCTTCGGCCTATCACAGTGGTCTTCAGCTCCCACCCACAGAGATGGTCACACTCTGGATCTGATCTTTACCCGCTTTTGCTCCCTATCTAACCTTTCTAACTCGCCTCTCCCCCTATCCGACCACAACCTACTCACCTTCTCTTCACTGGTCTCTTCTGCAGCTCCCCCGGTCCACACACCAGCACACCCCCGCAGGAACCTTAAACATCTCGACCTTCGCTTGCTTTCTGACTCTCTTCTCCCACTCTCTACCATCTGTTGCCTCCAAGACCCAGAAGCTGCTACCACCCTATACAACACCACAATAAGTACAGCTCTGGACACTGTTGCCCCCCTCACACATAACAAAATCCGGAAAATCAACAGACAACCCTGGCACACCAACCTGACCAAGAAACTCAGACAAGCTTCCAGGGCTGCTGAGCGACAATGGAAAAAATCCCCTTCTATAGATCATCTCACTGCTTACAAGCAATCCCTTCTCATATTCAAATCCTCACTCGCTGATGCAAAACAGGCCTACTTCTCATCTCTCATATCTTCCCTGTCACACAGCCCTAAACAACTTTTTAGCACTTTTAACTCCCTTCTCCACCCCCCAGCGCCCCCACCCTCTCCTCTCTTCTCAGCTGAGGACTTTGCCAAATATTTCAAACAAAAGATAGTCCACATCAGAGAAAGCTTTACTACACAGTCCCCACAGACCCTCTACACATCTGCTCGGTCCTCTCCCCCTAAAACCCGCTTCTCCACCATTACAGAAGAAAAACTCTCCACTCTACTCTCCAGATCACATCTCACCACCTGTGCACTTGACCCGATCCCATCCCACCTCATCCCTAACCTCACCCCAGTGTTTATCCCAGCCCTAACTCATCTCTTCAATCTATCACTAAACTCTGGTGTCTTCCCCTCTGCTTTTAAACATGCTACCATTACACCCATCCTCAAAAAGCCTTCACTTGACCCATCTTCCCTGTCCAGTTATCGCCCCATATCACTTCTTCCGTATGCCTCAAAGCTACTTGAACAACATGTCCATTCTGAACTGTCCTCCCACCTCTCCTCTTGCTCCCTCTTTGACCGCCTACAATCAGGCTTCCGAACCCACCACTCGACCGAGACTGCCCTTACCAAAGTCACCAATGACCTACTGACAGCCAAAACCAAGAAACAATACTCTGTCCTCCTTCTCCTTGACCTGTCCTCTGCCTTCGACACTGTTGACCACACCCTTCTGTTGCAAACTCTCTCATCTCTTGGCATCACTGACCTGGCTCTCTCCTGGATCACATCATACCTCACAGACCGGACGTTTAGCGTCTCCCACTCCCGCACCACCTCCTCGTCTCATGCCCTCTCTGTTGGTGTCCCGCAAGGCTCTGTCCTAGGACCCCTGCTCTTCTCAATCTACACTTTTGGCCTGGGACAGCTCATAGAGTCCCATGGCTTTCAGTATCACTCCTATGCTGATGACACACAAATCTACCTTTCTGGTCCAGACATCACCACCTTACTATCAAGAATCCCACAATGTCTATCTTCTATATCATCCTTCTTCGCCTCTCGCTTTCTTAAACTTAACATGGATAAGACAGAATTCATAATCTTTCCCCCATCTTGTTCAACCCCCCCAACAGACCTATCTATCACGATCAATGGCTGCACATTATCCCCAGTCAAAAAAGCCCGCTGCCTTGGAGTGACCTTAGATTCTGCCCTTTCCTTCCGACCGCACATCCAAGCCCTTTCCACCACCTGCCGCCTCCAACTCAAAAACATCTCCCGCATCCGTGCTTTCCTTAACTTTGAATCTGCGAAAATGCTCGTACATGCCCTCATTATCTCCCGCCTAGACTACTGCAACATTCTCCTCTGTGGCCTTCCATCTAGCACCCTCGCACCCCTCCAATCTATCCTCAACTCCGCTGCCCGACTAATCCACCTCTCACCTTATTACTCCTCTGCCTCTCCCCTCTGCCAATCCCTTCACTGGCTCCCCATTGCCCAACGAATCCACTTCAAAGTACTGACAAACACATACAAGGCTGTCCATAACCTGTCCCCTCCCTACATCTCTGAGCTACTTTCCCGATACATCCCCACGCGCACTCTCCGATCCTCACAAGACCTCCTTCTCTCCTCTCCTCTTATCGCCTCTTCCCACAATCGACTCCAAGATTTCTCCCGTGCATCCCCCATACTCTGGAACTCGCTACCCCAACATATCAGACTCTCACCTACAGTGGAATCCTACAAAAGAAACCTGAAAACCCACCTCTTCAGACAAGCCTACAACCAATGACCCTGCTGCCTCTATACCGCCATGACCAACTCAACCCGCACCTACTGTGTCCTTCTCCCATACCATGTAGATTGTAAGCCCTCACGGGCAGGGCCCTCTCTCCTTCTGTACCAGTTTGTATCTCATCTTGTTTATGATTAGTACAATTGTCTGTTATGTATGTATACCCCTTATCATATGTACAGCGCTATGGAATGAATGGCGCTTAAATAATAAATAATAATAATAATAATAATGTTACTATGTTTTTATTGAACACACCATGTAAACATTCACAGTGCAGGTGGAAAAAGTATGTGAACCCCTAGACTAATCTCCAAGAGCTAATTCGAGTGAGGTGTCAGCCAACTGGAGTCCAATCAATGAGATGGGATTGGAGGTGTTGGTTACAGCTGCCCTATAAAAAACACACACCCGTTCTGGGTTTGCTTTTCACAAGAAGCATTGCCTGATGTGAATGATGCCTTGCACAAAAGAGCTCTCAGAAGACCTACAATTAAGAATGGTTGACTTGCATAAAGCTGGAAAGGGTTATACAAGTATCTCCAAAAGCCTTGCTGTGCATCAGTCCATTGTAAGACAAATTGTCTATAAATGGAGAAAGTTCAGCACTGCTGCTACTCTCCCTAGGAGTGGCCGTCCTGTAAAGATGACTGCAAGAGCACAGCGCAGACTGCTCAATGAGGTGAAGAAGAATCCTAGAGTGTCAGCTAAAGACTTACAAAAGTCTCTGGCATATGCTAACATTCCTGTTAGTGAATCTACGATACGTAAAACACTAAACAAGAATACATTTCATGGGAGGATACCACAGCGGAAGCCACTCCTGTCCAAAAAAACATTGCTGCACGTTTACAGTTTGCACAAGAGCACCTGGATGTTCCAAAGCAGTTCTGGCAAAATATTCTGTGGACAGATGAAACCAAAGTTGAGTTGTTTGGAAGAAACACACAACACTATGTGTGGAGAAAAAGAGGCACAGCACACCAACATCAAAACCTCATCCCAACTGTAAAGTATGGTGGTGGGGGCATCATGGTTTGGGGCTGCTTTGCTGCGCCAGGGCCTGGACGGATTGCTATCATCGAAGAAAAAAATGAATTCCCAAGTTTAGCAAGATATTTTGCAGGAGAACTTAAGGCCATCTGTCTACTAGCTGAAGCTTAACAGAAGATGGATGTTGGAACAGGACAACGACCCAAAGCACAGAAGTAAATCAACAACAGAATGGCTTAAACAGATGAAAATACGCCTTCTGGAGTGGCCCAGTCAGAATCCTGACCTCAACCCAATTGAGATGCTGTGGCATGACCTCAAGAAAGCAATTCACACCAGACATCCCAAGAATATTCAGTTCTGTAAAGAGGAAAGGTCAAGAATTACTCCTGACCGTTGTGCACGTCTGATCTGCAACTACAGGAAACGTTTGGTTGAAGTTATTGCTGCCAAAAGAGGTTCCACCAGTTATTAAATCCAAGGGTTCAAATACTTTTTCTACCTGCACTGTGAATGTTTACATGGTGTGTTCAATAAAAACATGGTAACATTTAATTATTTGTGTGTTATTAGTTTAAGCAGACTGTGATTGTCTATTGTTGTGATTTAGATGAAGATCAGATCACATTTTATGACCAATTTGTGAAGAAATCCATATCATTCCAAAGGGTTCACATACTTTTTCTTGCAACTGTATACAGATCCTTCTAAAAAAATTTGCATATTGTGATAAAGTTTATTATTTTCTGTAATGTACTGATAAACATTAGACTTTCATATATTTTAGATTCATTACACACCAACTGAAGTAGTTCAAGCCTTTTATTGTTTTAATATTGATGATTTTGGCATACATCTCATGAAAACCCAAATTTCCCATCTAAAAAAATTAGCATATCTCATCCGACCAATAAAACAAAAAAGTCAACCTTCAAATAATTATGTTCAGTTATGCACTCAATACTTGGTCGGGAATCCTTTTGCAGAAATGACTGCTTCAATGCGGCGTGGCATGGAGGCAATCAGCCTGTGGCACTGCTGAGGTGTTATGGAGGCCCAGGATGCTTCGATAGCGGCCTTAAGCTCATCCAGAGTGTTGGGTCTTGCGTCTCTCAACTTTCTCTTCCCAATATCCCACAGATTCTCTATGGGGTTCAGGTCAGGAGAGTTGGTAGGCCAATTGAGCACAGTAATACCATGGTCAGTAAACCATTTACCAGTGGTTTTGGCACTGTGAGCAGGTGCCAGGTCGTGCTGAAAAATTAAATCTTCATCTCCATAAAGCTTTTTAGCAGATGGAAGCATGAAGTGCTCCAAAATCTCCTGATAGCTAGCTGCATTGACCCTGCCCTTGATAAAACACAGTGGACCAACACCAGCAGCTTACATGGCACCCCAGACCATCACTGACTGTGGGTACTTGACACTGGACTTCAGGCATTTTGGCATTTCCCTCTCCCCAGTCTTCCTCCAGACTCTGGCACCTTGATTTCCAAATGACATGCAAAATTTGCTTTCATCCGAAAAAAGTACTTTGGACCACTGAGCAACAGTCCAGTGCTGCTTCTCTGTAGCCCAGGTCAGGCGCTTCTGCCGCTGTTTCTGGTTCAAAAGTGGCTTGACCTGGGGAATGCGGCACCTGTAGCCCATTTCCTGCACACGCCTGTACACGGTGGCTCTGGATGTTTCTACTCCAGACTCAGTCCTCTGCTTCCGCAGGTCCCCCAAGGTCTGGAATCGGTCCTTCTCCACATTCTTCCTCAGGGTCCGGTCACCTCTTCTCGTTGTGCAGCGTTTTCTGCCACACTTTTTCCTTCCCACAGACTTCCCACTGAGGTGCCTTGATACAGCACTCTGGGAACAGCCTATTCGTCAGAAATTTCTTTCTGTGTCTTACCCTCTTGCTTGAGGGTGTCAATGATGGCCTTCTGGACAGCAGTCAGGTCGGCAGTCTTACCCATGATTGCGGTTTTGAGTAATGAACCAGGCTGGGAGTTTTTAAAAGCCTCAGAGCAGTAGGCGAGTTTGCACCACCAGGACAAAGTGATTAGAGCAGTGGTGGCCATGGGCCGTTGCTGTAACAGGGGTATCTTTAGAGATAAAGGATAAATATTTTTCAGAATAAAATTTAGAAAAATTTGTCAGTGAATGATCATCCCAATGAAAGTGAAAGGTAGTGTAAATACATTTCACCACAGTGTCTGTGAGATGTAAATTCAGGATCTCCAAATCTGAATGCTACTGATTTAAGCCCGATCTCTGAAATGGTGTAGGACCCTATTATACAAATTTAGGGGGTAAGATGAAAGAACAAAGACCAATGGAATGACAGTGGCAGAAAGGGCATGACTGTGTTCTTCTAATACACAGATCATATGAATTTTGTGCACATTAAAAATATAAAAACACAAAAATTCCACAATTCCATATTAAAATAATTAGTTTTATCATCTCAAAGCCACTGGAATCTATAGCTCCCAAAATAACTGTAAGAGCACAGCAACTAAGCTACTTGGAAGTTACAAACCACACCCAATGGTATTTAAAACGGCTGTCCAATTTCTACTAAGCAAAGCTTAAAGGAATTTTCCAGAAATAATAAAAAAACACTGAAAATGGTATAAGATTATTCAAGAAATGATTACCCACTACAGCTACTCACTGTCTACAGCATCATATGTTATTTTCGAGAAGAACAGAGACTGGACTCGAGGTGGGGGATCGGTACGGTGAGTATTATTTTTTTTAGATATATTATTATTCAGAGGAATTTCAAGGAAGTGTGTAATTTCTCCAGATTTGTGGAGTCCACGACTAATAGTTGTCCTGTGGACAGATTCTCCCACCTGAGCTGTGGATCTCTGCAGCTTCTCCAGAGTGACCATGGGCTTCTTGGCTGTTTCTCCAGTTAATGGATTCTATTATTAACTTGAGCTCCTTCTCACCAACCTTGGTTGAAAACAAATTACTAAATAAGGGCCTTAAGTTTTCTCCTACTACAACTTCAAGCCAATTTGACCTATATATTGGAGTTGAGAAATGTATTAGAAAACTTTGCCTTAAACAATATTATTTAAAGAATCCCATTAACTCCACAGAAGAAAAGAGACATACATTTGAACATACGGGTTTGAAAAAGGCTTTAAAACACTTGCCTAAGCAGGAAATAGATCAATAAATTGCGGCCTTCCGCCAATGTGTGGAAGCAGATATCAGAAAAATGAAAATACATACTAAAACTAATAATCTAACTAGACAAGAACGCAACGCAATTAAACAACTTCAAGACCAAGATAATCTAGTTATCCGCCCTGCGGATAAGGGGGATGCGATAGTCCTGATGGATGCTGATAAGTACAAGGCAGAATGTTTTAGGCAACTGACATATGTTAAATTAAAAGGAGATCCGATAAAAGAATTCAACGGTAAATTGATTGGATATTGTAAAAGAGGCCTAGATAGAGGCATTTTACTAAAAACGAGAATTAGATTTTATAGTAGTCACGGATTTAAGATTACCTGTTTTCTACTGTCTCCCGAAAGTCCACAAAAGCTTACAAGATCCTCCTGGACGCCCCATAATTTCAGGTATTGGGTCGTTCACATCCAACCTTTCCCAGTATATTGACCGTTTATTACAACCTACAGTGAGGAAAGCAAGATCTTATATAAAGGCCACCACCCAAATTGTAAAAATCTTAGAGAAACTTGAGTTTGAATCCCACTGGATCATGGGAACGTTGGATGTGAACTCGTTATACACTATCATAAATCACGAACAAGGGATAGCGGCAATGAGATCCCAATTGCAGAAAAAGAGTGACCTAAACACAGAACAGATCGAGTATCTAGTGGAAGGTGTCAAATTTATATTGTCCCATAATTATTTTTATTTTAAAACTGACTACTACCTCCAGAAGATCGGGACTGCCATGGGCACCAGGTTCGCCCCCAGCTATGCCAATTTATTCATGGCTAATTGGGAACATGAATTAATCGACCCAAGGCTGGGGTCAGACCTGGTGCTCTGGCATAGATATATCGATGATATAGTCTTTATCTGGAAAAAAAATGAAGAAGAACTTTCCCATTTTCTGGAGGAAATAGGCAACAATTCCCTGAACTTGCGGTTCTCAGCAAGTGTAAATAAAGAACAAACTGAATTTCTGGATTTATTAATAAAAATGGAAAATAACAAGTTAATTTGTAGTACATTTAAAAAGCCAACCTCCAGAAATAGCTAAATTTTGTTTAGTAGCTGCCATTTACCTAGGTGGCTACTGAACATTCCATTAGGACAGTTTAGGAGGTTAAAAAGAAATTGCACGAGGGATGAGACTTTTAGGGAAGAAGCCAATTTGATGAAGGAACAATTCCTCTGTAAAAATTATCCCATACAGGCCGTTGACCAATCACTTGAGAAGGTCATACTGATGAATAGACAAACCTTCTTTGATACTCAGGAAGAAACACAGATTGTGGACAATACAGTGAATGGGGATGATACTCCATACATTGTTCTGTCGTATAGTACTAACCATAAAAAAATAGAAAAAATTATTAAAAAAAATTGGTTTCATATTAAAAAGGATACAATTATAGGCTCCCTGTTGGCTGATAGTCCTAAATTAGTATATACAAAAGTATCAAATTTAAGTTAAAAAATAGCACCAACAATTAGGAACAAAAAGAAAAAATTTGAATAATACAACAATGGAGCTGCCTAAAAGGATTCTACAGATGCGGGAGGTGCTCTAATTGCACCAATACCTCATTTGATAGGAAAACATTGGTGGTTAATTATACACAAAATGATTTTAAATTCACAATCAGCGATCCACTCACCTGTTGTTCTACCAATGTACTGTACATAATCCAATGCGCTTGTGGCAAGCAGTACATTGGTAGGACTAAACAAACTCTAAAGAAGAGAATCTCGGAGCATATGGCTAATATAAAGAAGGGCAATGAGAAACACCCTTTATCAAGACATTTTAAGAAGTTCCATGCTCAAGATACCTCAGGAATGTCCTTTGCGGCCTTTGAAAAGGTCTAGAGGGATTGGAGGGGTGGAAATCGTGTAGCAAAAATGTCCCGTCAGGAATCTAGACGGATTTTTTATTTTAATATCATACATCCGAGGGGTTTAAATGCTGAATTTGAAACCTTTGGTTTTCTGTAGGTGGGGGGCGCCTTAACCGATGGGGCACCGGTGTATTATTTTGATCTCCGATCCCCCTTGGATGAAAGCCCCTGCCATCTCAAATATACATATCCCTGCAAAGATCTCAAAATAATTTTTCTGCCATTTTTTCTTTTATATATATTTTTTATATATTTTTTTTATATGTTTTTATATGATTGTATATGATAGATTGTATGATTTTATGGTTTGTGAGATTTTATATACTATCTCTCAAAAATGTGAATGCTATATATACATGAAAAAGCAGTATAATTGCATATATGGGAAAAATAGGCATAGAAAAAAGGCAAGAAAATCGCACACACATATATATGGCGTATTCAGGAATGTAATCTGATGTGCCCTACAGAGACATCCCAAATATGTTTTAAGAAGAAACTAAAAAGATACAACAATATAGATAGAAAAATATGCAAAATAAATAAATAAAAGATTCGCACAGTATGTACATAAAAAAATGCAACAAAATCAGACTGCATAAAGAAAAATCATTGGAAGAAAAATTGCATATGAAGAAAAATCATAAAGAAAAATCGCAATACGAAAAATAAACCGCACATAGACACTTTCAGTGCTATTGTGAATGAAATTGTTGGATGATGCAATGAAGAATTCCAACCTAGGATTTACCAATATCCCAAGATGGTGCTCTATAAAAGTATCATGAGAAACAGCATATTTTAGCCACTGAAGAAGAAACTAGTTGTTTCGAAACGCGTTTGGCATGGAAATATATGCTGTAGGAATTTCCAAGCTGTACACAGTCGATGGAATTTGTTTGAGGAAATTTTCCAGCTGGAGCGGCAATACAGCCAAAACCAACACTGCAAACTATCGTGAGACTGGTGCATGAAAATCGACCAGCTGAACAGTGATTGCAGTCTGCTCCCCTGCCACCACTGACAAGTGAAACTGCTGAACTTTTGGTGGAGAGGAGGGTAGCTTCCAATATCTAATACACGGACATAGAGGTGAGTCCACTGGACCGCTGATGCGGGACGCCGCACAGGAAGATATTGGTACATAAGTTGTTACACTCCCTCTTATATCTACCGACATATAGGCTGGCTATTTGATCCATACGGGACTTCATCCAGAAGGAATTCCTTTGATAGCCTTGCACATATTACCAGAGACATTGGGTCATAATATACCACTGCTGAACTCTATGACTAGAGACATTGGTATAGCATTCGCTAAGATTGGTCCTCACTGACTGTTTGTATGTCTCAAGCAACTTAATCTTCACATTGCTGCAAGTTTCAGTCCCATTGCTATATTGTTGAAGGTCCTAGTACACACATTGCGATCTGCATTGCCTGCAACTTTAGGATTGTACATGTTGCAGGTCTCGATATACATTTTGCATTGTCTAGCATACTAGGATTTTATATGTAATATACATGATATGTTTGTATTTTATTGTAACATTTTATATTCCATATTGTATATTTTATATTTTATTGACTTCATAATAAATAGCTTTCTGCCTAGTCCATAGTTTGAGTGCCCACCCACAATTCTTTTGTTTTCAATTCCTGTTTCTCCAATTAGTGCTTTCCTTGTCTGGGCTGTAACTTAAGGAGGATGGCCATGTCTTGGTAGGTTTGCAGTTGTTCCATACTGCTTCCATTTTCGGTTGTTGGATTGAACAGTGCTCAGTGAGATGTTCCGAACTTGGGATATTTTTTTATAACCTAACCCTGCTTTACACTTCTCCAAAACTTTATCCTTGACCTGTTTGGCGTGTTCCTTGGTTTTCATGATTCTGTTTAATCTCTAATGTTCTCTTACAAACCTCTGAGGCTTTCACAGAACAGTTGTAGTTATACTGAGAATAAATTACACACATGTGGACCCTTTACTAATTAGGTGACTTCTGAAGGCAATTGGTCACACTGGATTTTCTTTAGGGGTATTAGAGTACAGAGGGCTGAACACAAATGCAGGCCAAACTTTTCAGATTTTTATTTATTAAAAATATAATTTCCTTTCACTTCACACATACTTGCTACTTTGTGTTGGTCTATAATATAAAATCCCATTAAAATACATCCAAGTTTGTGGGTGTGAAAAAATGTGGAAAAGTTAAATACTTTTTCAAGGCACTGTACACTGAGGTGATGACAGATAAGAAGATAACTACAGTAAAGTGATCTGTACAGGCCATGAAGTGGCGCCTATTATTAGGCCCAGTGGCCGGGCAGGATCTTATGTTTTTTTTTTTAGATATAAATATGAACATGGAAAATTGAAGAACATCACCAAAAATGTGTTTTAAACAATAGGTCATTTGACTCCCTTAAGTGACTGACAACCCCTTTAATAGGTGACAATAATCCAAAAGAAATACTTACTAAAGCACATTATGCCATACAAATCTGCCATCTTTATTCATTGTGTTCCCTTCAGGTGATGTATAGTTTTTATGCTTGGTATCCAAGGATTCTATTGGCGGAAGGGTGTGCAAGACCTGAGGTGATGGTACATGACACCTAAATTAAAAAAACACTAAATAAAAATAAAAAACTTGTCATGCACCTACCCCTGAGTCCCTGTATTAGGCTTCATGCAGACGAGGCATATAGAATCTTTTTAGCTTGGAGTGTTCCTTTAAAAAGACTGTGACTATGGGGTGAACAATTCATTGATGCCTTCATGTCCAAGTTATGCCTGTCGGCATACAAATTGTTTTTTGAATAGAGGACTTATGCTTATGTGATTCAAACTGGTTTTGCAGGAACCACTCGATTATGTGGATATAACTTGTATTTCCTAGGATGAGATAAATGAACCCTTCACTGAACTATGTCATCTTCCATATGCTAACTTGAAACTCCTCAAAACACAGTAAGACTAGAAGTATTCTTGTATGAAGATCAAACTTTGCATGACTCAATCCTCCCATTACTCTGTGGTTCTGCCATGTTTCCAAACGTGCTTCACAATACATCATCCCTTAAGACTGAAGATAGGTCACATTTCATGTTTGATAATTAATCAACCTGTTCTGGACTCAACAGTGCACACAAAAGTTAATAGCGTTTACTGCAGCGTGACACACAGAGGTTGTATGTATAATATATATATATATATACTGTATATATATACACTGACGAGCAAAAGTTCAATGTTTTGAACTTTTGACGTTCTGGCTCCATATCTCACCATCCACTACAGCTTTGAACGTGAGACTACCATCATTTTATGGACAATTATCTTGGCTATGTCATACATAAATTGGACTTGCAGTTTAGCATATGATTAGTTATGCAGATTCTTGCCATGTAACTGCATTGTTACTGTTTTCCTCCTGGTAGTGGAACTATCCTTTTCTTCTTGTATACCACAAATTACAACCTGATCTCACAATATTAGGTTGAATCCCAAGCGAAAGGTCACACTGGTTCGAATCCATGAGCAGCCATGAAGAAGATTTCCCAAGAAAAGAGAAACAGCATCATCTAGCTTATTAATAGTGGTATCTCAGCCAAAACAATTACCAAACTGCATGATGTGAGTGCCATGGCAGTTGGAAGAATACGAAATAAAGTTCTTTCATACATTCCAAAGCCAAGTGGTAGACGTCCAGGCAAAATATCGGAGTCAACAAGTCGGGTCATCGCAAGGTCTATCAGTTCTGGTGTGACAAACACGGCAGTGGAGATGGCTTGTATTCTTCATAATAGTGAGATCACAGATGTCCAGGCAAGCACCATGTGACGCACATTACACAAGTCTGGAATGGTGGCCCGAAAAAAGTGAAGAAGCCTCAACTTCAATATTGTCATAAGAAGCGTCAGTTTAAGTTTGCAAAAAAGTAGAAACAGTGGACTGTAGAAGATTGAAAGTAATAAGACAAAAGACTGGGCTCTGGAAGGTGCAAATGGATCTGGAAGAAACAAGGGAAAAGGGGCGAGAAATTGAAGGAACTGATTATATGAGGTTGTTTCACAGCCAACCTTCCCTCCTAGCTTCCCAGACCACAATGATTAGTATAATCCGCTCAGATCACTTGGCTGGAGTGCCATTTAAACTAATGACTCAACCCAGTGCACGTGATGAGAGGCGGATCCAGCACGGCACCAAAACAAACACTAACTTCGTGCTGCTATCCTGGCCGACCTCCACACATCGTCAGAGTGGGGCATGACAGTACCCCCCCTTCTACGGGTGACCTCCGGACACCCCGGACCAACCTTTTCCGGATGGGACCTATGAAAGGCCCTCACCAGTCGGCTGGCGTTGACATCTGACGCCGGAACCCATATCCTCTGCTCAGGACCGTATCCCCTCCAGTGTACCAGTACTGAAGGGAACCCCGAAGAACTCTCGAGTCGAGAATCCTGGAGATCTCGATCTCAAAGTTTCCCTCGACTAGAACAGGAGGAGGAGGCAATGGCGATGGTTCCACCGGTTTCACGTATTTTTTTAGTAAAGACCTGTGGAAGACATCATGGATCCTCCAAGTCTGCGGAAGATCCAGCCGAGACGCCACAGGATTGATCACCGCAGAAATTTTATACGGACCAATAAATCTTGGACCTAGTTTCCAAAATGGCACTCTCAACTTGATCTTCTTAGTGGACAACCACACCAGATCACCCACACACAGGTCCGGACCAGTCATACGTCTCTTGTCAGCCATTCGTTTATACCGCTCACCCATCCTCTCCAAATTCCCTTGAATCCTCCCCCAGATAGAGGACAAGGCAGAAGAGAATCTCTCCTCCTCTGGCATCCCGGAGGAACCAGACCCAGAAAAGGTACCAAACTGAGGATGGAAACCGTATGCGCCCAAAAAATGGCGACTTACCCATGGACTCCTGCCTACGGTTATTCAATGCAAATTCTGCTAAGGGCAAGAATGAGGACCAGTCCTCCTGATTCTCAGCCACAAAGCACCTCTGGTGCAGCCGGATGTGTCTCAGCCATTTGTGGTGGAGGTTGATGCATCAGAGGTGGGGGTTGGGGCGTGCTGTCACAGGGTTTATCTCCTGGTAAGTGGGTCCCGTGTGCCTTCTTCTCCAAGAAGCTTTCGGTCGCCGAGAGGAATTATGATGTTGGGGATAGGGAGTTGTTGGCTATCAAGCTGGCCTTAGAGGAATGGCGTCACTGGTTAGAGGGGGCGTCTCACCCCGTTACGGTGTATACAGACCATAAGAATTTGGCTTACCTGCAATCTGCCAAGCGACTGAACCCTAGGCAGGCCAGATGGTCACAGTTTTTTTACCAGGTTCAATTTCATGGTTACCTTTCACCCAGGGGCCAAGAACATCAAGACAGATGCCTTGTCTCGCAGCTTCCCTGGGGATCCAGCGCCGATTTTGGCGGATGGGGTGGTGGTCTCCGCTCTGTACCCTGAATTGGAGATGGAGGTGTTGGGAGCCCAGGAGGGGGCTCCTGGTTCTTGTCCCCCAGGGAGGTTGTTTGTTCCTGAGGGCCTACGATACAAGGTGTTCAAGGAACATCACAATACTGTTCTCGCTGGACATCCTGGTGGTAAGTCCACCTGTGATCTGGTGTCCCGGAAGTTCTGGTGGCCAGGGTTACGTAAGAGCATTGAGAATTACATGACAGCTTGTGAAACCTGCGCTCGGTCAAAGGTTGCTCATGCTCGACCGCCTGGCTCACTTCTTCCATTGTCTATTCCATCTCGTCCTTGGACGCATTTGTCTATGGACTTTATTACGGACCTGCCGAGTTCCTTCAGGAGAACAGTAATTTTGGTGGTAGTCGACCGTTTCAGTAAAATGGCTCACTTTATACCACTAACGAGTCTGCCTAACGCTAAGACTCTTGCGCAGATTTTTGTGGATAATATTGTGAAATAGCACGGTATTCCTTCGGATGTGGTCTCTGATAGGGGCACGCAGTTTGTCTCCAGGTTTTGGAGGGCGTTCTGCTCTCGGCTTGGCATTCAACTTTCATTCTCTTTGGCTTTTCATCCGCAGTCGAACGGTCAGACGGAGTGTACTAATCAAAACCTGGAGACCTACTTGAATGGGAGCAGACGCAAAACGCTCCTTAATAACCGAAAAGGCCTGCAATGCCTCATCCGACCAGACAGAGGCATCAGCGCCCTTCTTGGTCATATCAGTAAGAGGTTTGACTAGGGTAGAATAATTCAAAATACATTTTCTATAATAATTCATAAACCCCAAGAACCGCATCAAAGCTTTCCGATTCTCTGGTCGGTCCCACTCCAGAACCGCCCTGACCTTTTCAGTGTCCATACGAAAACCGGAATCAGAAAGCATGTATCCCAAGAACGGAAGCTCTTGCACCGCAAACAAACATTTCTCCAATTTGGCATATAACTTATTCTCCCGAAGGATCGTCAAAACCTGTCTCACATGATCCTGATGGGTCTTTAGATCAGGAGAATAAATTAAAATGTCATCCAGGTAAACTACAACAAACCTCCCCACCAAGTGATGAAAAATGTCATTGACGAATCGCTGAAATACTGCTGGTGCGTTCGTCAACCCGAAAGGCATTACCAGGTTCTCAAAATGACCCTCGTGCGTATTGAAGGCCGTTTTCCACTCATCCCCCTCCTTGATCCTGATCAGATTGTATGCTCCTCTCAAATACAACTTGGAGAACACCTTGGCTCCAACAATCTGATCAAAAAGATCAGAGATCAAAGGCAGGGGATATGGATCCCGGACTGTAATACGGTTCAATTCCCGGAAATCCAAACACGGTCTCAGTGATCCATCTTTTTTCTTCACAAAGAACAAACCTACTGCCACTGGAGACTTAAATGGTCTAATATGACCCTTTGCCAAACTCTCGGCGACATACTTTCGCATGACCTCTCTTTCGGGTTGAGAGAGGTTGTAAAGCCGAGACTTTGGCAACTTAGCCCCCGGAATGAGATTCACTGGACAATCATAGTCTCGATGAGGGGGCAATTCCTGAGCCCCACCCTCCGAAAATACATCAGCAAAATCCGAGAGATACTGAGGTAAAGCCGTAATGGACACACCAGAGATAGAAGTGCCAAGACAATTATCCGAACAAAACTCACTCCAACCAATGATTTGTCTCGCTTGCCAGTCTATAATTGGGTTATGTCTAGTCAACCATGGCAACCCCAAAACTATAGGAGCTGGCAAATCCTTCATGACAAAACAAGAAATAATTTCAGCATGTGAATCACCCACCCTTAAATGAATTCCATGAACAATGTGAGTAAGGCTCCTTTGAGAAAGAGGGGAAGAATCAATTGCAAAAACACGAATCTCGTTCTCTAACGTGCAAGTACTTAGTCCTAGGTTTTGAAGAAAAAGAAAGTCAATTAAGTTTACCCCAGCCCAGCACCAAGATCAAGGAATACATCAACAAACACATCTTTTGACTCTAGCGCCACTATAGCTGAAAGGAGAAAACGGGAACTGCAGGGAGCTTGCATACTTGTCTGCTCCACCACACCATTCATACTACCAATTGTGAGGGAAGTTTTTTTTTTATTTTTTATTTTTCTCTTTCACCTGTGGTTTAACATAAGGACAAGAAAAAATAAAATTACTCCTCTTTCCACAATAGTAACAAAGATTGTGCACCTTTCTAAAGTCTCTACTATCAGAATGGCAAGATATCTGACCTAACTGCATGGGTTCCTCCCCTACCCCAGAGTCATAAGTAATATCACCCTGGGCAGTAGGTAAAACAAAACCACACGCAGGAGGGATCCCCTGCACGGAGGGACCCTAACACCTCTCTCTGAAACGTCTATCCAACCGTATAGCCAAAGACATTGCATTCTCTAGAGTATCCGGATACTCATGAAAAGCCAGGGCATCTTTCAACCTTTCAGATAACCTCTGACAAAACTGACTACGTAAGGCGGGGTCGTTCCACCCGACGCAGTAGCCCACCTCCTAAACTCTGTGCAGTAACCCTCTGCAGTATGTTTACCCTGTAGTAGGTTACGCAATTTTGATTCTGCCATCGAGACCCGATCTGGGTCATCGTAAATCAATCCCAGGGCTTTGAAAAATTCCTCCACCAACCGGAGGGCCAGAGAACCGGGCGGCAGAGAAAAAGCCCAGGATTGCGCGTCCCCTTTAAGCAAAGACATGATGATACCAACCCTCTGATCTTCATTACCTGACGAAAATGGACGCAGTCAAAAGTACAATTTGCATGACTCTTTAAAGCGGAAAAAATCATCCGCACCCCCTGTACATTTCTCAGGAAGAGCGACTTTAGGCTCCCCACCAATTTGACCTGTACCTGATGCCAGAACCCTCTGACACTGTGTGACCGAACTACGCAGATCCGCAACCTCTAGGGATAAACCCTGCATGCGGTCAACCAGTGCATCAATTGACGCCATCACAAAAGCACTGAGTAATGGCAGTCACAGTATGGCGGATTATAATGTCATGGCGGGTGTGCACTCCAAATAACAGATAACGCACCAACCAGGCTCTGGACGAGAGACAGGGAAGGGTCACCTCCTAGCTAATCCCTGACCTCTTTCCCTGCACTGCTCAGCCCACATACAGACCTTGAAGGTAGGTGTGATGTGTCCTCCAGCCTGGGCTGACAAAACCCTGAATTCCCTGAGATGGTGAAGTGGGGAAATAGGAGCAGCCTGCTCGCACAGAACCTGGATGGGAAAGATGACACAAAACAACCAAACTAGAAATGACACTTATCTTTCAGAGCAGGAACAGACAGCCAACCTTCCCTCCTAGCTTCCCAGACCACAATGATTAGTATAATCCGCTCAGATCACTTGGCTGGAGTGCCATTTAAACTAATGACTCCACCCAGTGCACCTGATGAGAGGCGGATCCAGCACGGCACCAAAACAAACACTAACTTTGTGCTGTTATCCTGGCCGACCTCCGCACATCGTCAGAGTGGGGCATGACGGGATAAAAGTAATTTCCTTAAATTTTTGCTTTACAGCCCTGATGTTCTTAAAACATTAAGTGAAGCAATTTTTTGTACCTATCTTCAATCTATTATGTTTTATTTTCCAGTCACATCTAGAGTCAAACTAAACGTTCTGTTGCTGATTGTGGGGGTCTGACACCTAGAACCCCTGCCAATCAGCTGTTTGAGAAGACACAGGCTCTCCTGTGAACATCCTGAGGATAGGCCATCACTTATAAAGAGTTTGACAACCCCATTTAAAAGTGTCACATTGCTTCAAAATGTCACATATTTTCCATATACTTTTTAAAACCCCTGGGCTCTAAAACAAAATCTCCACTTGGTACCTTGGTATCATGTACCACATATAATAATAGTGCCTTCTTATGTTGCAGAGGGGAATTTGTGTCCCTTCAGGCACCAATTGCAATTGGTGCTTCTGCAGACCCTAAAGCTTTGTTCCTCGATTAATGCACATATCAGAACTGGGAATAACAACTGTCTGATCACTTTGTATAATTTGCTAAACAAAATTAACTCAGATTATAACCCATGGATTTGACATGTGTTTACTCTTAGGTTCCTTCTTGGCAACGTGCGTTGTAATTTTGCATGGGAGCAATAATTTCCACTGTTTGAGATTCCTCCTCAGTAACATATACAATTGTGAGATGAGAATTGCAGGTTATGATGTGCCAAACTAATTACAGCACTCACGAAACTATTACAACTACTAAAAGTTCTTAACATTGACCTATTAAATATGGATCTCTAAGCCACCTTGGCTATGTACATGACATGGAACCTATCAACAATGTAAAAATGCCGCCCTTTCTGCTGCAGACATCTCCAGGATCTCCACTACAGCTTGTCATTGCTCCACTTAATCAACTGGAAGCAGTGATGTCATGTCTGGAGTTATTTTATAAATGGAAAGGTGACGTTTTCGGATTGTTCATTATCTGGCTGTGTGCACACCAGCTATTGTTAACAACTTTATTTTCTGCACTGATTATTAAGTGGATTAAGTCAGCTTTGGCTGTGCATGCATAAGCAGATGTCATAGGACTGGAGAACACTGGACCATCTGTATATCAGACTCAATGGCATATAGTAGTTTACTAAATGTACCAAAGTTTGCAGTCAAACCCTTCCAGAATCACCCACTTACAGATGTGACTTACATTAGCACCACCCAGCCTGAATTTGCCAGGACTGTCTCCGAAAATTAGGGACCATCCCTGCAAATTCGGGACTGTTAGTAACAATCCTATTAAGGTCCTAAATGGTACATCAAAGTATTAGGCTATTTTCACAATAACGCTTATTGCCAGAAGGTAAAGCATCCCCATCCGATCCCATTAACTATAAAGGGAACTGGCTGAGATCTGGCCGCAACCCAACAAATATGTGGAGAATCGATTCAGGGAACAGCCTGCCAGATACTAAGCACTAGTGTGAAACTAGCCTTAGGTACTACATGGTGTCCTTGACTTCTCACCTAAGATGCTTCAGGGAGAGCATGACAAAGTCTAGACATGAAGCAAAATCAAAGCTGGTGTTTATGTAAAGGACTAATGATCTGGCAGATTATCGGGGGTGATTTTTACGCATAAACTAGAGTGACCATATTTTGATTTTCAAAAAAGAGGACACAGCGCAACCCCACCACCCCTTCCTCCCCAGAATTAATTTAAAATTACTCTACTTTCTAATAAAGTGACTTACAGGTCACTTCTCCACAGATTTGAGTTGTTCACTTTCCTTTTCTTCTCCATCTGCTCCAGAACATCATGTGCAGAAGTCTTTGGTCAGGAATTTGCAGACACCAGTATTATTGAATGGCACACCTCTCACTTGACTCATTGCTTCTGCAGTCCATCTCCACCCTGAATAGCAATAAAACCCCTTTATACCACTGCTCCTTTAACAATGCCATCCTATGCCTGCTGCTGCCCCAAAAATACCGTACTGCCAAAATAGAAGTGCCAAAGGTCACAGCTACAGAACTAGAAAATGATGGGGCCCAAAGCAGACTTCAAACCCCAGACACCAAAATTAATACAGACCCCAGATTAGCCTCAAATGCATACTATAAACCCCACCTCCCCATCCCTTAAATGAGATCTCAGATCAGACCCCAAATTCATAGCCCCTTAAATCCGCCTCCATACTTTAACCACTTCAACCCCCCTAGCTGAAACACCCTTAATGACCAGGCCACTTTTTACACTTCTGCACCACACTACTTTCACCATTTATTGCTCGGTCATGCAACTTACCACCCAAATGAATTTTACCTCCTTTTCTTCTCACTAATAGAGCTTTCATTTGGTGGTATTTCATTGCTGCTGACATTTTTACTTTTTTTGTTATTAATCGAAATTTAACGATTTTTTGCAAAAAAATGACATTTTTCAATTTCAGTTGTAAAATTTTGCAAAATAAAAGACATCCATATATACATTTTTCGCTAAATTTATTGTTCTACATGTCTTTGATAAAAAAAAATGTTTGGGCAAAAAAAATAAAAAATGGTTTGGGTAAAAGTTATAGCGTTTACAACCATGGTACAAAAATGTGAATTTCCGCTTTTTGAAGCAGCTCTGACTTTCTGAGCACCTGTCATGTTTCCTGAGGTTCTACAATGCCCAGACAGTACAAACACCCCACAAATGACCCCATTTCGGAAAGTAGACACCCTAAGGTATTCGCTGATAGGCATAGTGAGTTCATAGAACTTTTTATTTTTTGTCACAAGTTAGCAGAAAATGATTTATTTATTTATTTATTTTTTCTTACAAAGTCTCATATTCCACTAACTTGTGACAAAAAATAAAAACTTCCATGAACTCACTATGCCCATCACAAAATACCTTGGGGTGTCTTCTTTCCAAAATGGGGTCACTTGTGGGGTAGTTATACTGCCCTGGCATTTTAGGGGCCCAGATGCGTGAGAAGAAGTTTGAAATCAAAATCAGTAAAAAATGACCGGTGAAATCCGAAAGGTGCTCTTTGGAATGTGTGCCCCTTTGCCCACCTAGGCTGCAAAAAAGTGTCACACATGTGGTATCGCCGTACTCAGGAGAAGTTGGGGAATGTGTTTTGGGGTGTAATTTTACATATACCCATGCTGGGTGAGAGAAATATCTTGGCAAAATACAACATTTCCCATTTTTTTATACAAAGTTGGCATTTGACCAAGATATTTCTCTCACCCAGCATGGGTATATGTAAAATGACACCCCAAAACACATTCCCCAACTTCTCTTGAGTACGGCGATACCACATGTGTGACACTTTTTTGCAGCCTAGATGCGCAAAGCGGCCCAAATTCCTTTTAGGAGGGCATTTTTAGACATTTGGATCCCAGACTTCTCACGCTTTAGGGCCCCTAAAAAGCCAGGGCAGTATAAATACCCCACATGTGACCCCATTTTGGAAAGAAGACACCCCAAGGTATTCAATGAGGGGCATGGCGAGTTCATAGAAACTCTCTTTTTGGCACAAGTCAGCGGAAATTGATTTTTTTTTTTTCTCACAAAGTCTCCCTTTCCGCTAACTTGGGACAAAAATTTTAATCTTTCATGGACTCAATATGCCCCTCACGGAATACCTTGGGGTGTCTTCTTTCTGAAATGGGGTCACATGTGGGGTATTTATACTGCCCTGGCATTTTAGGGGCCCTAAAGCGTGAGAAGAAGTCTGGAATATAACTGTCAAAAAAATTGTACGCATTTGGATTCCGTGAGGGGTATGGTGAGTTCATTTGAGATTTTATTTTTTGACACAAGTTAGTGGAATATGAGACTTTGTAGGAAAACAATAAATAAATAATTTCCGCTAACTTGGGCCAAAAAAATGTCTGAATGGAGCCTTACAGGGGGGTGATCAATGACAGGGGGGTGATCACCCATATAGACTCCCTGATCACCCCCCTGAAATTGATCACCCCCCTGTAAAGCTCCATTCAGACGTCCGTATGTGTTTTGCGGATCCGATCCATGTATCCATGGATCCGTAAAAATCATACGGACGTCTGAATGGAGCCTTACAGAGGGGTGATCAATGACAGGGGGTGATCAGGGAGTGTAAATGGGGTGATCACCCTCCTGTCATTGATCACCCCCCTGTAAGGCTCCATTCAGACATCCATATGTGTTTTGCAGATCCGATCCATGTATCCGTGGATCCGTAAAAATCATATGGACGTCTGAATGGAGCCTTACAGGGGGGTGATCAATGACAGGGGGGTGATCAATGACAGGGGGGTGATCAGTGAGTCTATATGGGTGATCACCCCCTGTAAGGCTCCATTCAGACGTCCGTATGTGTTTTGCGGATCCGATCCATGTATCCGTGGATCCGTAAAAATCATACGGACGTCTGAATGGAGCCTTACAGGGGGGTGATCAATGTGAGGGGGGTGATCAATGACAGGGGGGTGATCAGGGAGTCTATATGGGTGATCACTCCCCTGTCATTGATCACCCCCCTGTAAGGCTCCATTCAGACGTCCGTATGTGTTTTGCGGATCCGATCCATGTATCCGTGGATCCGTAAAAATCATACGGACGTCTGAATGGAGCCTTACAGGGGGGTGATCAATGACAGGGGGGTGATCAGGGAGTCTATATGGGGTGATCATGAGTGATCAGGGGTTCATAAGGGGTTAATAAGTGACAGGGGGGGTGTAGTGTAGTGGTGTTTGGTGGTACTTTACTGAGCTACCTGTGTCCTCTGGTGGTCGATCCAAGCAAAAGGGACCACCAGAGGACCAGGTAGCAGGTATATTAGATGCTCTTATCAAAACAGCGTCTAATATACCTGTTAGGGGTTAAAAAAATCGCATCTCCAGACTGCCAGTGAATGATCGCCGCTGGCAGGCTGGAGATCGACTCGCTTACCTTCCGTTCCTGTGAACGCGCGCGCCTGTGTGCACGCGTTCACAGGAAATCTAGTCTCTCGCGGGAGGACGCGTGGATGCGTCCAGGAGGAATGAATCGACCGGCTCCCGGACGCATCCGTGCGTTCAGCGGTCGGGAGGTGGTTAAATCAGAACTCAGAAAAGATCCCAAAGTCATGGCTCCTATATAACACCCACCTCCATCAATCAGGTCTCAGAGCAGACCCCAAGGTAATGGCCCCTATAACACTCCCCCCATTCTATCAATCAAACCTCAGGTCAGACTGCAAAGTGATGACCCTTATATGACACGCCCCACCTCCCTCCATCAGTCAGACCTTAGAGCAGACCCCAAAGTAATGACCTCCGTATAACAACCCACACCCCCTCCATTAATCAGACCTCAGAACAGACCCCAAAATCATGGCCTTTGTGTGAAAGGTGCTGGCAATCACCCGATGAACAAGAAAACATATTATTTCATCAAATCTGCTGTGCTGGAATAATGACTTTCGATCAGGACAAGCAATCGCTGTATTGATCACTTGTCCTCATACAGCGGAGGTGATTGTGCATGTAAATGCAACTCTCATCTCCACTGATAATCTGACAGTTATTGTGAGCGTCTGCTTTAGTCCTGATAATCTGCCAGATCATCTCTATGTAAAGAGGACCCATGCCTTCAATTCAGCTAAATTTGAATGCGTTAAAGATGCAGGCAGGAAGGGGAACACTCAGGGGCGTAGCTAAAGGCTCATGGGCCCCAGTGCAAGAGTTCAGCTTGGGCCCCCCTTCCCTCAGTGCTTTGTGGCCAGGGGCAGGGAAGCACATAGCCTTCATGCTGCCTGAGGCAAAAATTGAAACGGCACCTCCCTCCCCACCATGCCAAATTCCTGACCTAACCCCTTCCCTCCAGCCGGCAACTTGACCAGTGTGCATTTGCTATACTGCAGCACAAGAGTCTTTGGGCCCCCTCAGGCTCCTGGGTCCGGTAGCGACTGCTACCTCTGCACCCCCTATAGCTACGCCTCTGACTTCACCCCATGTATACTCCTGTATATTACACTGCACCCCATGTATAGTGTTGATCACGAATATTCGAATTTCGAATTTTTATCGCGAATATAGGTACTTCGAAAATTCGCGAATATTTCGAATAGTTATATATATTCGCAATTTCGAATATTCTAATTTTTCCCCGATTTTTCCCCCCGATTTTTTTCCGATTTTTTTTCAGAATTTTTTTTTTCTTTCTAATTTTTTTTATTTTTTTAATCAGTACACATGATCCCTTCCTGCTTCTAGCTTGTGGGCCAATAAGAAGGCTGCAATATACTTGACTTTAGGAGTAGTGATGAGCGGCAGGGGTCATATTCGAAAATGCACGATTTTTTTTTCTTGAAAAAATCGGCAAGGTAATGATTGTGTAATATGCGAATTTTCGTAATTCGAATTTTCGGATTCGAATTTTATTGCGAATTTTTCAACTAAGACAAAGAAGATTATAGCACTATATTAGCTATATTTTTTCGAATATTCGCGATATTGCTATATATTCTTGTTTTAGAATATTACAAATATTCGAAAAAACGAAGTTATAGCAATATAGCGAATATTCGAAAAAAACCGAATATAGAGCAATTTAGCTAATATAGTGCTATAATCTTCTTTGTCTAATAGTTGTAATTTTTTTCTCATCTGAAGTTCAGATTGGAAAAAAATTACAACTATAAAAAAAAGATTATAGCACTATATTAGCTAAATTGCTCTATATTCGTTTTTTTCGAATATTCGCTATATTGCTATATATTACGAATATTCGAAAAAACTGTTATAGCAATATAGCGAATATTCAAAAAATCGAATATAGAGCAATTTAGCTAATATAGTGCTATAATCTTCTTTGTCTAATAGTTGTAAATTGAAAAATTCGCAATAAAAATTCGAATCCGAAAATTCTAATTACGAAAATTCGCATATTAGACAATCATTACCTTGCCGATTTTTTTCAAGAAAAAAATCGTGAATTTTCGAATTTTCGAATATTCGACGAATATTCAAAAATTATTCGCGAAATATCGCGAATTCGAATATGACCCCTGCCGCTCATCACTACCCATGTATAGTCCTGTATATTACAATGCACCCATGTATACTCCTGTATATTGCACTGCACCCCATGAACAGTCCTGTATATTATACTGTACCCCCTGTATAGTCCTGTATATTACAATGCACCCCATGTATAGTCCTGTATATTATACTGTACCCCATGTATAGTCCTGTATATTGCACTGCACCCCATGTATAGTCCTGTATATTACACTACACCCCATGTATAGTCCTGTATATTATACTGCACCCCATGTATAGTCCTGTATATTACACCACACCCCATGTATAGTCCTGTATATTACACTGCACCCCATGTATAGTCCTGTATATTACACTACACCCCATGTATAGTCCTGTATATTACACTGCACCCCATGTATAGTCCTGTATATTACACTACACTCCATGTATAGTCCTGTATATTGCACTGCACCCCATGTATAGTCCTGTATATTATACTGCACCCCATGTATAGTCCTGTATATTAGCCTACACCCCATGTATAGTCCTGTATATTACACTGCACCCCATGTATAGTCCTGTATATTACACCACACCCCATGTATAGTCCTGTATATTACACTGCACCCCATGTATAGTCCGGTATATTACACTACACCCCATGTATAGTCCTGTATATTACACTGCACCCCATGTATAGTCCTGTATATTATACTGTACCCCATGTATAGTCCTGTATATTACACTGCACCTAATGTATAGTCCTGTATATTATACTGCACCCCATGTATAGTCCTGTGTATTACACTGCACCTAATGTATAGTCCTGTATATTATACTGCACCCCATGTATGGTCCTGTATATTACACTGCACCTAATGTATAGTCCTGTATATTACACTACACCCCATGTATAGTCCTTTATATTATACTGCACCCCATGTATAGTCCTGTATATTACACTGCACCTAATTTATAGTCCTGTATATTACACTACACCCCATGTATAGTCCTGTATATTACACTGCACCCCATGTATAGTCCTGTATGTTACACTGCCCCCCATATATAGTCCTGTATATTATACTGCACCCCATGTATAGTCCTGTATATTATACTGCACCCCATGTATAGTTCTGTATATTATACTGCCCGACTATCTAATGTATAGTCCTGTATATTACACTACACTCCATGTATAGTCCTGTATATTGCACTGCACCCCATGAATAGTCCTGTATATTATACTGTACCCCATGTATAGTCCTGTATATTACAATGCACCCCATGTATAGTCCTGTATATTATACTGTACCCCATGTATAGTCCTGTATATTGCACTGCACCCCATGTATAGTCCTGTATATTACACTACACCCCATGTATAGTCCTGTATATTATACTGCACCCCATGTATAGTCCTGTATATTACACTACACCCCATGTATAGTCCTGTATATTACACTGCACCCCATGTATAGTCCTGTATATTACACCACACCCCATGTATAGTCCTGTATATTACACTGCACCCCATGTATAGTCCTGTATATTACACTACACCCCATGTATAGTCCTGTATAATACACTGCACCCCATGTATAGTCCTGTATATTATACTGTACCCCATGTATAGGCCTGTATATTACACTGCACCTAATGTATAGTCCTGTATATTATACTGCACCCCATGTATAGTCCTGTGTATTACACTGCACCTAATGTATAGTCCTGTATATTATACTGCACCCCATGTATGGTCCTGTATATTACACTGCACCTAATTTATAGTCCTGTATATTACACTACACCCCATGTATAGTCCTGTATATTACACTGCACCCCATGTATA
The DNA here is from genome assembly GCF_014858855.1 of Bufo gargarizans. Taxonomy (NCBI): domain Eukaryota; kingdom Metazoa; phylum Chordata; class Amphibia; order Anura; family Bufonidae; genus Bufo; species Bufo gargarizans. The sequence continues at coordinate 601,276,344 of NC_058082.1, forward strand.
GTCCTGTATGTTACACTGCCCCCCATGTATAGTCCTGTATATTATACTGCACCCCATGTATAGTCCTGTATATTATACTGCACCCCATGTATAGTTCTGTATATTATACTGCCCGACTATCTAATGTATAGTCCTGTATATTACACTACACCCCATGTATAGTCCTGTATATTACACTACACCCCATGTATAGTCCTGTATATTATACTGCACCCCATGTATAGTCCTGTATATTACACTGCCCGACTATCTAATGTATAGTCCTGTATATTACACTACACCCCATGTATAGTCCTGTATATTACACTACACCCCATGTATAGTCCTGTATATTATACTACACCCCATGTATAGTCCTGTATATTACATTGCATCTAATGTATAGTCCTGTAAATTACACTGCCCCCATGTATAGTCCTGTATATTATAATGCACCCCATGTATAGTCCTGTGTATTACACTGCACCTAATGTATAGTCCTGTATATTATACTGCACCCCATGTATAGTCCTGTATATTACACTGCCCCCGATGTATAGTCCTGTATATTATACTGCACCCCATGTATAGTCCTGTGTATTACACTGCACCTAATGTATAGTCCTGTATATTATACTGCACCCCATGTATGGTCCTGTATATTACACTGCACCTAATGTATAGTCCTGTATATTACACTACACCCCATGTATAGTCCTGTATATTATACTGCACCCCATGTATAGTCCTGTATATTACACTGCACCTAATTTATAGTCCTGTATATTACACTACACCCCATGTATAGTCCTGTATATTATACTGCACCCCATGTATAGTCCTGTATATTACACTACACCCCATGTATAGTCCTGTATATTACACTGCACCCCATGTATAGTCCTGTATATTACACTGCACCCCATGTATAGTCCTGTATATTACACCACACCCCATGTATAGTCCTGTATATTACACTGCACCCCATGTATAGTCCTGTATATTACACTACACCCCATGTATAGTCCTGTATAATACACTGCACCCCATGTATAGTCCTGTATATTATACTGTACCCCATGTATAGTCCTGTATATTACACTGCACCTAATGTATAGTCCTGTATATTATACTGCACCCCATGTATAGTCCTGTGTATTACACTGCACCTAATGTATAGTCCTGTATATTATACTGCACCCCATGTATGGTCCTGTATATTACACTGCACCTAATTTATAGTCCTGTATATTACACTACACCCCATGTATAGTCCTGTATATTACACGGCACCCCATGTATAGTCCTGTATGTTACACTGCCCCCCATGTATAGTCCTGTATATTATACTGCACCCCATGTATAATCCTGTATATTATACTGCACCCCATGTATAGTTCTGTATATTATACTGCCCGACTATCTAATGTATAGTCCTGTATATTACACTACACCCCATGTATAGTCCTGTATATTACACTACACCCCATGTATAGTCCTGTATATTATACTGCACCCCATGTATAGTCCTGTATATTACACTGCCCGACTATCTAATGTATAGTCCTGTATATTACACTACACCCCATGTATAGTCCTGTATATTACACTACACCCCATGTATAGTCCTGTATATTATACTACACCCCATGTATAGTCCTGTATATTACATTGCATCTAATGTATAGTCCTGTAAATTACACTGCCCCCATGTATAGTCCTGTATATTATACTGCACCCCATGTATAGTCCTGTGTATTACACTGCACCTAATGTATAGTCCTGTATATTATACTGCACCCCATGTATAGTCCTGTATATTACACTGCCCCCGATGTATAGTCCTGTATATTATACTGCACCCCATGTATGGTCCTGTATATTACACTACACCCCATGTATAGTCCTGTATATTATACTGCACCCCATGTATAGTCCTGTATATTATACTGCACCCCATGTATAGTCCTGTATATTACACTGCACCTAATTTATAGTCCTGTATATTACACTACACCCCATGTATAGTCCTGTATATTACACTACACACCATGTATAGTCCTGTATATTATACTGCACCCCATGTATAGTCCTGTATATTACACTGCATCTAATGTATAGTCCTGTATATTATACTGCACCCCATGTATGGTCCAGTATATTACACTGCCCCCCATGTATAGTCCTGTATATTATACTGCACCCCATGTATAGTCCTGTGTATTACACTGCACCTAATGTATAGTCCTGTATATTATACTGCACCCCATGTATGGTCCAGTATATTACACTGCCCCCCATGTATAGTCCTGTATATTAAACTGCACCCCATGTATAGTCCTGTGTATTACACTGCCCCCCATGTATAGTCCTGTATATTACACTGCCCCCCATGTATAGTCCTGTATATTATACTGCACCCCATGTATAGTCCTGTGTATTACACTGGCCCCCATGTATAGTCCTGTATATTATACTGCCCCCCATGTATAGTCCTGTATATTATACTGCACCCCATGTATAGTCCTGTGTATTACACTGCACCTAATGTATAGTCCGGTATATTATACTGCACCCCATGTATGGTCCTTTATATTACACTGCCCCTCATGTATAGTCCTGTATATTACACTACACCTAATGTATAGTCCTGTATATTACACTACACCCCATGTATAGTCCTGTATATTATACTGCACCCCATGTATAGTCCTGTGTATTACACTGCACCTAATGTATAGTCCTGTATATTATACTGCCCCTCATGTATAGTCCTGTATATTACACTGCACCTAATATATAGTCCTGTATATTACACTGCCCCCCATGTATAGTCCTGTATATTACACTGCCCCCATGTATAGTCCTGTTTATTACACTGCACCTAATGTATAGTCCTGTATATTATACTGCCCCTTGTGTATAGTCCTGTATATTACACTGCACCTAATGTATAGTCCTGTATATTACACTGCCCCCATGTATAGTCCTGTATATTACACTGCCCCCATGTATAGTCCTGTATATTACACTGCCCCCATGTATAGTCCTGTATATTACACTGCCCCCATGTATAGTCCTGTATATTACACTGCACCTAATGTATAGTCCTGTATATTACACTGCCCCCCATGTATAGTCCTGTATATTATACTGCACCCCATGTATAGTCCTGTATATTATACTGCACCCCATGTATAGTCCTGTATATTATACTGCCCCCCATGTATAGTCCTGTGTATTACACTGCCCCCATGTATAGTCCTGTATATTACACTGCACCTAATGTATAGTCCTGTATATTATACTGCCCCTCATGTATAGTCCTGTATATTACACTGCACCTAATGTATAGTCCTGTATATTACACTGCTCCCATGTATAGTCCTGTATATTACACTGCCCCCATGTATAGTCCTGTATATTACACTGCACCTAATGAATAGTCCTGTATATTACACTGCCCCCCATGTATAGTCCTGTATATTTTACTGCACCCCATGTATAGTCCTGTGTATTACACTGCACCTAATGTATAGTCCTGTATATTACACTGCACCTAATGTATAGTCCTGTATATTACACTGCCCCCCATGTATAGTCCTGTATATTACACTGCACCTAATGTATAGTCCTGTATATTATACTGCACCCCATGTATAGTCCTGTGTATTACACTGCACCACATGTATAGTCCTGTATATTATACTGCACCCCATGTATAGTCCTGTATATTATACTGCCCCCCATGTATAGTCCTGTGTATTACACTGCCCCCCATGTATAGTCCTGTAAATTATACTGCACCCCATGTATAGTCCTGTATATTACACAATAATCCACTGTAAAGTATCAGAAATATCTTTAAAAAAAATTAATTGTGAAAATATTACATTATAGACAAATATCTGTAAGCACTCCAATCATTTCACACACAATGTATCACTCCTATCCTCCCATACACAGTTTATCACCCCCACCATCATACAACCAATGTTTTATTCCCATCATGTCGCACACAATGAATATCTCCCATCATCTTATACATAATTCATCACTCCCACCATCTCTTACGCATTATATCACTCCCATCATCTAACACATCGTGTCAGATTAACAGTAAAACTGTCTTTGTTGCCCATAGCGACCAATCACAGCGCAGCTTTTATTTTCAAAGAGCCAAATAGAAAGCTGCGATGTGATTGGCTTCTATAGGGACCAAAGTCCTCTGTGGTCATATATCCCACCCCTCATCCCAAAATCTATGTGAAGAGAATGAACAAACATGAAGAAAATTTCAAGGAAGAAAATGTATGTACATAATGTGATATTAAAAACGTGAGTTCAGTACATCCAATATGGCCGCTCTCATGCTAAGGCACTTCTTGTGATGTCATCAATAGATGCTTGTCCCCCTGGCCCCCCCTCCTCTTGCATGACCTTTTTACTTGTGATGTCATAATGGGGCATGACTCATTTACTTATGACATAATAATCAGGGGGTGTGGTCTAATCCCATAAATTGGGGTCACGCCCTGACAGCAGTGTCAGTATCTCTAGCTGGCTCTCACCATGGGGAAGAAGAGGAGGTTGACGATTCCTAAGGTGAATGCTGTAGAGAAAATGGATGTCGGCCCTCGACAGTATCCCGATGACGTGGACATGAAGTCCGATCACGGTGATGACGCAATGGATGTTGGCCCTCGCCAGTATCCGGAGGATGTGGAGATGGAGGACCTTCCGGGGAACACCACTAACATCAGGGCCTCAAGTACCCGGAAGAGAAAGCGGCCAAGCTGTATCATCTGCCGCCGGCTATAACATCTGCCGATAGGCCCTTACTGTACCATCTGCCCCTTGGCCACCATATAACATCTGCTGCTTGGACCCACTTACCATCTGCCGCCTGGGGCCATTTACCATCTGCGGCTTGGGGCCATTTACCATCTGCAGCTTGGGGCCCATTTACCATCTATCTCTTTGGGCCCACTTACCATCTATCCCTTGGGGCCCACTTACCATCTACCCCTTGGGGCCCACTTACCATCTATAGATGGTTTTACCATCCAAACCATCTGAAATTCCAATGAAGATGAGCAGAGCACCACCAGGTCCGGTAAGTTTGGCCGCTTCCCTCCATCTTCTCTTTCTGTTTTTGTAAACAGTTTTTTTATTTAGGTATTTTCTCTTCTAGGATCTGACTACAAAATAACATCAGGAACCTCTGGTGACAATATTCTGTCCCTGAAAATCTGCCAGAGGTACGACCCCGACCTCCTCTTTACAAGTTAGCGGACCTGAATCCAGCCAATTCTGAAGACGGAGCCAAAGCTGCAGAAAATTCATTTAAAACCTTTTATAAATAAACAGTGTTTTTTGTTTTAAATTTTTTTGTTTTATTTCTCTTAATTATCAAATTGCACAAATCGTACTCAGCCCCTATTTTCTATGGGTATCCTAAGGGTATATTAAATAAGCTCAGAGCTGGATCCTGAACGGGGCAAGTTACCAATATTTAAAAGTGCAATATTTAAAGTTACAAATTCTTCCATAAAATTAACATGTGCTAAAGTTTGTGACTGTTATTATAGCCGGAAAACTAGTAAAAGTATCAAAATAAATGACCCCCCCCCCCCCGTAATACTCCATCCACTAGTGATATCTCCATTAAGGGTAGGTTAATAAAGTACATTCAAGATGGCCGCTCTCATACTAAGCCACCCTTTGTGATGTCATCATTAGAATCCTGGCACGATAATACTTTTTGTTTCCTTAGAAACACTATCTGTGATGTCATCGGTGGCATGACTCTGGGGCATAGATAGGGGGTCAGCACCCGTCACCTGAGTGGCCCCCAATCCAGATAATGCCGCAATATGACTACTAGTAATACAGATAAATAGTGACTGAATATTACCACCGTACTGTTACTAACAGACCACTGTAGGAAGATTAGTATTACCCCCATACATTAATAAGGCTGAAAAAAACACATCCGTCCATCCAGTTCAGCCAGTTATCCTCTAAGTTAATCCAAAGGAAGGAAAAAAAAATTCCATGAAGTAGAAACCAATTTTCCTGCTTTTAGGGGTAAAAATTCCTTCCCGCCTCCAGGCAATCACAATAACTCCTTGGATCCCAGACCCTTCTGCCTTCTCCTGTCAATCAAAGTGCAGAGGGCGCGGCAGTTGCAGAGAGAGCTGAGGCTCTAGGTGTAACAGAAACGCCCCTGTTGCTCCTAGAGGCTCATTTGCATATATGAAAACATACCGTTTACTTGTTTCAGGCCAATGCCAGCAACAGGAATGTAATGTATTCCTGATTGACAGACTTCTCCCTGTTACAGGGGGAACCTACATATCATGAATACTTCCTGTCTGGAATGAATACACTGTAAGTTCTCCATATCTACAGTACAATCACACTAAAGGCACAGACTGCTTATTTATACTGATATATCGTATAAGATCATCAGATAACCTTCACTTTAAAGAATGACAATTTATAATTTTTCGCAAAAAAATACAAACTTTTAATGAAAAAATAGATTAGTATAAAAGCTTTAAACAATAAGGAGAGGAAACATGAACACAGCACAATGGTTTGAACTTTGAGTCCTATACTATTTAAAGGGGTTGTGTCACAAAAAATATTCTACATTATTCAAACCAGCACCTGGATCTGAATACTTTTGTAGTTGGATGTAATTAAAAATGTAATATAGCTAGTAAGTTATTCAATAAAATGTATCTGTATAGCGCCACCCGCTGTTTGTTCTTTTCCTTATTTTTGGTCCATCTCACTGAGCTGGTCGCACATGCCCAGTTTAAATCTCCAACTGCAACCTGCCATATGTTCTATTAGAAGCTATGGCAGTTACAGGGAGAGATCTGCAGCGGAAAGGACACACCCTATTGAGCTGCCAGGCTGAAAAGAATTAGGAAAAATTAGAGCAGAGAATGTGGAGATCTCTGGATCCATGTGAGGTACAGGGCTGGTTCTAGCTTTGTTAGAACGAGTATGTGCTCTTTGACTATATAATGTCTGAGTTTTATTTATTTTTTACTCGTTTTATTGAACATCCTTTTGACTTATCAGGCAAAAGATAAAACCGTAGCATGCTACGGTTTTATCGCCGGCGAAAATAAAAATGAAGACATGCCTGCAGGGGCGTAGCTAAAGGCTCATGGGCCCTGGTGCAAGAGTTCAGCTTGGGCCCCCCTTCCCTCAGTGCTTTGTGGCGAGGGGCAGGGAAACACATAGCCTTCATGCTGCCTGAGGCAAACATTGAAACGGCACCTCCCTCCCCACCATGCCAAATTCCTGACCTAACCCCTTCCCTCCAGCCGGCAACTTGACCAGTATGCATTTGCTATACTGCTATACTGCAGCACAAGGGTCTTTGGGCCCCTCAGGCTCCTGGGCCCAGTAGCGACTGCTACCTCTGCACCCCCTATAGCTACGCCCCTGGGAACACTGTTGTATGTCCTGTGATGCAATTATAATGCAGTCTACTAACTACATTTTCCTTTAGAAAGCTTCTCCATGAGTAGTTACAAACATAGTTCATATATATATACAGCATACGATAAAAATCTTCCTGCCAACTATGTATATTTTTTCTGTCATGGACTGGAGGACTATTCTTTGTATGATTTGTAGCCTGCACATAATAGCCATCGTTTAGCTTTCAAAGTTGAAAAGCTTTCATCTGGTTTGGTTTTTAGCATGAATTTAATCTAGTAAGACTGCAGCTTCAAGAACCATTACAGGCCATAAAAATGGGGATCTCGGAAGACCACAAGTATATCAACATTACAACAAGGCCTATTCTGAATAGTCATTTCTTTCCCGGTGACATAATTAACACTAGATATTTATAGCTGTGATTTTGTGCTGTCTTAGAACCGTCAGATCATTACCTCTGGTTGGCAGTCATACATGTAAAATACTTTTATGTTCTTGACCAGATGGAGGAACCTTAAGCTGTCTCCAGGACCAATAATACTTGAAATGAAATAACGAATTGTCTTTGGCTGTTTAGTGAAGTATTCCTGCAGTTGTGTTTGGATGAAGACTAAACCAAAGAGTGACCAGAAGGATAGACATTCTGGGGGAAATTCACTTTCCACTATGTTTTTTGACAAATTGAAGAAAATGTCAACACTTGAGGAAAGTAGCACTCCGTGACTAGATGAGGCTTGTGATATTCATACAGTGGATCATGTGTGTCTAAGGTTATATGTTTTTTCCTATTGAACAAGTTCTCTTTCTTTCTTTGTAATTTGTTTAGTTATAACTATGTAAATTTAGGCAAGCAATGTCCATGTGACTTTAAAGGCTATTATACACCTTTTTTTTTATAGCATTTTCAGACTAGCAGGGTCACTTATCTCTGGACTCCTGACCAATGTCCTTTAACCTCTCTTGACCAGGGGTGTTTTGGGCTATCATGACCAGAGCATAATTTCATCTTTTGCAATGGTCTTTTCTAATGCGAGGCACACACAGGCATGTGTCAGTGAGAGGACCCAATCTGGAGTCACTCCTCTGACAGGATCATGCAGAATTATACTGATTTATAATGCCGCGCAACCCTTAGCATCCTGAAATCTACAGAATTACAGTGACATAGTGCTGTCAGGGTAATACAATAGATTTCAGGACTCTCTGGGTTACACAAAATTATAAACGCAAAAACACAACAAAATTATAAAACAGTATAATGCTGTGCAATTCTGTCAGAGGAACGGAGGCCAGAACGGGACCTCCCACTGACACGCACTACGAGTTTATCGCATTCAACTCGCTCGTGTGTGCCTGGCCTAAGGGTGAATTTTTTCATGCTACCTTAAAATGTACCAGAAAAAAATGTTATGTCTCATTCAGGGAAAATTTGCTAGAAAGAGGAAAAAGATACAGCATTTATACACTACAGTATATACATAGTGATCTCATATATGTGTACATTGTGTAACGCATATTACATGAATCCTGTAGTAAGTTTATACCTAAAGGTAACGGTAAAGGTAAATGTTCAGAAATAAAAGTAAAGTAATGTGGCTAAAAAGGGTTAAACTGAACATAATAAGGCAAAAACAAAAAGCATTTAAAACATTGAAGTCTAAAGGTTCAGTAGAAAAACATTCAAGGCTTACAATGAGGTCCACAGGAAATGTAAAAATGAAATAAAGTTAGCTAAATTAGCTACAGGTAGAAAATTGCTAGCAATATTAAAATAAATCCCCAAAACCTTTGTAAATACAGTATATGAATGCTAAAAGAAAAATGTAATAATGGCTCTCTAATAGATATACAGGGTGGGCCATTTATATGGATACACCTTAATAAAATGGGAATGGTTGGTGATATTAACTTCCTGTTTGTGGCATATGCTGTGAAGATACGAGATGTGCAGCACCTGAAACTACGGATACTGGAAGCCTGTGCTAGCATTTCTCCTGCGGTGTTGCTATCAGTGTGTGAAGAGTGGGAGAAGAGGGTTGCATTGACAATCCAACACAATGGGCAGCACATTGAACACATTTTATAAGTGGTCAGAAACTTGTAAATAACTCATGACAGAATAAAGTTACCTTAAAACCAAGCACACCATTGTTTTTCTTGTGAAATTCCCAATAAGTTTGATGTGTCACATGACCCTCTTCCTATTGAAAAAACAGAAATTGGATTCAAAATGGCCAACTTCAAAATGGCCGCCTTGGTCACCACCCATCTTGAAAAGTTTCCCCCTTCACATATACTAATGTGCCACAAACAGGAAGTTAATATCACCAACCATTCCCATTTTATTAAGGTGTATCCATATAAATGGCCCACCCTGTACATAGAAATATAACTGTAGAGGACAAAGGGAAGTACTTTTCACCAGTGAGCAAATTAAATATTAGAAAAGCCCCTGGTCCAGGTGGCATTCATCCACAGATATTGAGGGAACTGAACTCAATAATTGACCAACCATTGCATCCCATCATCTTAGACTGTCTTGTAACACGGTCAGTACCACAGGATTGGAGGACTGCTGAAGTTGTACCAATATTCAAGCAGGGTAAAAGGGTGGAACCATTTAGCTACCGTCTGGTAAGTTTGAATTCTGTTGTATGTAAAATATTTGAAGGTATACTAAGAAATGAAATACTAAAATATACAGCGGTGAAAAAATTAATAACTGATAGCTTGCAGGGATTCATGCAAAATAGGTTGTGCAACATGCTAACCAACATGTTAGGATTCAAATCTTGATGTCGGTCATGCGGCAGATGGTATATATCTGGATTTCGCAAAAGCATTTGACCCTGTATCACCCAAGAGCCTTGTGTTGAAGCTATAAATGCTGGGCCTAAGGGACAATGTATGTACATGGGTAAAGAATCGCTTAAAGGATGGAAAACAAAGGATTATTGTAAATGGATCATACTGAAAAAGGGCTGAAGTCAGCAGTGGTGGATCTCTGTTATGTACAATTCCCTTTGATCTCTTCAATCATGATCTTGTGGATGGCATTGAAAGTAAAGTGTCAGTTTTTGCCCTTGGTTCTGTCTTCTGGCTCTGGTGGCTTTTATTGACAACCAACAAGTTGCTGAAGTGGATTTTGCTAATTTAGGAGCAACTTTCCATTAACTGATGTGTCTGCAAGAGTTGGGTATTTCAAGTGTACTTGTTTTCATTTTAAGCTAAAAGGTTGGCAGAATGTGTCCAAAGACTGCATCATTTGCAAGGCCCCCTAGGACTAGAAAGGTAAGCATTTTCACAAAGGCAGCCGATGCTTGGTATCATATTTGTTGCTGCTGTACATGGTGTACACCTAAATAATATAGACCTGGATATCTTCCATTGGGGCCTCTGGGATGGGGTAGGGTAAGCCGTCTTCTTATAAGGTTTGTGTTGGAATCTAGTATAGGTGTACAGTCGTGGCCAAAAGTTTTGAGAATTACATAAATATTGGAAATTGGAAAAGTTGCTGCTTAAGTTTTTATAATAGCAATTTGCATATACTCCAGAATGCTATGAAGAGTGATCAGATGAATTGCATAGTCCTTCTTTGCCATGAAAATTAACTTAATCCCCCCAAAAACTTTCCACTGCATTTTATTGCTGTCATTAAAGGACCTGCTGAGATCATTTCAGTAATCGTCTTGTTAACTCAGGTGAGAATGTTGACGAGCACAAGGCTGGAGATCATTAGGTCAGGCTGATTGGGTTAAAATGGCAGACTTGACCTGTTAAAAGGAGGGTGATGCTTGAAATCATTGTTCTTCCATTGTTAACCATGGTGACCTGCAAAGAAACGCGTGCAGCCATCATTGCGTTGCATAAAAATGGTTTCACAGGCAAAGATATTGTGGCTACTAAGATTGCACCTCAATCAGCAATTTATAGGATCATCAAGAACTTCAAGGAAAGAGGTTCAATTCTTGTTAAGAAGGCTTCAGGGTGTCCATGAAAGTCCAGCAAGCGCCAGGATCGTCTCCTAAAGAGGATTCAGCTGCGGGATCGGAGTGCCACCAGTGCAGAGCTTGCTCAGGAATGGCAGCAGGCAGGTGTGAGCGCATCTGCACGCACAGTGAGGCAAAGACTTTTGGAAGATGGCCTGGTGTCAAGAAGGGCAGCAAAGAAGCCACTTCTCTAAAAAAAAACACATCAGGGACAGATTGATCTTCTGCAGAAAATATGGTGAATGCACTGCTGAGGACTGGGGCAAAGTTATATTCTCTGATAAAGCCTCTTTCCGATTGTTTGGGGCATCAGGAAAAAGGCTGGTCCGGAGAAGAAAAGGTGAGCACTACCATCAGTCCTGTGTCATGCCAACAGTAAAGCATCCTAAGACCATTCATGTGTGGGGTTGCTTCTCATCCAAGGGAGTGGGCTCACTCACAATTTTGCCCAAAAACACAGCCATGAATAAAGAATGGTACCAAAACACCCTCCAACAGCAACTTCTTCCAACAATCCAACAACAGTTTGGTGAAGAACAATGCATTTTCCAGCACGATGGAGCACCGTGTCATAAGGCAAAAGTGATAACTAAGTGGCTCGGGGACCAAAACATTGACATTTTGGGTCCATGGCCTGGAAACTCCCCAGATCTTAATCCCATTGAGAACTTGTGGTCAATCCTCAAGAGGCGGGTGGACAAACAAAAACCCACTAATTCTGACAAACTCCAAGAAGTGATTATGAAAGAATGGGTTGCTATCAGTCAGGAATTGGCCCAGAAGTTGATTGAGAGCATGCCCAGTCGAATTGCAGAGGTCCTGAAAAAGAAGGGCCAACACTGCAAATACTGACTCCTTGCATAAATGTCATGTAATTGTCGATAAAAGCCTTTGAAATGTATGAAGTGCGTGTAATTATATTTTGATAAAAAGTAGTGGTTTTTTTAAACCCTTTTTACAGCGCTGAAAACAGGAGGCGAGTTCTCATAGATTATTTAAAAAAAAAGTAGAGTAGCTATTTATTCTTTTGTCAACGCGTTTCAAGGGCGTACGGCCCTCTTCTTCAGGACAATAAAAGCATATGTTGGATCATATTAAAACATCGTCTTTTAAAAGGGGTATTTTGGCGCGCAGGCCAGTGGTTTGCTGGGTGGAGAGCTGATGTGCATGACGTCATTCGTGACGTCACCTGGAGAAACGCCCATCAGTATCTGACTGTCACTGAGGGTATGGTGATCGCTATTGTATAGCGGCTGGTTTCTTAACTCTGTGGTATGCATGACTTCAGATTGGCATTTAGTATGCGCTGGCCGTCTTTTAGTGTCAGGGTGGTATGTGGCATATTTTGATACCCCGATCTGGTGTTTTGTGTATATTTTCGGCTGCTGCCAGCACTGTAAAGTAGGGGGGATAAGTAGCTTGGCAGCGCTCCAAATGCCCGCAGGTGTCAGGCTACAGTGGCGCTATGGTTTGCTGTGATGGCAGCATGGTGGGTAGGGGGGGGGAGGGATGGGGTCCGTCCTGAGTTGCTTATCAAAGCCGATGGCTGACTATGTTAGCGCTATGCTTTTCTGTAAAGCGCGGGCTGTGGTTTGCTGCTGGGTTTCAATGTTCATATGGATAAGGAGATATGGCACTAAGAGGCGGCGAGGGAAGCGCATCACAGGTAGCGGTATTTTTGTGCGTGTGAATACAGCAGGGTCCCTGTGTTTATTTTCTTACAGTGGGAAGGTATATCCTTTGAAATTGTTTTTTGAATTTTTGACCAGGTGAGATAGGAGTGCGGTGGTTGTTCTCCCAATGAAATATACTCCCTAATAAAATATATAGAGTTGTCCTCTATCCTCCCTTTTCCGTTATCCTTCCATCCCATGACCTAAATACAACTAACAATGGACCCAACCCCTGTTACAAGTTATAAATATATAAACACTGTTTGATAAAATGTTGCCACATCAAAACATATCGACAAAATACAATATCCTCCCCTTCCCGAGACAGTACTCTCTGCTAAAAAACAAAAGATAAATACAGCGATACTAGATATGGACGAAATGGCCACTGCCAGCCGGCGTCAGCCCGGAATCCTAGCAATAACGCAGTCTATATAAAAAAACTAATAAATATTAATATTAATATAGACAAACATAACATTTTTCTATAAATATATAAAAATATAATCCCTAACTAAGAACAACCACCGCACTCCTATCTCACCTGGTCAAAAATTCAAAAAACAATTTCAAAGGATATACCTTCCCACTGTAAGAAAATAAACACAGGGACCCTGCTGTATTCACACGCACAAAAATACCGCTACCTGTGATGTGCTTCCCTCGCCGCCTCTTAGTGCCATATCTCCTTACCCATATGAACATTGAAACCCAGCAGCAAACCACAGCCCGCGCTTTACAGAAAAGCATAGCGCTAACATAGTCAGCCATCGGCTTTGATAAGCAACTCAGGACGGACCCCATCCCTCCCCCCCCCTACCCACCATGCTGCCATCACAGCAAACCATAGCGCCACTGTAGCCTGACACCTGCGGGCATTTGGAGCGCTGCCAAGCTACTTATCCCCCCTACTTTACAGTGCTGGCAGCAGCCGAAAATATACACAAAACACCAGATCGGGGTATCAAAATATGCCACATACCACCCTGACACTAAAAGACGGCCAGCGCATACTAAATGCCAATCTGAAGTCATGCATACCACAGAGTTAAGAAACCAGCCGCTATACAATAGCGATCACCATACCCTCAGTGACAGTCAGATACTGATGGGCGTTTCTCCAGGTGACGTCACGAATGACGTCATGCACATCAGCTCTCCGCCCAGCAAACCACTGGCCTGCACGCCAAAATACCCCTTTTAAAAGACGATGTTTTAATATGATCCAACATATGCTTTTATTGTCCTGAAGAAGAGGGCCGTACGCCCTTGAAACGCGTTGACAAAAGAATAAATAGCTACTCTACTTTTTTTAAAAATAATCTATGAGAACTCGCCTCCTGTTTTCAGCGCTGTAAAAAGGGTTTAAAAAAACCACTACTTTTTATCAGAATACTTATTTCTCTTGCCACAACCAGGCAGAGAAAAAGGAACCTTTGGCAGCAGTACAGGATCCCGCACGCTGGATGGGAGAATACCAGCACAAGCCTTCTACAGTTGTTGTGGCTCCACACAACAACATACGGTAAGCGCTTCTTGTATACAGTGCCAAAAGACCGGAAATACAGCCACACACACGAGGCGCGGCCTCCTGTCTCTTTTCTCTCCTTTCTTTTATGTAATTATATTTCACTACATCACAGAAAAAACTGAAACAAAGATCTAAAAGCAGTTTAGCAGCAAACTTTGTGAAAACTAATATTTGTGTCATTCTCAAAACTTTTGGCCACGACTGTACATGGTTTCCTTCATGGCAGGCAATGGGAGTGAGACAGCAGGAGAAGATTTGAAAGTGAACTTGTCTACTGGGAGTCAAGAGACTGGCATACAGAATCAGGCTTTGGTGAGTGCTGAATTTCCTATCTCAATCTACTAAAGGTGTAAAATAAGTCATTGATTAGAGTCGTGTTCAACATTTACCCAACAAAAAATTTGATCATCTGTGGTCTTTATTTTAGGCGTTTATACGTATGTAGAAGTTTAGATTATTCTATTGTTCCTGAGTTCTGATAAATATTGGCTTTTAAAGAACAGAGGGAACATTTTTTTTAATTTTTTTTCCAATGGTTTACATATCAGGACACTCACATGGTGTATATAAATTAGTTTCCCCATCTGTGTTCAAAAATGCTTCTGAGACATGCCAGATCTGATTGCTAACTATGAAGAGTTGGCTCAGAGTAGAGCCGCTGCTTGGGTCTAGCACACTACACACTTCAAGTCGTTAATCATGTTACCATTTCTAAAACTACAGGAGCACTTCCTTTGGAAATGATTATTTCATCACCTCTTGGTATATCTTAAATTTTGTAAACTGAATAACAGTAGTTTATGTAACTTGGCTTCCTATTTAAGAAAATGGGCAACCACCAATCGAAAACAAATGCATGCAGTTTTGCTCCAGTTGTGTAAGCTTCACACAGCTGCAGACTATACTAATTGTGTTATAAAGGCAGTGGTGAAATCCACAGGAATTCTGATGTACTGTCTTCTCAATACGCATACCATGCATTACTCTTTGCATGCCATGTTGACCGCTTATTCGAGTCAGTTCAAAATTCTGATTTGTTCAAAGAACCTTCCACTTATTTATTTCTGTTTCTTTCATCTCTCTTATTTTAGATGATCTCATGCCTCATATACCTCTCTGATACATGGAAACACCAGAGAATAGTTTAACAACATTTCCACACTTATGTTACAAGTATTTCACATCAGAGACATGATTACTTTGCACTCCAGTTCATCTATGTCTTTTCTGTACATTAGTTGCCAAAATTGTGCACAATATTCCAAGTGACTAGTAATTTGTGAATAACACCACCATACCATGACTGCATAACACCATCATTCCATGACAGATTCTAGACAAACATACTATGAGTGGAAAACGCAGTCATAATTTGACTCAATTACACCACCATACAATGACTTGATAACACCACCATACCATGATTGGATAACATTGCCATATCATGACAGATAACACCACCATACCATGACAAATACGATACTGAATAAAACTGACATACCACGATTGGATAACACTAACATACTGTGACTGGATAACACAGTCATAATTAGACTCAATTACACCACCATACCGTGATGAAATAATACTACATGATTAAAGACCACAGTTCTGTGTTGGGGCAAAGTTGCATAACACTTGGGGAGAAGCCTCAGTGAAGGCCTGAATATATAGAATATGAGTTAAATAAGACCATATGGAGGGCCCCCTATGTATTTCTTAGCAGATGTCAAGACCAGAGTGAGTATATGCAATATCCCAGACATGGGGATATCTGCAAATGTTATGTATTTTATGTATTATTTTATGTTTTAATACAGGCATCCTCAAACTACGGCCCTCCAGCTGTTGTAAAACTACAACTCCCACAATGCCCTGCTATAGGCTGATACCTGTAGGTTGTTCGGGCATGCTGGGAGTTGTAGTTTTGCAAGAGCTGGAGGGTCGCAGTTTGAGGATGCCTGTTTTAATAGTTTGGCTGTGTATTCCAGCAGAGGAAGTTATGGTTAGCAGGACCATGGCTTAATCACCTTGTTCTTCCCCTCTTCGTAGATGTGGGCTGGTCCTACTTCCTGCCAGATGGGGGAATTCCTGTCTACCTAGAGAGAGGAGAAGAGGGAGATTTCTGGTTTAGATAGTGAGGGAGTGAGGAAGCACGTGCAGAGCTCCCAGAAAACATTCCCCTGAAAAAAACAACAGAGGGATACTAAGGAACCAGATCTTATTCTCCTGCAAGGTGAGGGTCTACTGCTCAGACACCACCACCTACCTAAACCATCACTAAGCCAGACTAACATCAAGCCTGTATTACAGTGGACATCTATATCCACAAATGCTTGCTAGTGCCAACCTATTGCCATCCAACCAGCCACCACACCTCCTCATCTGGTGCCAGAAACTGCACTTTATACTTCATAATGCTGGATGTGCCACAAGTTATATTTTGCGCAAGTAAAGAGAGACTGTTATACGTTTACTTCTGGCTCAATTATTTAAACTATCTTTTCAATGCACGGATCCCCAGGGAGCGATCATCTGCGGATGTACACTATGACAAAACACCTTATCAGGGCCACTACCACTCCCATCCTTTGCAACGGCTCCTTGGGGGCTTGCTGCATATATGATAGCATGCTAGAAAAAGCTTCTTAGTCTACAGCAGGAACAAGGCCCTGGACCAAGCAGTGCTGAAAATCAGAGGAACACAGTCAATAGCAGGACTATCAGTGGGAGGCCTGTACTCGCTGTTCTGCTGCACTGCAAAGCCAGGCGTCCACAAAGTAATGAGGCCATAGCTCATCAGATGTAACAGGTGAGAAGAAATGGCAGCACAGCAACAAATTCACCAGTTGGCTGTCACATGGCAAGGCAGCTATATAGTCCAGGAGATTGGTAGATCCAGCTGCAGAACAGGAGTAGTGCACAGCTTCAGACACATGCCCATGCCTCTGGTGTAGTTGCACTGTTATACATACAGCAGCCAAATAAGTGCCATGCAACACCCACCTCCTCCCCTAGAATAGATGTTGATGGATGATTTATAGCACTTCTGGCAGGGAGTAGGGGAGGTGATATTTTAAAAAAATTTCCTTTTTATTATTAGCGGCTGAAGCCACCCACCACAAGACTTTGGCCTAGGCACTACATCTCCAGCACTTAATGGTAAAAATGACCCTGCATATGACATCTCTAATAAGCATAGCATTTAGTCTATTTATAATTACCAGTACATCATAATTGCATCTTTTCAGCACTTTCTGCTTTGTGCTTGCGTTTTATGTCTCACAGTAAATTAATCTTATGAGTGTGGGACAATAGTCCCGCGGGCGGCCCGATGTGCGCAGCATCATTGTAATCTATGATGCTGTGTGCTCCCGTGTGCACGATCATTGCCCCTCCGGGACATATGGCCCGCTCACGGACCGTATATCTCGGAGGGCATACGGTCGTGAGCAATTGTGTGTGAATTGTTCTATATAAGGGTCTTCCCATTTTTACCTAGTCTGCTCACCAACAATGAAAAGTAGTGCGATACCACCTTTCTTTTAATAGTTTTAGCTATATTACAAAAAAATTGTAACAAGTAAATAGTATTTGGAACCCCAGACCATGGATAGGTGCAAAACTTGCTGAAACTGTTCTTTTTGACAAACTGAGAACTTTTTTTAAACTTATCAACATGTGGAATCCATAAAAATGTCAAAATACCTTTTTACTGGCATATGGCCTCTAAGGCTCGGGTTCCTTTAGTAAAGGATATTGTTTAAAGTCTTCAGCACATTGTAATTGTGCTGGAGCGTATCACAACACAAGTTTCATGTATGTAGGAAGTCTACATTAAAGCATACAATGTATCCAGTTGGCAGCACTTTAGATCTATACTGTAGCATTTTTGCATAGTCCTAATCACAGTCTTTTATCCCTTTGATGGCTTAATTAGTATAAAAAGTATTTTTCTTCTGTGGTCTAGACTAAGAAACATCCAGAACTGTTTCCTTTGAAAGCCAGCCAGGTGCGAAAATGTACAGTACATGATCACTGTTTCCCATGTTTTGTTAAGTCAACGATGGATCAAAATATCTTATAACGTAAAGATGTCTCCCCCGGGTTCGCCGTCTGATATTTCCCTCACTATAACAAGCGTTCACCAACCTGAGCAGTTTTGAAACTTCACTGTGCAATAGAATAGGGCAGAACAAAGCATCTACTAGTAGGGCATCTTCAAGTATATTTTCGTATAGGGTTTTTCACCTCTTTGGTTACAAGGAGCACAGACTACAGTAGATCTCACACATTGCAGGAATGGAAAGTGCGTAGATCTGAGGAATTACTAAAATAACTGTGTGTGGTCTGTACAGGCATATGTGAAGAAGTTATGCACCAACATTTTTACATTGAATCAGATTGTGTTTCCACGTGTTAAAAATATAATGCATGTACCCTTGCACCTGGGCCCTGGTGTCTCAAAGGCCAAATGATCCCTCAACCAATTAAGGGGAGCCTTGCAACTGATTTTGCTTTGGTGCCAGGAGCTTCAAGTTCACCACGTATGTTATTTCCATAGATAGAAGACAGGTAATCTACTGTTTGATTTTGACTGGCCATACACATTAGATAAATGTTGGCTAGACAAGCCAGCCAACCATCATATGTGTTGTGACTGTCTCCTGAAGATATTAGAGGAGATGAGCTGCTGCCAGAGGTGTCTGACATGGGCTTTTTTTACCTGTCCCCGTTCAGAAAACATGAATTTGAGACCTTACATGTGTATGGAGTGGTTGGAAGAGATAGCTGTAAGGTGAACATTGGTCGGCAGCTGTATAATGTGCATGCCCAGCCTAAGTGTAGGTTATATGCTGGGCGACAACCAATATTGCTATCCATAAAGCACCCACAAGGTTTGTCACCCAGCTTCATCAGACTTTCACAAAATTCTCTAGCAGCAGTGATTGAGCAGAACCTGTCAAGATTTGGTTTCTTTCAGGTTCGCCAAACTTTTGTTCAGGCACAAATCAGTAGCTAAGCCAGACTCACATCTACAACTAACTCTTTCAGGACAAAAGCCCTTTATTAGAGGAAAGCAGAGAGGAACAGCTTTTATAGTTGCAAGGCCTTTGGAGGAACCTCAGGGTGGGTACTATTCCTATCATGGAAACTATTTGATCTACATGATAGGCTAAAAAAAACATTCCTCTTAATTTCTGGGAAAATATATATGCAAATTATCATGTCTAATGTCTGCTGGCATCAGATAGATTTAGGAAAGCTAATTCAAATATGTTTCCAAGAAATGCAGAGGCATTGCCTGGCCTACAATACTGCACCTACATGTACTCTGCATACTAGGGGCTCTCCATAATGAGAAAGAGTACCCATTAAATAATGCATATACAGTACAGACCAAAAGTTTGGACACACCTTCTCATTCAAAGAGTTTTCTTTATTTTCATGACTAAAAAACACATGTGGGATTATATACATAACAAAAAAGTGTGAAACAACTAAAAAGATGTCATATTCTAGGTTCTTCAAAGTAGCCACCTTTTGCTTTGATTACTGCTTTGCACACTCTTGGCATTCTCTTGATGAGCTTCAAGAGGTAGTCACCTGAAATGGTTTTCACTTCACAGGTGTGCCCTGTCAGGTTTAATAAGTGGTATTTCTTGCCTTATAAATGGGGTTGGGACCATCAGTTGCATTGGGGAGAAGTCAGGTGGATACACAGCTGATAGTCCTACTAAATAGACTGTTAGAATTTGTATTATGGCAAGAAAAAAGCAGCTAAGTAAAGAAAAACGAGTGGCCATCATTACTTTAAGAAATGAAGGTCAGTCAGTCCGAAAAATTGGGAAAACTTTGAAAGGCAGGGCTATTTGACCATGAAGGAGAGTGATGGGGTGCTGCGCCAGATGACCTGGCCTCCACAGTCACCGGACCTGAACCCAATCGAGATGGTTTGGGGTGAGCTGGACCGCAGAGTGAAGGCAAAAGGGCCAACAAGTGCTAAGCATCTCTGGGAACTCCTTCAAGACTGTTGGAAGACCATTTCAGGTGACTACCTCTTGAAGCTCATCAAGAGAATGCCAAGAGTGTGCAAAGCAGTAATCAAGGCAAAAGGTGGCTACTTTAAAGAACCTAGAATATGACATATTTTCAGTTGTTTCACACTTTTTTGTTATGTATATAATTCCACATGTGTTAATTCATAGTTTTGATGCCTTCATAGTCATGAAAATAAAGAAAACTCTTTGAATGAGAAGGTGTGTCCAAACTTTTGGTCTGTACTGTATATTGTTGAGAAACACAGGTGGGCACTCTCTCTCTCTCTGTGACTAAGCTGGTAGGTATGAATGAGTAAATTAATTTGTAAATTCAACCCAAATTTGGGGAAAATTTCTGAATCAAGAGAGAGAAAGAAAGATTCGCCCATATCAACCAATCAGATTCTACCTTTCATTTTTTAGAGCTCCTTGGGAAAATGAAAGGTCCTTTACACCAGTTTTGATAAATCTCCCCCATTGCCTGTGTTTTGAGTTCTATTAACATTTCCCATGCCAGACAAGTACAATTTAAAAGGAATCTCTCGGCAGGTTTATGCTACTCTGAGAAATCACATAGATTAGCAACCCTCGTTTCAGCAGTATGTCACTTGCTTGTCAGTATATAAGAGCCTTCCCACAGCTTTCTCCCAATTACTGTGAGTTGGGATGAAGCTGTCAATCATCAGGCCAGGTAAAGCCAGCAGCTCATTATACAGAGTAGAGAGATACACTGCCCTAACCGTGGTGTGATCTGGGGAATCATCACATACGACATTCGGCCACCCCTAGTAGTGATATGAGGGACACTATCAGCTCAGCAATATATTCAGGACATACCGCAGTCACATGTGTACCTTTCATGGCAGGGCTTCCAACTATAATATATATATTATAAAAAATTATAAAAAATTAAATTCAAATATGCTCCAATTGTCCTGAAAATTGGTATATAGGACTCCTTCTCTCCCCCTCCTTTAAATTTATTTATTTCAATGACAACAGTTACAAATCATGTCAGAATGACACTAACATATATAGCTATTGGTAACCACATATTTGGTGGTGTTAACAAAGAGTGTGTTATGCTTTTCATATTAGAAACTTTCCAAAAATTGTCCCAGGGCAGATGGTGTTTAAACGTATACAGTGTTATGGGAGAAAAAACATTGGCTTGTTGGTACCAAGCATCCAAACATTATGGCTTAATGGGGCAAATCCATGCCCCTGTTTATATACACACACATACACACTAATATCACAAGAACCAGTGACTTGTTCTGCACAAACTAAAAATTGTGCCTTGATGGTGGCAGAATGCCGGCCCATATTTATATACACACAAATGTTAATTGTCAGAAGAAACAGTGGTTTGTTCTGAAATTGAACGGGCCTGGAAAAAGTTCTCTGTTTTATTTGGGAGCAGTAGCAGTACAGTGTGGATGTTGAAAGGGTAATTCGTGTAGGGATAATAGTGGCAGTGGTAGTAGCACCAGCAGTAGCAGCACAGCATGGAACAGACAAGGCATAATGGAAAGCAGGTAGACAGCAGCTATGCCATACAGAACATGATGGTAGGCGGGCAGACAGAGGCAGTGGCATGATGGCAGCAGCCATATGGTATGGAACATGATAATAGGCAGGCAGCAGTAGGGGCATGATGGAAGCAGCCATGCTATATTGAACATGATAGTAGGCCGGCAGACAGCAGTAGGGGCCTGATGGAAGCAGCCATACTGTATGGAGCATTATAGTAGGCAGGCAGACAGCAGTAGGGGCATTATATGGCACCCACAGCCAAGGCAGATCTATTAATCAGTCTCGGGTGTGTGAAACTTCTCATAGATCCATGCCTTGTTCATTTAGAAATAAGTGAGGTTTTATACACTGGCAGAGGACAATTTTGTCCATTTGGGTGTGATGATGTTACCTGCCACACTGAAAAATCTCCCTGAAATGACACTGGAGACAGGACAAGACAGTACAGAGAGACCATACTGGGTGTTATGGACATGTGTACTGACAATAGTTGTGGAACCACTGTGCCAAGTAACCGCTAAACCCTAGGGGTGTTATTCTGGTGTCTCTTCGGTATTTTCCCTTTAACCACTGTACATTATGTATGTTGACTTCGCTGCAGGTTAGTAAACAGACAGCTGCCTACTAGGATGGTACTGGTGTACTTGTTAGCTGACCTGCTGGGGTCAGGAACACTAGTGAGTATATAGCTTGGCCTGCTCTCCCTCATTCACTGGATGCCATTTGGCACCAGGAGAGATATAGTGTGGACTCTCATTGCATTCTTTGGTGGCCATTTGGCACCAGGAGTGGTGTGGAATGGGCCCGACATGCATGTTGGTACCTGCATTCCTTGGATATAATGGATACAGATATAAATAGATAAAATATCCCAGGGCGCAAGAATCCAGTCCAGATAGTAATAGTAAATAGACACGTATTTATTGCAGAAGTACAACGCGTTTCGGGGAGTAGTTCCCCTTCATCAGGTACATAACACTGCATATGAAAACACAGAAACACACAGCATTTAAATACACTCAAAAAAACTAAGAAAAGGGGGCGGGGCTTATGAGGAGGAGTCCCCAGCCGATGTGCATAGATAAAAAAGTTCAATAGTTGCTGATATAAAATATATATAATGATAATGCAGAGGCACCAACAATGCTGGTGAAGCCAGAAACGTGGGGGTGTAGTGCTCCGATCAGTTTATCTGCCTCTGATCCAGGAGTGCTCGTATTGAAGGGGGAGGTCACATGATTGGAACCCGGTCACGTGATCGTGGCTTGCTGGCAGCAGATAGTATCCTGGTTGCTGGGTAACCAGGACGCTTAGTGGCCACACTGATGTATTGCAGACACGAGCGCAGCGAGGATGACAGGGGAGGGAGGTGGAGTCGGTGTTGCAGGGAGGGCAAACCTGTGGTGTGAAATCTGTTGATAGCAAGGGGAGGCTCTGTCATATTATCCGGATCAGGGTCTGAAGGGAGTAGGAATATGAGACGCTCAAAACAGATAAATTGATGATACTTGGTGCTAAAAGGATTAATCACTTCTAATAATGATATAATGGCATTAAAATAAATATATATATATATATATATATATATATATATGATAATAACAATACAAAGGACCCCTCCTTTGAGCACAAGAAGGCATTCAAAACCCTCATTGAATCCGCAAAAAACATATTAGACAAGAAGGAACAAAATTACATTCTAGGCCTAGACTCAGCAATTGCAATATTTTACCATTTACCAAAAGTCCATAAGGACCCATTGAAACCCCCAGGCCGCCCGATCATCTCAGGCATCTCATCCCTTACCTGCAACCTCTCACATTATGTTGACGTTCTCCTACAGAAGTATGTCACCACCTTACCATCATACCTCCGAGACTCCTCCTCCCTGTTACAATCACTCAAGGAGATCAAGTGGGAAGGCACCTACAGATTGATGACATTAGACGTCACGGCACTGTACTCGAACATTGAACACGAATTGGGTATCAACTGTACCAAACAATATCTGGACAACGACCATCTCTTGCCCACCGACCAAAAATCCTTTATTCTTGATTCTATTAGGTTTATCCTGACGCACAACGTGTTTTGCTTCCAGGATCAACTTTACCTGCAAACCAAGGGGACCGCCATGGGCACGCGTTTCGCGACGAGTTTTGCGAATTTGTTTATGGGGGCTTTTGAAACCAGATTAATTTATAACTCTAGTTTTTGGGATCAAAACATAATCTTTTATCGACGGTACATTGACGACCTGTTAATCATTTGGAATGGCGATATTTGCTCTATTAATAATTTCGTTGCACACCTCAACTCCACTGATTGGGGCATCACCTTGTCCGGAACCCACAATCAGACGCAAATTGAGTACCTGGACCTGGAACTGAACGTCATTAATAATAAATTAGAAACACGCACGCATTTCAAAAAGGTGGACTGCAACAGCTATCTGGACTTCACCAGTTCTCACTACAAAAAATGGAAAACCAATATTCCCTTCGGCCAGTTTAAACGAATTAGAAGGAACTGCTCCCTAGACAAAGACTTCATGTCCCAGAGTGAGATCATCCGTAAGAGGTTCATACAAAAAGGTTATCCTCTTCCAATCATAGAAGCGGCCTTCAACAAAGCAAAAACCCTCACACAAGAAAACTGCCTACCCACTAATAAAAACGATAATAGAGATGACATCACTGAAAATATAAAAAAAAAACAAGAAATCTGAAAATAAATGGAGTACTAACTTTATCACGACATACAGCAATAACCATAAGGATATTAGGAGCATACTATCCAAACACTGGCATATCCTAAGAAGCGATCCATTCCTATCCAAATCATTACCCAGCCACCCCCCCTTGACGTTCAGGAGAGCTAAAACTTTAAAAAATCTATTAGCTCCAAGCAAACTGCGTGCCGACAGATCGGACCACAAACCTTCCGCTACGAGAACCCAACACTCCGAACAACCTGGCAGCTTCAGATGTAACCAACCCAAATGTCTCTGCTGTACCGCTATACGGATGTCAACTTCCTTCCAAAGTAGATCTAATGGGGGAACCTTCTCCATCAGACAACATTTAGACTGTGGATCAAAGAACGTTATCTATCTACTGGAATGCCCCTGCGGCCTACAGTACGTGGGGCGGACAATCCAAACCTTGCGCAACAGGCTCAACAAACATCGGTCGAATATCAAAAAGGGTTTTCTAAAGCACAGCGTGTCTCGACACGCAACCATTCGCCATGAGGGCCTCGCCACTGGCTTTTCCATCACACCCATTGAACAAATCAGCTCTGATTGCCACAATATCATGCAGTCGATCAGAAGGCGCGAGATGTTTTGGATATACAAACTCAACTGCCTTAATCCATTCGGTCTTAATGAGGCCTTCGAGATAAACCTCTGAAATACCCCGGGTTCAGTTATGTTTCAATCGTGACATTCCCTATTTTCAAACAGCCGAGGTCCCCCAAGATTGCATAATGTAGTACTTTACATGCATATCCCACCGCCACCGTTTTTTCTGCACATATGCAAGCATGACGCTCCATATATCGAGCCAACATTTTTATTATTTACATATATTTTTTTTTCATATTTATATTCATTTAATTTATTTTATTTCATTTATTCTATATCATGGATTTGTTCATTCAATTTTTTTTTATTTTTTTTTTACATACATGTACATATATATATATATATATATATATATATATATATGTATATTCCTTATTTATTATTGATTAATATATAACAAATCCCCTTTCCCTTTATCATTTATTATTCATCATTCATTCATCATCTATATATATATTTTTGATCCATTAATATACCCATTATCATCAATTGCTGTAATCAACAACATGTACATGCATCATTATGGAGTAATACCTTCCTATTCATTTATCACCTCCCTCCTCATCATCCCATCTCTCTCCAATCATTAGCCCCCAATTAATTATTGGTTGATAATTATTCTATCAGTTGGTTCTTCTACTACTAATTATGCATCACTAATTAGTTACCCTATAATGGACAAATTATCATTATTATTATTATTATTATTTGTATTGTTATTATTATATATATATATATATATATATATATATATATATATATTTATTTTAATGCCATTATATCATTATTAGAAGTGATTAATCCTTTTAGCACCAAGTATCATCAATTTATCTGTTTTGAGCGTCTCATATTCCTACTCCCTTCAGACCCTGATCCGGATAATATGACAGAGCCTCCCCTTGCTATCAACAGATTTCACACCACAGGTTTGCCCTCCCTGCAACACCGACTCCACCTCCCTCCCCTGTCATCCTCGCTGCGCTCGTGTCTGCAATACATCAGTGTGGCCACTAAGCGTCCTGGTTACCCAGCAACCAGGATACTATCTGCTGCCAGCAAGCCACGATCACGTGACCGGGTTCCAATCATGTGACCTCCCCCTTCAATACGAGCACTCCTGGATCAGAGGCAGATAAACTGATCGGAGCACTACACCCCCACGTTTCTGGCTTCACCAGCATTGTTGGTGCCTCTGCATTGTTATCATTATATATATTTTATATCAGCAACTATTGAACTTTCAGTTCCAGGTCCAGGTACTCAATTTGCGTCTGATTGTGGGTTCCGGACAAGGTGATGCCCCAATCAGTGGAGTTGAGGTGTGCAACGAAATTATTAATAGAGCAAATATCGCCATTCCAAATGATTAACAGGTCGTCAATGTACCGTCGATAAAAGATTATGTTTTGATCCCAAAAACTAGAGTTATAAATTAATCTGGTTTCGAAAGCCCCCATAAACAAATTCGCAAAACTCGGCGCGAAACGCGTGCCCATGGCGGTCCCCTTGGTTTGCAGGTAAAGTTGATCCTGGAAGCGAAACACGTTGTGCGTCAGGATAAACCTAATAGAATCAAGAATAAAGGATTTTTGATCGGTGGGCAAGAGATGGTCGTTGTCCAGATATTGTTTGGTACAGTTGATACCCAATTCGTGTTCAATGTTCGAGTACAGTGCCGTGACGTCTAATGTCATCAATCTGTAGGTGCCTTCCCACTTGATCTCCTTGAGTGATTGTAACAGGGAGGAGGAGTCTCGGAGGTATGATGGTAAGGTGGTGACATACTTCTGTAGGAGAACGTCAACATAATGTGAGAGGTTGCAGGTAAGGGATGAGATGCCTGAGATGATCGGGCGGCCTGGGGGTTTCAATGGGTCCTTATGGACTTTTGGTAAATGGTAAAATATTGCAATTGCTGAGTCTAGGCCTAGAATGTAATTTTGTTCCTTCTTGTCTAATATGTTTTTTGCGGATTCAATGAGGGTTTTGAATGCCTTCTTGTGCTCAAAGGAGGGGTCCTTTGTATTGTTATTATCATATATATATATATATATATATATATATATATATATATATATATTATTTTAATGCCATTATATCATTATTAGAAGTGATTAATCCTTTTAGCACCAAGTATCATCAATTTATCTGTTTTGAGCGTCTCATATTCCTACTCCCTTCAGACCCTGATCCGGATAATATGACAGAGCCTCCCCTTGCTATCAACAGATTTCACACCACAGGTTTGCCCTCCCTGCAACACCGACTCCACCTCCCTCCCCTGTCATCCTCGCTGCGCTCGTGTCTGCAATACATCAGTGTGGCCACTAAGCGTCCTGGTTACCCAGCAACCAGGATACTATCTGCTGCCAGCAAGCCACGATCACGTGACCGGGTTCCAATCATGTGACCTCCCCCTTCAATACGAGCACTCCTGGATCAGAGGCAGATAAACTGATCGGAGCACTACACCCCCACGTTTCTGGCTTCACCAGCATTGTTGGTGCCTCTGCATTGTTATCATTATATATATTTTATATCAGCAACTATTGAACTTTTTTTTTATCTATGCACATCGGCTGTGGACTCCTCCCCATAAGCCCCGCCCCCTTTTCTTAGCCCCGCCCACGTTTCCATTTTGGCGGGTTTTTTGAGTGTATTTAAATGCTGTGTGTTTCTGTGTTTTCATATGCAGTGTTATGTACCTGATGAAGGGGAACTACTCCCCGAAACGCGTTGTACTTCTGCAATAAATACGTGTCTATTTACTATTACTATCTGGACTGGATTCTTGCGCCCTGGGATATTTTATCTATTTATATCTGTATCCTACCACTTCTTGGAGACTTCAGGGATCTCCGACAAGAAGTCATCCCTCCGCGGCTGCAGATCCACCAGTGAACCGTGACTCCATCGCAGTCATTGACAAGCTTTTACTAGAGTTGTGCCTACAAATAGCACAACCACAAAAGGTGAGCCCTGTACTGGAACCATTTATTTTATCTGTCTACCAACGGTATTACCCTATGGTGCGCCCTGCTTTGTTTTTAACAGCATAAAGTAAATCCTGTGGATCCATTGGATATAATGGAGGCCATTTTGGCACCAAAAATGACAGAAATCAAAGCAGGCCCAGCATGCATGTGCAACCTACACTCCCTGAATTGTATGGTAGCCGTCATGGCACATAACAGGTAGAATTTAGTGTTAGGAACCCGTCTTACAGAGATCGCCTTGACATGCGGCAGACGGGCTCAAATAATATGGTACAAAATGATTTGCCATTTATAATTTATTAGTATAGCACTTGCAATTATTGTGCAATTTTGTACTTTATTTGGTTTGCAGAGAGCTGTTGCATTGAATGTTTTGTTTTATAGAGACACAGGCATGGTGTAATTCAGAACCAGGCAGAATACAGGTGAATCCAAGGCAAACACCACGGCAGGCAACAGACAAGACACGGAGCACTGGCAGATGGAACCAAAACATACAGACTTCTTGCACATGGACATGTGGACTTCAGGAATGGAATTCATGATCTTGAACACAGTTCAGATATAGCAGAAATTGGGAAGATGGACTTCTGGAACTTGGACATTGTTCAGACACAGCAGATAAATATAGGAAGTAGGCAGGACTGATGAGACAAGAACCAGGAGGGAATCCAGACAACACACAGAACAGACTTTAGGAAAACAAACTAGAACAGGATTCAGACTGTGAAATGGATCAGACTATTGCAAACACAGTAAGACAGAATTCAGATTGTGACAAACTAGAACAATCCAGACACAAACAGACCCTAAGAAAGCCATGAAAGTTGGTCAACCAGAGTACAAGCACATAGACACAATTCACACCACATGTAACCGGGACCAGAAACTGGTACAATCACACTATCGAATAGCCACACCAGAAGATGGCCCTAAATTGCTCCCACAAGTAGGTGCAGATGGTACATTGGTACAGATGAACCACCTTTATAACAATGGACTGTTCCAATCTGGCTGCCCAAAAGTCCATGGAATAAGGGAGCACGGTAGGCTAGACTCCAGGTAGGACTGAACCTGAGTGTTTAGGAGGTACTTCTCTGTTTTCTGATTAGAGTCAGGCTGCCCTGGCACATTGAAACATTGCTCCATCATGTTGATGTTACTGAATTGGCTGCCGCTGAAGCGTTTGCTGCTTGTGGGAGCGGAGAAGGTGGGGGATGGGTAACTCGGCAGGGGGTGGAGAGGGGCCTCCACGACAGACACACGGGTAGCAGGTGTCTGCTCTCCCAAAACTGCTTCAAGAGGTGGACACAAGGTATCCAGTTTCTTCTGGTTCCTCCTTTACCAAAATGATTGGTCATCATGGCCAGTGTCATCATCACCAGCCTTGTCCTCCTGCACAAGCAACTCCTCCTCCATTGGTACTGTAGCTCCTCATACTCCATGGGACTTTCTCCGTGTGGCAGCCAGCAAGATGCGTAAGCTGTTATTCTTCCATCATTCCTTGTTGCATCGATGTGAGTGAGTGAAATATCACAGGGATGACATAGTTTATGCCACAGTTGTCCCTACTGACAAATCGGGTGGCCTATTTAAAGGGCCTGAGTATGCGACTCTGATGAGCTGCCACTGCCTGACCCTGAAACAACACATGCTCCCTGTGAGATGGTCTGGTGCATTACAAAATCTTCTACTGCTTTACGCTCCTCATATAGAAACTATAGCATATTGAGCACAGTGGCACAGTGTCCTGCAGCTCTGGGATCCAAGTTTTGTAATCCAACCAAGGACAAGATAGTGGAGTGGAGTTTGTATGTCCTCCCTGTGTTTACGTGGGTTTCCTCCAGGTACTACCTGTGTTTATGTGGGTTTCCTCCAGGTACTCTGGTTTACTCCCACACTCCAAAGACATATTGATAGGGAACTTAAATTGTGAACTTCACTGGTGGACATCAAGCAATGATAATGTCTATGAAGGGCTGCAGAATATGTAAGAGATATATAAGTAAGTCAAATAAATAAATAAATTAATACATAAATAATTATGCAAGGTGGAAGTCCAGAGAGTTGGAACATCACAGATCAAGAGATGCAATACCAGACACTTTTGTCACTGCAAGTCCAAGTCTTTGCCACATAAGAATGGCTGAAATGCAAGAACAGTCTCCTGGATATGGCCAGCACCCTGTGCAATCCACAGTATTTTTTCAAAAGGTGTTGCACGACTAAATTTATCACGTACACCATGTAGGAAGCATGTGTTATTTACACCAAATGCAGCACAGCCAAAGTTCCTGCCATGGTCACTGACCACTTAGCCCAGTTTAGATGGCAGGGAGGCAGCCATCAGAATGATAGCTGCTTGATGCACCTTAACAACTGATCGGCTGTGTGGCTATTTTTGTCCAGGCCAATCTGCTCTAACACAGCATAGCAGTGCTTCAAGTGACACTTCTAATAGGAGGGAGGAAGAGTGAGGGAGACGCTCTGCCCTGCTTTTGTTGGGGATGGGAGGATGTCCGTGGAGGAGGACGTGGAGAAGGCAGATGTGGAGGTGTTAATAAAACCTGACCTTCTTGATGCGATGCTGCCTTGCCACTGTTGTGAAAAACATTGACCCAGTGCTGTGAAAGACATGTACTGTCCCTGCCTGTAACAGCTGCTCCAGGTGTCCACCATGATGTGCACCTTGCTGAACAATGAGAATTGCAAGGATCGGCCCACGTTCTCCGCCATGTGAGAGTACAAGACAGGGATGGCATTTTTTGAGGAAAAAATGGAAGCTGGTTATCTTCCAGCAAGGCTGAGAACATACGATCATTTCCCAAAAGGCAGCATAATCCACTAAGTGGTACGGCAGTGACTGCACCACCAGCAGTTTGGCAGATGGGTGTTAAGCTTCTGCACACAGTTAGCAGCAGCTGAGCTTGGCTTAGGTCTGATTTATTTTGCGGCTATACCCACAGTATCAGTGGCATCACAAGTTCCCGAGCTGACCATAATAGAAGCAGATCTGGCCTTGGCAGTTTTTTGAGAGGTTCTGGCTACATGTTGCCTCTGCTCTTGATTACCATTCCCAATGTGGCTACCACCCTACTCCTCCTCAGCACCCTGATCCAGCTCCCAGCTGCTGCCCAACAAACAAACATTGTCATTCTCACCCTCCACAACTTTTATCAGACTGTGATATGTCATTATGGGCTCCATGACCCCCCCTCTCAACTCCCTGCTCTGTATTTGCCCCAAGTGCCCCTGTCGCTACCCTACATTCATCACCGTGGCTACAAGTGCCTTTACTGCTACTACTACCAACTCAGCTATGCATGGGGTCCCCTGCCTCCCTCTGAACCTCCTCCTCATGGCAGTCCAAAAACTGTCTGTTCTCATACAAGTCATCAACAGGGAGACTATTTTGAGTAGCTTTCATAGCATAGGGGTTTTGTTGCCTCTTCTCAGGAAAAAAAAAAGGCACCTCACTAGGAGTGGTCAGTAAAGAATGAGAGGATGCAACTGAAACTGAAAGGCTTCTCTGGAGTTGCAAGGCAGGAGAAACAGTAGTAGTGATGGACGAATATCGGCCTGGACGATTCGCGAATGTGATCCCGCGAACGCGATCAAATGTTTGCGAACCGCAAGTTCATGGTGGGCCCCATTCACTTTAATGGCAGGCGAACCTGAAAAACATTCATGTCATAGCCACTATCTCTGGCTGTGACCTTCCGTCCTTGCTCGTTCGGCGCTCCTCGCTGAAGTTTCGTTTCTGTGTGTTATTTGTGGTTCTGTATGGGTTAACTCCCCTGTGTTCCTATTAGGAGTTAATCCTCTCTGTCTGCTCCATGGGTGTGGCCTCTCTGCTGCACCCATGGAACCTGTATATAAGGCTGAGGTTTCCTCAGTTCTTTTTCAGCTCTCCTGGTGTGTGTTGTCTTGTCCTGCTCCTAGTTTGTACTCACTCTCCCATGCTGCTGTCTGTCTGTCTGTGCTCTGTGGGTTTCCTACTTGTTCATTCCCGTCCTCTTTCCTGTGTTTTTGTTATCTGTTCTGCCAGTTATGTTTTAGTCACCAAGTCTGTATTCATGTCTCTGTTCAGCAAGCCCTTGCTGCACCTTTCTTTGCAGCAGAGTGCCATGGGCAATGAGCAAGTCCTTCTCTGCTCATTGTCACTCCTGTTTCCTTGCTATGAACTCCTGCTTGTGTTTTTAGTTTCCTGCTTGTATTTGCCTGTTTGTTATGTTTGCCTATGTACCGTCGATACCTTCTGGTACCTGTTGTCCGTTTGCTCCTGTTGTCACTGTCTAGTTCACGCTCCAGAGTGGACCCTGGCAACTCCCTGCAGCAAAGCCTAATCCTACCATCTGGGGCCCTAGTGAATACCAGGAGTTGCTTAGTCACGCCCCTCTGGAGTATTACTAGACAGTGGCGCAGTGGGGGTTTTTAATCCCACTGTGCGGACGGTACATAGAGCTTTCTATTTCCCTGTGTTTCTCTTCTTGGATTCTGTTTGTACATTAAACTCTGTTGTGTCTGTACCTGAGTTCCGTTTGTTTATTGCTTGACGACGCGGATGCACAAATCGTCCCAAAACATGGACAGTGACATACCAGAGGGGGATCAATGGCAAAAATTCCCACAAAAAATAGGTATTTTAATCCGTGGTCATTTTTATGCGTCTTAAAGGGAAACTCTCAAAAATGTGCCCTGCTGGAACCTAGAAATTTTTTATTTTAGGCCAGTGGAGTACAGGCCCAAAACATTAGGCATTCACCGGACAGAAAACATCAAGTGATTATGTGGCTGGAGGTATATTAGACAGTCATTGGATATCAATTTTACTTCAGGCCACTGGAGTACAGGCAACCAAAATTATTCATTCACCATACAGAAAACATCAAGTGATTATGTGGCTGGAGGTATATTAGACGGTCATTGGATATCAATTTTACAGCAGGCCAGTGGATTACAGGCCCCAAACATTATGCATTCAGCGAACATAAAAGAACAAGTAAGTATGTGGCTGGAGGTAGATTACACGGTCATTGAATATCAATTTTACAGCAGGCCAGTGGACATTAGGCATTCAGCGTACATAAAAGAACAAGTGATTATGTGGCTGGCGGTCTATTAAACGGTTAATGGATTTCAATTTTACTGAAGGCCAGTACAAATACAGGTCAATTACATATGTTTAAAAGAACTAAAAATATAAAATTGAATTAAAAACATGGCTAACGAAATCCCCCCTCTTGAAAAAAACCCTAATGAGAAGGCCTTTTATGCTGCTGTATTAACCTAAGACAAGGACCATTATTTGTTCTGAGTGGTGGCGGATATTTGTGGGCTGTCATGAGGAAATTTAATTAAACGTGGTTGACTCTTTACATGTGTTGAATTCCTCCGAGATCCATGCCTCATTAATTTTTAGAAATGTGAGGTAGTCCACACTGTCGTGAGCTGGGCGAGTGCGCTTATCGGTCACGATCCACTCTGCTGCGCTGAACGTCCTTTCGGACAGGACACTCGACGAGGGGCAAGCCAAGAGTTCCATAGCAAATTGTGCCAGTTCTGGCCACAGGTCAAGCCTGCACACCCAGTAGTCAAGGGTTCCTCGCTTCTTAGGGCATCCACATTGGCCATTAACCCGATGTAGTCGGACAATTGTCAGTCTAGGCATTCCTTGAGGCTGGATCCGGTGGGCGGCTGTCGGTGGGTTGGTTGCAAGAATGATCTCATATCCGAAGTGACCAACACATCTTTAAACCGCCCTCTTCTTGCATGCGCGGTAGGATTGGTATCTGCAACTGTTTCTCTGTGGGTGGAAATTCCTCTGCCAGCGCCCACAACAGATGCAGCATCTCTTAAAGCAAGGCCTGGAAATGCTGCATTCTGAGATCCCTCTGTGATGCTGGTAACACCAAATCCACACGTGTGCCACGGATTGCATGCTTGACAGCCAACAGAAGGTCTACCCAGTGGGCAGTAAAAGTTATGTACCTTCCCTGCCTGTGTTTGCTAGACCACGTGTCTATGGTCAGATTTATCTTGGCACTGACACGGTGTGCCAGAGTTACATTCTTGGCCATATAGCTTTGGGATGCCTTTCTGGGAGAAATATTTCCTTCTGGGGACCTTTCATTGTGGTGTGCCAATGGCCACAAATTTTCTAATGGCCTCCGAGTCCACCAGTTTATATGGCAGTAGTTGGTGGGCTAGCAGTTCTGACAAGCCGGCGGTCAGCCGTTGGGCAAGAGAGTTATCCGGCGTCATCAACTTTTTATGTTCGAACATTTGGGCCATGGAAGCCTGCCTTTTGGCAGATGAACGCGACGAAGGCGCGGTGGAAGGTGGAGTGGATGACAAATGGGAGGAGAGAGGAGAAGGAGAAGAGGTAGGACGCGGAGCGCAGGGAGTGTGGCTTTGTGGGTTCTGTGATGGGAGGCCAGGTGCCTTCTTAAGGAGGTCATCCCTAGGTGAGTGTTGGGCTTACCGCTTAAAAAAAGCCCACACTTCGGAGCCATGTGCCGGGGTCCTGGGAGCGCCAGATGCGGAATGCTGGAAGCAGACCACTTAATCATTTTTTTTAGGTTATTGTTCCAATAGCGTTTGTCCCTCTGTATAGCTGCGGTATCTCAGTAGAACCACACACAACTGCTGCACAATATAAATGCACTATATAGAAAGTATATTATAGGTATATTACACCCCTGCCTCAATCAGTTTTTTGGGGGGGCAACTGGTATATCACACAAGTTGCAATTAGTTGTCCCAATAGCGTTTGTCCCTCTGTATAGCTGTAGTATCGCTGCAGAACCCACACAACTGCTGCACAATACAAATGCACTATATAGAAATTATATTATAGGCATATCACACCCCTGCCTCAATCAGATTTTTTGGGGGGCAACTGGTATATCACACCAATTGCATTTTGTTGTTCCAATAGCGTTTGTCCCTCTGTATAGCTGCGGTATCTCAGCAGAATCGCACACAACTGCTTCACAATACAAATGTCCTATATAGAAAGTATATTATACTTATATCACACCCCTGCCTCCATATTTTTTTTGGGGGGGGGCAACTGGTATATCACACCAGTTGCAATTAGTTGTTCAAATAGCATTTGTCCCTCTGTATAGCTGCAGTATCTCAGCAGAACCGCACACAACTGCTGCACAATACAAATGCTAAATAGTGTAACAGGGCACTCAAGAAATCCTGACCATGTGGTACAATTTAATATCTTTATTACTATTGTGAATAATGTTGCTCAAACCAATCAATTGTAATAATCAATAGATGAATCAATAAAATATTTCATATCATTGAATAAAATATTTGATAATATTGAATAAAAATAATCGATTTACACAAGGGCTCAGAACAATATAGTGCAAATATCGACAATCATAAAATAAAATGAAATCTCAAATTCAATTATTCAGTTCAAATTTGGTATAAACATCTGGGTATTGGTGCAGTCCAATCGAATATTATTATGTCCCACTTCCAATTACAGCAGCGTCCCACTGAACATGAAGTGGATAGCGGCGTCCCGCTATAAAATTACTTGCAAGTAAGATTTACCTTATATCAACTGAAGGTTCTCCAGACTTTAAACTTTGGGTCCTCTCCTCTCCTCAGAAGTGTCTGTGACACAATGTATCAAGAGGTTTACCTAGACGACTCTGTGTTTCTGTTGAATTGAACTGCCAAGTCCACCAGATCTCAATCTGTTGGTGGAGAAACTGCAGTGATGTTTGTAGCAGAGATATTTCGTCAAAGGAGGCTTCCAAGTGTAGTCTGTAAGTCGGTCGGTTTGGGGTACTTTGTTCCTTCAGTATACAGATGGGGGGTGTAGCACCAGACGCGTTTCGGGGTCCAAGTTATTGCCCCTTCCTCAGTGGTACAAATGCACTATATAAAAATGTTATTATAGGTATATCACACCCCTGCCTCAATCAGTTTTTTTTGGGGGGGCAACTGGCATATCACACCAGTTGCAATAAGTTGTTCCAATAGTGTTTGTCCCTCTGTATAGCTGCAGTATCTCAGCAGAACCACACACAACTGCTGCACAATACAAATGCACTATATAGAAATTTTATTATAGGTATATCACACCCCTGCCTCAATCAGTTTTTTTGGGGGCAACTGGTATATCACACCAATTGCAATTAGTTTTTCCAATAGCGTTAGTCCCTCTGTACAGCTATGGTATCTCAGCAAAACTGCACACAAATGCTGCACAATACAAATGCACTACATAGAAATTATATTATAGGTATATCACACCCCTGCCTCAATCAGATTTTTTGGGGGCCAACTGGTATAGCACACCAGTTGCAATTAGTTGTTCCAATAGCGTTTGTCCCTCTGTATAGCTGCAGTATCGCAGCAGAACCGCACACAACTGCTGCACAATACAAATGCACTATAATATACTTTCTATGTTAGAAAGTATATTATAGGTATATCACACCCTTCAGTTTGTCACACCTATCGATAGCACACCTATACCAGGCCTTAAAAATGACTTTAGTGGCCCTATTAGCTAGCGTTTGGTGTCCCTAACAGTCTATCCCTGATCCAAACAGCAACCTCTCTCTACACTGGCAAAAGACTGAATGTAAAATGGCGGCCAGATCTTTTTTTTCTGTAATTAAAAGACAGAGGCACAATTAAATATACCTCAATTTCTATAAACACTGCAAATTTTTCAG
Organism: Bufo gargarizans; assembly: GCF_014858855.1. Lineage (NCBI taxonomy): Eukaryota > Metazoa > Chordata > Amphibia > Anura > Bufonidae > Bufo > Bufo gargarizans. Next base: position 601,313,640 of record NC_058082.1, read on the forward strand.
TAAATGTCACCGTCTGTTGCGGTAATGTACAACCCAGATTCCCAAAAAGTTGGGACACTATACAAATCGTGAATAAAAACTGAATGCAATGATGTGGAGGTGCCAACTTCTAATATTTTATTCAGAATAGAACATAAATCACGGAACAAAAGTTTAAACTGAGAAAATGTACCATTTTAAGGGAAAAATATGTTGAAACAGAATTTCATGGTGTCAACAAATCCCCAAAAAGTTGGGACAAGGCCATTTTCACCACTGTGTGGCATCTCCCCTTCTTCTTACAACACTCAACAGACGTCTGGGGACAGAGGAGACCAGTTTCTCAAGTTTAGAAATAGGAATGCTCTCCCATTCTTGTCTAATACAGGCCTCTAACTGTTCAATCGTCTTGGGCCTTCTTTGTTGCACCTTCCTCTTTATGATGCGCCAAATGTTCTCTATAGGTGAAAGATCTGGACTGCAGACTGGCCATTTCAGTACCCAGATCCTTCTCCTACTCAGCCATGATGTTGTGATTGATGCAGAATGTGGTCTGGCATTATCTTGTTGAAAAATGCAGGGTCTGAGCGTTGATAACAACTTGGGTTGTCCTTCTCCTCTTTGGTCCGGATGACATGGCGTCCCAGATTTCCAAAAAGAACTTCGAATCGTGACTCGTCTGACCACAGAACAGTCTTTCATTTTGCCACACTCCATTTTAAATGATCCCTGGCCCAGTGAAAACGCCTGAGCTTGTGGATCTTGCTTAGAAATGGCTTCTTCTTTGCACTGTAGAGTTTCAGCTGGCAACGGCGGATGGCACGGTGGATTGTGTTCACTGACAATGGTTTCTGGAAGTATTCCTGAGCCCATTCTGTGATTTCCTTTACAGTAGCATTCCTGTTTGTGGTGCAGTGTCGTTTAACCCTCCTCTTATGTTAGGGTCAGAACCGACCCGTTTTCAGGTTTTGAATGTCTATAAGTATTGCATAAATTTATTTATTGCATCAAGATTTTTTTACTTTGTCAGGAACCTCTATTTAAACAATGTAATAGAAAAAGAATCCTTTTCACTAAATTATAAAATACTGTGGTGAAAATTAAGACGTTTATGGTGTTAGGGTCAATTCTGACCCAGTTATAATATAGGATTATAGGACACTATTAAGTACCAAAACTGAAATCATAAACACTCTCTCTGCTTAGTAACACTGACAGCCAATCACCTCTCAACCATGTGAGCTGTAGTTAGCGAGGGGCCCATCTCTTTGCCTGCTTGTCTGCTTCTCTAAATAAAGTAAAGAAAAACATAGGACCAATACATTTCAGAGTTGCTGACTTGCAGAGTAATCATCTCCAATATGCAGCATGCAAGAGTGAGAAGATTTACAGGAAGCCAGATACTGGATTATATCTTGGATGAAAATGAGGCAGAGGACACAGAGCAGCATAGCGATATGGATGAGCAGGTTTCTGAGGCAGAAGATGAAGTAGAGTATCAACCAGAATACACAGACACATCTGATGAGTCTGATGAGGAGGCCACCAGTGCTGAACCTGCTGCTGTTCCTGCTGAAACATTCAAATCCAAAAGTGGTAAGATCTGTTGGAAGTCAGAACCTCCTGACTTACATGGCAGGGCAGCTGCTGCAGATGTAATCAAAATGACCCCTGGGATCACAAGGTTTGCTGTGACGAGAGTAAGTGACATCAAAACATGTTTTGAACTGTTCATGCCATTGTCACTAAAAAAAAGTGATCATTGCAATGACAAACCTTGAAGGAAAAAAAGTCCATGGCAACATGTGGAATGACATAAATGAGGAATGCCTAGATGCTTATATTGGTGGTGTTCTTCTTGCTGGAGTATACAGATCCTATAATGAGGGGACAAGTCAAGAGGCAGATATATCTTCCCAGCAACAATGTCACTTCACACCTTTCGAATGATATCAAGAGTTTTCAGATTTGACAACAGAGATACTAGAGCAAAATCTGACAAGCTTGCTCCCATAAGGGATGTCTGGGAGAAATGGGTTCAGCTCCTTCCACTAATGTTTAACCCTGGGCCTCAGGTAACAGTAGATGAACGTTTGATTCCTTTCCGTGGAAATTGCCCCTTCTGGCAGTTTATGCCCAGTAAGCCAGGCAAATACGGCATAAAAATCTGGGCAGCCTGTGATGCAAAAACAAGCTATGCATGGAACCTACAGATTTACACCTGAAAACCTGAAAGTGGAAACACCGGAAAACCTGAAAGTGGCATCCCTGAGAAAAAACAAGGACAACGTGTAGTCCTTGATTTGACTACTGGACTGCGGGGTCACAATATCACGTGTGACAATTTTTTTACCAGCTATGACCTTGGACAAAAACTTCTCTGGAGGAAACTCACCATGGTAGGCACAATAAAAATAAAAAAAAACTGAGCTGCACACTGAAATTTTGCAGGTGAAGGACAGAGCTCCACTTTCTTCAAAATTTGCTTTTACAGACACCACCACTGTTGTTTCATATTGTCCCCCCCCCAAAAAAATGTGATACTTATGTCCACTTTTCACAAAGATGCAGCTGTGTCATCAAGAAGTGACAAAAAGCCCACAATTATCCTGGATTACAATAAAAACAAAGGAAGAGTGGACAACCTGGACAAGCTGACTGCTACCTATACTTGTCAGCGAATGACCAGGAGATGGCCGATGTGTTTTATAACATCCTAGATGTGTCTGCATACAATGCATTTGTGTTATGGACCCACATCCACCCAGGTTGGAACACACAAAAAAATAACAAGCAGAGAATATTTCTCGAGGAGCTAGGAAGTTCCCTTGTCAAGGCACACATTGAGCAAAGGAAACGGGTGTCTCGAGATCCAATCGCTGCAGCCATGATCAGACAGATGCAGAGTTCATCAAGCACTCCATCCACACCATCAACAACACAAAGAGAATCAGTGCCAGCATCCTCATCATCATCTAGCCTTGCCTCAACATCAACCAGCACAGCCACAGCCACAACTCCAGTGATGCCATCTGATTCTAAAAGAGGTGTCAGGTCTGCCCCAGCAATAAGGACAGAAAGACACACACATTATGCTTCCACTGTAAAACATATATCTGCACATAACATGCTAAAAGTGTCAGCTTTTGCCACACATGCATCTAAAAACACCCACACAAACACATACAAGTTCTTGCACAAAGATGCTTTGAAAGTAGTACTTGATTTCTATTGGTTTGCCTTGCTTGATTGTGTGTTGTTTGTTTGACCTTGCAAGTCTACATTTTGTATTATTACTTGATTTTCATTGTTTATGAACGTTTTATGTAAAAAAAAAAAAAGACTTTTGGCTATTTTATTGAAGTAAATATATATATGGGTCAAAATTGACCCTAACACCATCAATGTTATTATAGTTATGTTATTAAAAAAAAAAAATATATAAATAAAAAAAGTTAAGAGATGTGTTCAAATACTCCTCAGCAACATTCTGGTGACATAACAACCTTTTATTTACTTATAATATTCTATTGAGGTTTATTTTACCATTTTTTAAATTTGAAAATGAGAGGTATGCTATCAAAAGAAAGGTCTAAGGGGTCACACCAAAAATATTAAAACCAATCTTTTCAAGGATAAAGAAGCCTAACAAAGTAACCAAGAGGTAAGAAACAAATTGGATGATAAATAATTGTTCAGAGAGTATTTTATGGCTTATTTAAGACACGGGTCAAAACCGACCCGTTAACATCATGGATAGTAACAGAAAGCTAACATAAGAGGAGGGTTAAGGGCCCGGAGATCACGGGCATCCAGTATGGTTTTATGGCCTTGACCCTTACGCACAGAGATTGTTCCAGATTCTCTGAATCTTCGGATGATGTTATGCACAGTTGATGATGATAGATGCAAAGTCTTTGCAATTTTTCGCTGGGTAACACCTTTCTGATATTGCTCCACTATCTTTCTGCGCAACATTGTGGGAATTGGTGATCCTCTACCCATCTTGGCTTCTGAGAGACACTGCCACTCTAAAAAGCTCTTTGTATACCCAATCATGTTGCCAATTGACCTAATTAGTGTTAATTGGTCTTCCAGCTCTTCGTTATGCTCAAATTTACTTTTTCCAGCCTCTTATTGCTACTTGTCCCAACTTTATTGCTACTTGTTATAATAAATATAAAATTTGAATCAACGTATTTTTCCTTTAAAATTATACATTTACTCGGATTAAACGTTTGATCTGTCAACTACGTTCTATTACAAATAAAATATTGACATTTGCCATCTCCACATCATTGCATTCAGTTTTTATTCACAATTTGTTTAGTGTCCCAACTTTTTGGGAATCCGGTTTGTATTTACTAACACGGGTATAACAATATAATTTTTGCAGTAAATGTCTTTGAACTAAAGGGTATTTTGCAGTAATACAACATTTTTTGAAGTAAAAATAAAAACTTTTTAATAGCATGGGTATCATAATGGCATTATTGCGGTAAAATGCTTTTGCTGTAACCATTTGTTATCTTGCAGTAATATGCAACGTGTTTCAAAACACGGTTATGATATTACCATTATTGCCCTAAAATGCTTTTGCTGTAATTACCTGTTATCTTGAAGGAATATGCTAGGAATATGAGCAGCATTTGCAGCAGAATGCTATTGGAGTGCTAGCAATAAGCCTATAAACTAGCTGCCAGAAGCTGTATTAAACACACAGTTCTAAATGATCAGTCCCTTACACTTTCTATGTATGCTTTCCCTGATGAAAGTCCTTAAAATATACCCAATTATATCTCCGTATTCTCTCCCTATACTATCCTTCTAGTGTCCCTATCACATTACATTAGTGACTGCAATTGCTTTCTGTCAGACAATACCACAACACATCCTATCGCATTCACAGCAGAGAGTAGAATGGCGCCTGGCTTGTTCTCTGTATATTCCCCGCCTGCATACTGCCCCCTGATTGGATGATCAGGCTGTCAGCCAATAAGGGCAAGCCCCCTCCCTCTTCCTCCATTTCCTTCCTTCCTCATGGTTTTCCCTGCAAATATTTTCACAGTAAAATGGAGCTGGATGACTTCTTTACGTGATTCATCTGAAATGAATCGCCAAAAGGTCTGGTTAGTTTGAAAAAAAAAAAATTGTGTGTGAAATTTGTAAAGAATAGAATTCATTTATAATTGATTTGCTCATCTCTTCAACTTGTCCATATAAAAGGACCTTTACATCTTAAGCCAGACTGGGCAGATGTTACTTGTGTGCTACCTTTTACCTTTTAAAGAGCAGACACCTGGTATATTTCTGTGATCAGCGGTAATGCCAGTCGTGGACTTTTTATCCTTCAGATGCTGTGGTTATTGAGGAGTGCTCCTGCTTCCCCCAGCGGGAATTGGGGGGGCCCAAGCATGCATGCAGCAGCCCCTGTCACCCTCTGTGGCCAGAGATGGTGCACAGTGTTGGAGGGAAAATAAAATTGAGGGATCCACAACAGGGATGACCATAATCCCATATTGATCCCTCCATTAGGTGCGGGATCCCTCCCCTCCCTACTATGAACCTAGTAGTATATTAAAATTATTAGGGTTAAGACAAGATGGCAGAACATGGTGGATGGATCAAACATGATCACTGGATTATGGCAGCAACACTGTCCCTAGCGCATGAGCACTTGTCATGTCTCTCCCTATGTTCAGCTCATAGGACAATAGCGGAGACCGCGCAGTATAAGGCTTTCATAGGGCTGTGAAATCACAGGTGATGGCTATATGATTATTAGCTGGCTGCACAGCATTATAGGTGATCTCTCGTTCCTGGGCTTCTTTCACTTTTTAACATGTGTGCAGCTACCATTTTAGGAAAACCTGTTTCGTTATCACGACGTGCAAGGAAAATGAGCTTCGTTGCGAATCGAAGTTTTTGTAAACTTTGTACTGAATTCCACTTTGAATTCTCTGCTTCGCTCAACACTGTTTATAACCACTGCCATCAAAATAACATGAATCACAAAGTGTATATACACTGCAAACATTATATTTTTTTTAACACCTGGCCACAGGTGTGAAAGTAGCCTTAATTAGACAATATTTGCCTGCGTAGGGACACACCCATGACTGATAACGCCCAGCTGTCAATTTATTTATAAAAATTTGTTTATGTTATCTTATAGGAAACACAAGCATTTTCTAAAATAGACATGTTAGGAGAGCTGACAGGTTCTCTTCAAGTGCCTTATGATATTTTTTATGGGGATGTAATCATGCCAGGCAGAACTATCTGAGTATTATTCATTATCATTGTGCATAGATCCTATGGAATGTATTCCTTATGGTACGGCAACACGGTCAGGTTTCTGCGAGCAATTATGGAAGCCAAAACCAGGAGTGAATTCAAAAAGAGGAGAAGTCGTATCTGTCTTTTATACTTTCTCTCCTTTTATGATCCACTCCAGAATTCGGCTTCCAAAACTGCATCAGGAAACCTGACCGTGTGGCTGTACCCTAACCATTTCATACTAGGGCATCTTTTACCTGAATTTTTGGCTGTATCATACATTTAGAATTATCTTTACGGATTTCAAATAGGGAAATAGAGATGATAGGGCTCATAAACACTTTTCTTGGCTTCCTGGAGAACCCACATCTTTGTTCCATTTTAATATAGACAGAATAAATAATTTTGCAAGAGGTTCACTCATCTTTAATTAGCTCATAGCTGCTCCCAAATATTAGTGCTAGACAACGAAACGTAATAAACAATTCCATTAATTCACTGGGGAGACTGGAAGACAATTTGCAGATTGCTTTCCTGTAGGAAAGTGTTATAACACTCCAGGGTGCTGCTGAAATCCATTTTCACGTCAATTGCCTTAAAAAAAAAAAAGGTCAATGAAAAATGAGCTGCCCTTCTGGACGAAAATCACAAATTATAAATTATAACCGATCATCTCTGAGACAGTCTCAAGAGCACGTCCAAACAAATAATAGTAGGGTGTGATGTGATGTGTTTATGCGTACCAAGCAGCACTACTGTAACTTAGATTATATGTGAGCATATCGATTTACAAAAGGGTGAAAAAATGGAATCCGACACCAAAATACCATTCCAGCCTGATTTGGCTTTTCTAAACGTCTTGGGCCAGACAGTTACATTCTGTTCCTTTATGTAACTGCTTTCTTTCATTAATGTTCAACTGTAATTTTACATATGTGGAAAATATTAATCTGCACATTGACCATCACATTGGTCCCTACATGAGCTTTATTTCAATGAATTGGACAAAAAGAAGGGGATTATAAATTCTATGAAATGATAGGAAAAATGACTAGTGTTGACGTCTTTTTGAGCCGCTTTCTTGCTCTTCCAATGAATATGACGCTATTTGCTGGACTACTAAATAATGAATATTTTTTGGATAACACGAAAAGCAGACAAAGAGATATATACACATGTTTAACCCCTTCAGGAGCCAACCATTTTTTATATTTTTTTCCTCCCTGCTTTCCAATATCCATAACTTTTTGGGATTTTCACATAGCCATATGAGAGCTTATTTATTGTAACCAAGGTGTATTTGTTTGGATTAAAAGTTAAGTTTTAGCATATCATTCTACCTATTTATAGTTTATTTTTGATTTAAGAGGTAGTACACGGGGGCCGTGTCACCATCACACACATCCACGTTTGGCAGTACCGTTTTTTTTTTCCCTGCATATTGAGCCCTAACCACAGGCTGGGTATAATAGGCAGCTTACTATGGCAGGCCTGTGAGCCTTGACAATGAACACAGCCATTTCACTGTTGGGGGTCCATTTGGAGGTCAGAAGGATCATTCTCCTTCTGAATAACCTCTTCGATGCTGCAGTCTGTATTGATTGCCGAACCTGAAGGGTTAAGTGACCGAGTTCAGAGTTATATCTCATCCCAGTCATTTCATTTAGTATTACACAGCGAGCACCCACTACTTATACATCCTTTGTACACCTTAGACATACTCTACATTTAGGATGCGCCCTCCTACCAAAGCTCTCCTAAGGCCATGCATGCACCCTTTCTTCTGTCAGAACACACTCTGATGTTGTAGCTTTTGCCTGATGGTAGTTGGGGTGTACTTGATATGAGTGTTGTACGGGGTTCAAGGCAGGAGAAGTAGGTTCTGTGGCCAGCGTATGGTTCTGGAGTCAATGACCAGGCCAATTGTAGAAAATAAACTAGTGTCTGTGCACAAATGCATACCATAGTGGGAGACACAGTCGCTATTGGGCCCAAGACCCTTGCAGACGTCCCTTCTACAGAGAAACTGCTTTGTTAGCATACAAGAGGGTAAGGAATTGTCTCAGGGATCATGGACAGGGGATGGAAGAGGTGAAAGAAATCCCAAACGACAAAGTGAGACCATAACAGGGCCCATTTAGATTTTTGCTTTAGGGCTCACTTTTTCTATTTTATCAGTTTTTATTTACATTGAGGGGAATTTATTGAGGTTGGGCTCTCTTACACCAGCATTTTACAGAACGGAACAGACAGCCCCTAATAGAACAGTACTATCCTTGGCTGCAATGTGGACAATAATAGGACATGTTCTATTTTTTTGCGGAACGGCCTTGTATATATACGGACATGGAATGCACACGGAGTCATCTCCATTTTTTGTAACCCCATAGAAGTGAATGGTTCTGCACACGGGACGCAAAACAAACGGAACAAACGTGGAAAAAAATATGTTCATGTGCATCAGCCGTTAATTATTCGAAAATGCTACTGAAAAGATGTGCTTAATTTATTAAGAGGTATATGCCTCTTAATAATGCTGGTGTATCTCGAGAGTTTAGTGCAACAGAACAGGACTCAACGCCAATTGCCACATGTGTAGATTTCTGGCCTGCTTTTTAAAAAGTTTCTTGAATATTTTTTTTTTTTAATCTGTGCATTTTTAACAGAATGCATCTGGGCAAGATATGGTAATGTATCCAGAAAATGAGCTACAAGTCTTTATAGTTTCCAAATAAACAATTAAAAACATGATTTTATTAAATTATTTTCAAAAAATTTACAATGCCAAATGTGTATGCGATTCAATAATTTATGTCAAGGGGGCTATTCAAGCTTCATAGGGTGAGCTTATCTTTACAATTATTAGTGTGGTTATTCGGTTTACAAATGGTAGATAGGAAAAGCACCCCAGCCCAGTGGTACTGTAGTTACTTATACTGGTATTTTGTTCTTGGTTTTGTTTACGTATATAGGTTCTGGGGGGTGATTCAACCTCAATCATACTGACGTTATAACTGGAGATTGTTCCTATCCTATCTACGAGGGGTGTTCAATAAGTTATCTACCCTAGAATGTTCTGTCAGTGTTAGAGAGCTTAGCTTGTCTGTGCAGATTGAGACATGTCTGGACATACAGCCCACAGTAGCAGTTCAGTCTGATGAAAGCACTGGAAGTGACAGGATGGCAATTCCAGTATAGTGCGGGTCTACAAAGAAAGAGAGGGATTTGGAGCTTTGTTCAGTGCCTGTGCCTGCTTCGCTAAGCTAAAAGCTTACAAGCAGGACTTTTAGCTTAGTGAAGCAGGCACAGGCATGAGGCCGCTTCGCTCAGCTAATCCTAGCATAGCAAATTATTACAGGGTACCCATGTGCAATGTTAGAATTTAGCCAACCTGAGGGAGTACAAGCAGGAGCACACATTGCGGCTCCTGCCTGTACCCCATTCTCTGCGGCCCCACTGATATAATGCACACGTCAGCAATGTGACAGAATAGTGAATTTAAAGCATGCTTAAAATCAGGGCTTTAAGTGGAAATTTCTTTGGTAAAAACTCAAAATCAATAAAGTATATTAGAAACATTTTTTTATGGCAATTGGGACATTTAAAAAAAAAACTTGAATTAAAGTTTAGTTATTCTTTTAGAATGGGAATTTTTTGGGTACAAAATAAGGTTTTAATGCTTTGGTTTTTACATTGTCTTTTACATTGTTATTTCTAATAAACTTGTATATTTTATTATAATCTGGGGGAGAGTGGGTTGGATGTGCTTCATAGAGCATTCCTTTGCATATTCCTTACCAAGTGTTGAAAGAGATACACCTGGGCGAGGCACCCAAAAAATGCGATGCAATAAGATATTACAATGATGAGGAATCAGTTCTGCTAGGTTGTGTTGTATCATGGCCAGAGATGAGCAAATTTCTTGAAATTCATTTCAGGTCTGATTCTAATCGAAAGTGCCCCAATCGCCCTGAAAAGCTTTGTATGACACTCAGAGGTCTCCTATGACTGTGCAGCGACTGGGTCCGCAGGGGCAACATGTGAGGTGACGATGGGCCAATGGGGATAGTAGTCCATTTACTCACGGTTAGCAGAGCCTCCCTGGGCCGGCGTGCAGTGATGGGGAAGACAGCACTAAATCCTCCGGGGCGCTCTCTATTGCAGGGAACACCAGCCAGATGGAAGTTGAGGTGTCCTTGATGGTATAGGTGTTTAAGGTGCTTTGGTGGCTGGGCCCCTGTGTTCGTGATGCCAGCACTGTAAGGTGCAAATGTTGAGTGTAGTAGTACAAATGATGAGTAGTCGGTTGTAATCAAACAGTTGAATATTTACTGAATCAATTGTCTTCAGGTAGTCAGTACAGGTACAGTTCATTTGTATGGCATGAGTCATGACTTAGAATTAAGTTCAATAGAATTCCTTTTATCAGGTTTAGACAATTGTCAGTTGAGTTCTCTAGTACTTTAGCTTTACAGGCGAAGTCCACTTTCCATAGCACTACTAAATATACTGTTTTCTACTTATCTTGAGCTATCCAATAAGGGCGTTTCTCCCTCGCGGCAGGCAAACTCTCTGCAACATTATTTGCAGGATGCTCTCCTGGAGTATTCAGGTTCACTATATCCCCGCAGGCTTCTAGTGAATAAGGACAACTTGGCACCTTGGTCATCTGGCTGTGTCCAGGAACTAGGAAAGTTACTCTTGGCCACTTCTGCTTGTGAAGTCCATAGGCTGGATTCAGCCCTAACCCTCACTAGGCTCGCTTCATATTTAGACATAGACTTACTGTCCAGTGCTAAGCTGCTGTGACTACTCTTAGTTTGTCTTCTCCAGGATTGGTCAGATTCCGGAGGAAAGAAATTGCAGCTACATAGTGGATAAGGCCTGTTTCTCTCCTCCATACACTTGCTTTCCTCTCTCACTACAATACACTACACTGGAATGCCCTGAGCTAGACACACACCAAGCTATATAAATGAGTGGCGCCACCACCACCTAGGGACGAATGGGTGTAATGACTGCCAGCCTGATAATAGGAAATACCATACATTGCAAATACATTAGATAAATAGGCAGATTTTTAAAGCGTCCCTTTTACACACATATGTGGGATTCTGCAACTGTATCCAATGCCTTTCAAGCTCTTTAAAGGGGTTGCACGACTGTTTAATACTGAGGACCTATCCTCTGCATAGGTCATTAGTATTTGATCACTGGGGGTTTAAATTCCAACACCGTGGATCAGTTGTTTGTAGAGGCTGGCAGTAAATATGGCAGAGCTATCTTAGAAAGAATGGAACTCACCATTCCATTCTCCCCCTTTTGGGAAGAGTCCATCTTGCTACTAGGAGGAGGTGGGGAAGTTCTAGATGATTCCTGTTTAGACTCCATGTTGGAGCTGACAGGACACTAACCTATTCCTTGGCTGAAACTAAGTCAGACTAAAGAGTGGAGTGCATCATAAAAAAGGAATAAAAGTTACTAAGCTAGCCAGTCAGTAAAGCAGAGAGAAAGAGATAAAGCAACGTTGAGTTTGCCTGCCAGTTCATGCTAAAGCTTGCTGGAACCAACACGAAGCCTGAAAACTGGAGAAATGTTTATTCAATTAAAGCTGCCATTGAACTTCATTCAAGGTCTGGACTCAAGTTAGTCTTTAAAATCCCTCAATTATTCTCCCTATTTATTGCTTCAAAGCCAAAGCCTGGGGCCCAGCAGTGTCCAGGTAGGAGCACTGTGACACGCATAGAGAGACATTTAGGCTGCACTACACCACTCGGCATTCCTACTAAACCTGGGACGCAATATAGAGGGCCCTGGGCGGAGATGGCCCGTTGCACTATGAGTAAACAGATGGTAGCTGGTGTAACAAACACCCTGTTTAATAACACACTGCACTGTCAGATTTAATTTTTACATTAAAACATCATCCACAAATTTTCTTTTTTTTTAAGGCAGAAACATTCTTCCCTGTCTTAAGAACTCTAAGATGAAGTCCACCATTTCGAGAGATTTGTCTGAATTGAGCAACAAAAGTTCCAGAATCCAAATTTTTTAGGTGGCTCTGTTTTCTTGTATGTAAATTTCCTGTTTGATGCCACTGCAACCAATTGCTAGCTACAGCACTGACCTGCTCCCCCTGCATCACGTTACCCGTACCTTCTAACTGTCCTGGATCCTGCAGAGCAGTCCTGGATTTCAATAGGAGGGCCAAGCTATATCCTAGGTATGTCCTGCTCTCAACTGTGTTTGTCTCATTAGGACACAGAGACAGTTGATTGCAATGGTGAAGCTGGGAACCTTCCTATGCTTGTTTCATCATTTAACTCTTCTGCCGGCGCTCCCCAGCAGACATGGGGAGGTCACACATCTCACTGCTGGTCTGTGTAGCAGGAGCATGCAGGCTCAGGAATCAACCTTTGCACTCCTCCTACACAGCCCAGCAAGTGTGATGTGTGTGGGACCGCATCGTGCCTACTGGGGAGCACAGAATGTGCCCGATAATTGGGGGAATGCCTAGGTGAGTATTTAATTTTTTATTTTTTTTAACAGAGTGAAAGGGATTTTTCACATCTCAAATGTTGAGTGTAGTAGGTGCAAATGTTGAGTGTAGTAGTACAAATGATAAGGGGTCGGTTGTAATCAAACAGTTGAATATTTACTGAATCAATTGTCTTCAGGTAGTCAGTACAGGTACAGTTCATTTGTATGGCATGAGTGATGACTTAGAATTAAGTTCAATAGAATTCCTTTTATCATGTTTAGACAATTGTCAGTTGAGTTCTCTAGTACTTTAGCTTTACAGGCGAAGTCCACTTTCCATAGCACTACTAAATATACTGTTTTCTACTTATCTTGAGCTATCCAATAAGGCTGTTTCTCCCTCGTGGCAGGCAAACTCTCTGCAACATTATTTGCAGGATGCTCTCCTGAAGTATTCAGGTTCACTATATCCCCGCAGGCTTCTAGTGAATAAGGACAACTTGGCACCTTGGTCATCTGGCTGTGTCCAGGAACTAGGAAAGTTACTCTTTCCTAGTTGGTGAACACAATAGCACCTTCCTCTCTTAACAAAAGGCTATTTAAAATTACACCTCAGATACAATGATAGCAACCTATGACAAGTCATTCAACTTGTTAGCATTTAGATTAACCTTGGTCAATATGTAAAATGACCCTTTCATGTATTGTATATAGCAGATACCAGTATTGTTTAACGAAGTTTCATCTGTATCTTGTCACGCACTCCAGTAATTTTGATGTTCCCACCCCCAATGTCCTATAAGTATGTGCTGTGGAATAAAGATTTCAGATATTGACTACCTGAGTTGTCTGGGAAGTTGGTATCTCCTGGCCAGTGCAAATAGGATATTCACTCCAAAGGGAAATATTCCCGAGTCGGCGGTCTGATGCCTCATCGTATAACCATCATAAACCTGCCTGGAGGAAAAACGCTAACAATTTTGGTGTCAGAAGTCGAATCCGCCATAAACAGTATCGGGTAAGTAATTCTTTATTTCAGAGATATATTATTACTACCCTATACTGTAAAGGTGGATTATTTGGACCCGGTAAGCGTTTCTGTAGCGCCTCTCAGGAATCTGATATTCCTAAAGAAAATTAAAGGGATCTGGAGTCCCATAATCTGAAAAATAGTACTGTGTGCAGTGAATATCCTTTGCTATAACTGTATATTGCTGTATAATAATTGCTTAAGCATTTTTAGTCATTATATATATATAAGATTGAATTTTACTGTATAGATTGTGTATAGATTGTATGCGAGTTCATGCTGAAATTGAAGGTATAAACTTGACCATCCAGAATAGTTTAAGATCAACCATAAATTCAGGAGTAGTCATGAGCCTGGATTAGAAGAAATAGGATGAGAAACACATAAACTGATAAGCATAAGGTTTGTCAGTGAGTATCTGCACTAAACACAAACATAATCTTCCTTAGATAAACCTTCAAATTCAGCTGATCTCACTGTATATTTTTAGTTAAGTAAAATGGGCAATTCTTATGGTAAGAAGGATCCCAAAAAGAAACAGAATTTTAAATTTAGAACTGAAAATCACGTTCCTAAGTCTGCTGCAAATCACTCTATGGTAAAACTGTCTCCTAAAAATGAATTGGGGGAAAGTCCAAAATGTCTGTCCAGAGGTGTTTAGGTCCATTTTATACTGATCCTTGGGTTGATAATATGTGTAAATGGACAGAAGGAATGAAATGTACTGACTAGGGATGAGCGAACTCGAACTGTATAGTTCGGGTTCGTACCGAATTTTGGGGTGTCCGTGACACGGACCCGAACCCGGACATTTTCGTAAAAGTTCGGGTTCGGTGTTCGTCGCTTTCTTCGCGCTTTTGTGACGCTTTCTTGGCGCTTTTTGAAAGGCTGCAAAGCAGCCAATCAACAAGCGTCATACTACTTGCCCCAAGAGGCCATCACAGCCATGCCTACTATTGGCATGGCTGTGATTGGCCAGAGCACCATGTGACCCAGCCTCTATTTAAGCTGGAGTCACATAGCGCCGCCCGTCACTCTGCTCTGATTAGCGTAGGGAGAGGTTGCGGCTGCGACAGTAGGGCGAGATTAGGCAGATTAACTCCTCCAAAGGACTTGATTAACTGATCGATCTGCAGCTGTGGATCATTGAGCTGCTGATCCTCAATTGCTCACTGTTTTTAGGCTGCCCAGACCGTTTGTCAGTCACATTTTTCTGGGGTGATCGGCGGCCATTTTGCGTCTTGTGGTGCGCCAGCACAAGCTGCGACCAAGTGCATTTAACCCTCAATGGTGTGGTTGTTTTTTGGCTAAAGCCTACATCAGGGTGAAGCTGTCACACCAAGTGCATTTAACCAGCAATAGTCTGTTTATTTTTTGGCCATATACTACATCAGGGGCAAGCTGCGCCTGTCACCAAGTGCATTTAACCCTCAATGGTGCGTTTGTTTTTTGGCTAAAGCCTACATCAGGGTGAAGCTGTCACACCAAGTGCATTTAACCAGCAATAGTCTGTTTATTTTTTGGCCATATACTACATCAGGGGCAAGCTGCGCCCGTCACCAAGTGCATTTAACCCTCAGTAGTGTGGTTGGTCAAGCTATCACACCAAGTGCATTTAACCAGCAATAGTCTGTTCATTTTTTGGCCATATACTAAATCAGGGGCAAGCTGCGCCCGTCACCAAGTGCATTTAACCCTCAGTAGTGTGGTTGGTCAAGCTATCACACCAAGTGCATTTAACCAGCAATAGTCTGTTCATTTTTTGGCCATATACTAAATCAGGGGCAAGCTGCGCCCGTCACCAAGTGCATTTAACCCTCAGTAGTGTGGTTGGTCAAGCTGTGACACCAAGTGCATTTAACCAGCAATAGTCTGTTCATTTTTTGGCCATATACTACATCAGGGGCAAGCTGCGCCCATCACCAAGTGCATTTAACCAGCAATAGTGTGGTTATTTTTTGGCCATATCCCAGTCTAATTCTGTCACTAAATCCATACCGGTCACCCAGTGCCTAAATACTAGGCCTCAAATTTATATCCCGCTAAATCTCTCGTTACCGCTGTCCTGTTGTGGCTGGGAAAGTTATTTAGTGTCCGTCAAAGCACATTTTTTGTTCTGGGTTGAAATACAATTCCCAATTTAGCAATTAAAAATTTAGTGGTTTCTGCTGTATCAGAGCTATTTGAAATCTATCCCTAAAAGGGTATATAATATTCAAGGTGCACATAGGGTCAGTTCAGAATAACTTCACACACCCGCTACTGTGCATTTCCAAGTCTAATTCTGTCACTAAACCCATACCTGTCACCCAGCGCCTAAATACTAGGCCTCAAATTCATATCCAGCTAAATCTGTCGTTAGTGCTGTAGCTGGGCGAGTTATTTAGTGTCCGTTCAAGCACATTTCTTGTTCTGGGTTGAAATACAATTCCCAATTTAGCAATTTCATAATTTAGTGGTTTCTGCTATATCAGAGCTATTTGAAATCTATCCCTAAAAGGGTAGATCATATTGAAGGTGCACATAGGGACATTCAGAATAACTTCACACACCCGCTACTGTGCATTTCCAAGTCTAATTCTGTCACTAAACCCATACCTGTCACCCAGCGCCTAAATACTAGGCCTCAAATTTATATCCAGCTAAATCTGTCCTTAGTGCTGTAGCTGGGCGAGTTATTTAGTGTCCGTTCAAGCACATTTCTTGTTCTGGGTTGAAATACAATTCCCAATTTAGCAATTTCATAATTTAGTGGTTTCTGCTATATCAGAGCTATTTGAAATCTATCCCTAAAAGGGTATATAATATTCAAGGTGCACATTGGGTCATTCAGAATAACTTCACACACACCCGCTACTGTGTATTTCCAAGTCTAATTCTGTCACTAAACCCATACCTGTCACCCAGCGCCTAAATACTAGGCCTCAAATTCATATCCAGCTAAATCTGTCCTTAGTGCTGTAGCTGGGCGAGTTATTTAGTGTCCGTTCAAGCACATTTCTTGTTCTGGGTTGAAATACAATTCCCAATTTAGCAATTTCATAATTTAGTGGTTTCTGCTATATCAGAGCTATTTGAAATCTATCCCTAAAAGGGTAGATCATATTGAAGGTGCACATAGGGACATTCAGAATAACTTCACACACCCGCTACTGTGCATTTCCAAGTCTAATTCTGTCACTAAACCCATACCTGTCACCCAGCGCCTAAATACTAGGCCTCAAATTTATATCCAGCTAAATCTGTCCTTAGTGCTGTAGCTGGGCGAGTTATTTAGTGTCCGTTCAAGCACATTTCTTGTTCTGGGTTGAAATACAATTCCCAATTTAGCAATTTCATAATTTAGTGGTTTCTGCTATATCAGAGCTATTTGAAATCTATCCCTAAAAGGGTATATAATATTCAAGGTGCACATTGGGTCATTCAGAATAACTTCACACACACCCGCTACTGTGTATTTCCAAGTCTAATTCTGTCACTAAACCCATACCTGTCACCCAGCGCCTAAATACTAGGCCTCAAATTTATATCCAGCTAAATCTGTCCTTAGTGCTGTAGCTGGGCGAGTTATTTAGTGTCCGTTCAAGCACATTTCTTGTTCTGGGTTGAAATACAATTCCCAATTTAGCAATTTCATAATTTAGTGGTTTCTGCTATATCAGAGCTATTTGAAATCTATCCCTAAAAGGGTAGATCATATTGAAGGTGCACATAGGGACATTCAGAATAACTTCACACACCCGCTACTGTGCATTTCCAAGTCTAATTCTGTCACTAAACCCATACCTGTCACCCAGCGCCTAAATACTAGGCCTCAAATTTATATCCAGCTAAATCTGTCCTTAGTGCTGTAGCTGGGCGAGTTATTTAGTGTCCGTTCAAGCACATTTCTTGTTCTGGGTTGAAATACAATTCCCAATTTAGCAATTTCATAATTTAGTGGTTTCTGCTATATCAGAGCTATTTGAAATCTATCCCTAAAAGGGTATATAATATTCAAGGTGCACATTGGGTCATTCAGAATAACTTCACACACACCCGCTACTGTGTATTTCCAAGTCTAATTCTGTCACTAAACCCATACCTGTCACCCAGCGCCTAAATACTAGGCCTCAAATTCATATCCAGCTAAATCTGTCCTTAGTGCTGTAGCTGGGCGAGTTATTTAGTGTCCGTTCAAGCACATTTCTTGTTCTGGGTTGAAATACAATTCCCAATTTAGCAATTTCATAATTTAGTGGTTTCTGCTATATCAGAGCTATTTGAAATCTATCCCTAAAAGGGTATATAATATTCAAGGTGCACATTGGGTCATTCAGAATAACTTCACACACACCCGCTACTGTGTATTTCCAAGTCTAATTCTGTCACTAAACCCATACCTGTCACCCAGCGCCTAAATACTAGGCCTCAAATTTATATCCTGCTAAATCTCTCGTTAACGCTGTCCTGTTGTGGCTGGGAAAGTTATTTAGTGTCCGTCAAAGCACATTTTTTGTTCTGGGTTGAAATACAATTCCCAATTTAGCAATTTCATAATTTAGTGGTTTCTGCTATATCAGAGCTATTTGAAATCTATCCCTAAAAGGGTATATAATATTCAAGGTGCACATTGGGTCATTCAGAATAACTTCACACACACCCGCTACTGTGTATTTCCAAGTCTAATTCTGTCACTAAACCCATACCTGTCACCCAGCGCCTAAATACTAGGCCTCAAATTTATATCCTGCTAAATCTCTCGTTAACGCTGTCCTGTTGTGGCTGGGAAAGTTATTTAGTGTCCGTCAAAGCACATTTTTTGTTCTGGGTTGAAATACAATTCCCAATTTAGCAATTTCATAATTTAGTGGTTTCTGCTATATCAGAGCTATTTGAAATCTATCCCTAAAAGGGTATATAATATTCAAGGTGCACATTGGGTCATTCAGAATAACTTCACACACACCCGCTACTGTGTATTTCTAAGTCTAATTCTGTCACTAAACCCATACCTGTCACCCAGCGCCTAAATACTAGGCCTCAAATTTATATCCTGCTAAATCTCTCGTTAACGCTGTCCTGTTGTGGCTGGGAAAATTATTTAGTGTCCGTCAAAGCACATTTTTTGTTCTGGGTTGAAATACAATTCCCAATTTAGCAATTTCATAATTTAGTGGTTTCTGCTATATCAGAGCTATTTGAAATCTATCCCTAAAAGGGTATATAATATTCAAGGTGCACATTGGGTCATTCAGAATAACTTCACACACACACGCTTCTGTGCATTTCCAAGTCTAATTCTGTCACTAAATCCATACCGGTCACCCAGCGCCTAAATACTAGGCCTCAAATTTATATCCCGCTGAATTTGAATACAATACATTGGGCCAAATAATATATTTGTTGTTGTGGTGAACCATAACAATGAGAAAAACATCTAGTAAGGGACGCGGACGTGGACATGGTCGTGGTGGTGTTAGTGGACCCTCTGGTGCTGGGAGAGGACGTGGCCGTTCTGCCACATCCACACGTCCTAGTGTACCAACTACCTCAGGTCCCAGTAGCCGCCAGAATTTACAGCGATATATGGTGGGGCCCAATGCCGTTCTAAGGATGGTAAGGCCTGAGCAGGTACAGGCATTAGTCAATTGGGTGGCCGACAGTGGATCCAGCACGTTCACATTATCTCCCACCCAGTCTTCTGCAGAAAGCGCACAGATGGCGCCTGAAAACCAACCCCATCAGTCTGTCACATCACCCCCATGCATACCAGGGAAACTGTCTCAGCCTCAAGTTATGCAGCAGTCTCTTATGCTGTTTGAAGACTCCGCTGGCAGGGTTTCCCAAGGGCATCCACCTAGCCCTTCCCCAGCGGTGAAAGACATAGAATGCACTGACGCACAACCACTTATGTTTCTTGATGATGAGGACATGGGAATACCACCTCAGCATGTCTCTGATGATGACGAAACACAGGTGCCAACTGCTGCGTCTTTCTGCAGTGTGCAGACTGAACAGGAGGTCAGGGATCAAGACTGGGTGGAAGACGATGCAGGGGACGATGAGGTCCTAGACCCCACATGGAATGAAGGTCGTGCCACTGACTTTCACAGTTCGGAGGAAGAGGCAGTGGTGAGACCGAGCCAACAGCGTAGCAAAAGAGGGAGCAGTGGGCAAAAGCAGAACACCCGCCGCCAAGAGACTCCGCCTGCTACTGACCGCCGCCATCTGGGACCGAGCACCCCAAAGGCAGCTTCAAGGAGTTCCCTGGCATGGCACTTCTTCAAACAATGTGCTGACGACAAGACCCGAGTGGTTTGCACGCTGTGCCATCAGAGCCTGAAGCGAGGCATTAACGTTCTGAACCTGAGCACAACCTGCATGACCAGGCACCTGCATGCAAAGCATGAACTGCAGTGGAGTAAACACCTTAAAACCAAGGAAGTCACTCAGGCTCCCCCTGCTACCTCTTCTGCTGCTGCCGCCTCGGCCTATTCTGCTGCTGCCGCCTCGGCCTCTTCCTCCGCCTCTGGAGGAACGTTGGCACTTGCCGCCCAGCAAACAGGGGATGTACCACCAACACCACCACCACCACCTCCGTCACCAAGCGTCTCAACCATGTCACACGCCAGCGTTCAGCTCTCCATCTCACAAACATTTGATAGAAAGCGTAAATTCCCACCTAGCCACCCTCGATCCCTGGCCCTGAATGCCAGCATTTCTAAACTACTGGCCTATGAAATGCTGTCATTTAGGCTGGTGGACACAGACAGCTTCAAACAGCTCATGTCGCTTGCTGTCCCACAGTATGTTGTTCCCAGCCGGCACTACTTCTCCAAGAGAGCCGTGCCTTCCCTGCACAACCAAGTATCCGATAAAATCAAGTGTGCACTGCGCAACGCCATCTGTAGCAAGGTCCACCTAACCACAGATACGTGGACCAGTAAGCACGGCCAGGGACGCTATATCTCCCTAACTGCACACTGGGTAAATGTAGTGGCAGCTGGGCCCCAGGCGGAGAGCTGTTTGGCGCACGTCCTTCCGCCGCCAAGGATCGCAGGGCAACATTCTTTGCCTCCTGTTGCCACCTCCTCCTTCTCGGCTTCCTCCTCCTCTTCTTCCACCTGCTCATCCAGTCAGCCACACACCTTCACCACCAACTTCAGCACAGCCCGGGGTAAACGTCAGCAGGCCATTCTGAAACTCATATGTTTGGGGGACAGGCCCCACACCGCACAGGAGTTGTGGCGGGGTATTGAACAACAGACCGACGAGTGGTTGCTGCCGGTGAGCCTCAAGCCCGGCCTGGTGGTGTGTGATAATGGGCGAAATCTCGTTGCAGCTCTGGGACTAGCCAATTTGACGCACATCCCTTGCTTGGCGCATGTGCTGAATTTGGTGGTGCAGAAGTTCATTCACAACTACTCCGACATGTCAGAGCTGCTGCATAAAGTGCGGGCCGTCTGTTCGCGCTTCCGGCGTTCACATCCTGCTGCTGCTCGCCTGTCTGCGCTACAGCGTAACTTCGGCCTTCCCGCTCACCGCCTCATATGCGACGTGCCCACCAGGTGGAACTCCACCTTGCACATGCTGGACAGACTGTGCGAGCAGCAGCAGGCCATAGTGGAGTTTCAGCTGCAGCACGCACGGGTCAGTCGCACTACAGAACAGCACCACTTCACCACCAATGACTGGGCCTCCATGCGAGACCTGTGTGCCCTGTTGCGCTGTTTCGAGTACTCCACCAACATGGCCAGTGGCGATGACACCGTTATCAGCGTTACAATACCACTTCTATGTCTCCTTGAGAAAACACTTAGGGCGATGATGGAAGAGGAGGTGGCCCAGGAGGAGGAGGAGGAGGAGGAAGAGGGGTCATTTTTAGCACTTTCAGGCCAGTCTCTTCGAAGTGACTCAGAGGGAGGTTTTTGGCAACAGCAGAGGCCAGGTACAAATGTGGCCAGCCAGGGCCCACTACTGGAGGACGAGGAGGACGAGGATGAGGAGGAGGTGGAGGAGGATGAGGATGAAGCATGGTCACAGCGGGGTGGCACCCAACGCAGCTCGGGTCCATCACTGGTGCGTGGCTGGGGGGAAAGGCAGGACGATGACGATACGCCTCCCACAGAGGACAGCTTGTCCTTACCCCTGGGCAGCCTGGCACACATGAGCGACTACATGCTGCAGTGCCTGCGCAACGACAGCAGAGTTGCCCACATTTTAACCTGTGCGGACTACTGGGTTGCCACCCTGCTGGATCCACGCTACAAAGACAATGTGCCCACCTTACTTCCTGCACTGGAGCGTGATAGGAAGATGCGCGAGTACAAGCGCACGTTGGTAGACGCGCTACTGAGAGCATTCCCAAATGTCACAGGGGAACAAGTGGAAGCCCAAGGCCAAGGCAGAGGAGGAGCAAGAGGTCGCCAAGGCAGCTGTGTCACGGCCAGCTCCTCTGAGGGCAGGGTTAGCATGGCAGAGATGTGGAAAACTTTTGTCAACACGCCACAGCTAACTGCACCACCACCTGATACGCAACGTGTTAGCAGGAGGCAACATTTCACTAACATGGTGGAACAGTACGTGTGCACACCCCTCCACGTACTGACTGATGGTTCGGCCCCATTCAACTTCTGGGTCTCTAAATTGTCCACGTGGCCAGAGCTAGCCTTTTATGCCTTGGAGGTGCTGGCCTGCCCGGCAGCCAGCGTTTTGTCTGAACGTGTATTCAGCACGGCAGGGGGCGTCATTACAGACAAACGCAGCCGCCTGTCTACAGCCAATGTGGACAAGCTGACGTTCATAAAAATGAACCAGGCATGGATCCCACAGGACCTGTCCCTCCCTTGTCCAGATTAGACATTAACTACCTCCCCATAACCATATATTATTGGACTCCAGGGCACTTCCTCATTCAATCCTATTTTTATTTTCATTTTACCATTATATTGCGAGGCTACCCAAAGTTGAATGAACCTCTCCTCTGCCTGTGTGCTAGGCCTAAATATATGCCAATGGACTGTTGCAGTGGTGGCTGACATGAAGCCTGATTCTCTGCTATGACATGCAGACTAATTCTCTGCTGACATGAAGCCAGATTGTCTGTTACGGGACCTCTCTCCTCTGCCTGGGTGCTGGGCCTAAATTTATGACAATGGACTGTTGCAGTGGTGGCTGACGTGAAGCCTGATTCTCTGCTATGACATGCAGACTGATTCTCTGCTGACATGAAGCCAGATTGTCTGTTACGGGACCTCTCTGCTCTGCCTGTGTGCTAGGCCTAAATATATGCCAATGGACTGTTGCAGTGGTGGGTGACGTGAAGCCTCATTCTCTGCTATGACATGCAGACTGATTCTCTGCTGACATGAAGCCAGATCGTCTGTTACGGGACCTCTCTGCTCTGCCTGTGTGCTAGGCCTAAATATATGCCAATGGACTGTTGCAGTGGTGGGTGACGTGAAGCCTCATTCTCTGCTATGACATGCAGACTGATTCTCTGCTGTCATGAAGCCAGATTGTCTGTTACGGGACCTCTCTGCTCTGCCTGTGTGCTAGGCCTAAATATATGCCAATGGACTGTTGCAGTGGTGGGTGACGTGAAGCCTCATTCTCTGCTATGACATGCAGACTGATTCTCTGCTGACATAAAGCCAGATTGTCTGTTACGGGACCTCTCTCCTCTGCCTGTGTGCTAGGCCTAAATATATGCCAATGGACTGTTGCAGTGGTGGCTGACGTGAAGCCTCATTCTCTGCTATGACATGCAGACTGATTCTCTGCTGACATGAAGCCAGATCGTCTGTTACGGGACCTCTCTGCTCTGCCTGTGTGCTAGGCCTAAATATATGCCAATGGACTGTTGCAGTGGTGGGTGACGTGAAGCCTCATTCTCTGCTATGACATGCAGACTGATTCTCTGCTGACATGAAGCCAGATTCTCTGTTACGGGACCTCTCTCCTCTGCCTGTGTGTGTGCTGGGCCTAAATATATGCCAATGGACTGTTGCAGTGGTGGCTGACGTGAAGCCTCATTCTCTGCTATGACATGCAGACTAATTCTCTGCTGACATGAAGACAGATTCTCTGTTACGGGACCTCTCTCCTCTGCCTGTGTGTGTGCTGGGCCTAAATATATGCCAATGGACTGTTGCAGTGGTGGCTGACGTGAAGCCTCATTCTCTGCTATGACATGCAGACTGATTCTCTGCTGACATGAAGCCAGATTCTCTGTTACGGGACCTCTCTCCTCTGCCTGTGTGTGTGCTGGGCCTAAATATATGCCAATGGACTGTTGCAGTGGTGGCTGACGTGAAGCCTCATTCTCTGCTATGACATGCAGACTGATTCTCTGCTGACATGAAGCCAGATTCTCTGTTACGGGACCTCTCTCCTCTGCCTGTGTGTGTGCTGGGCCTAAATATATGCCAATGGACTGTTGCAGTGGTGGCTGACGTGAAGCCTCATTCTCTGCTATGACATGCAGACTGATTCTCTGCTGACATGAAGCCAGATTGTCTGTTACGGGACCTCTCTCCTCTGCCTGTGTGCTAGGCCTAAATATATGCCAATGGACTGTTGCAGTGGTGGCTGACGTGAAGCCTCATTCTCTGCTATGACATGCAGACTAATTCTCTGCTGACATGAAGCCAGATTGTCTGTTACGGGACCTCTCTCCTCTGCCTGGGTGCTGGGCCTAAATTTATGACAATGGACTGTTGCAGTGGTGGCTGACGTGAAGCCTGATTCTCTGCTATGACATGCAGACTGATTCTCTGCTGACATGAAGCCAGATCCTCTGTTACGGGACCTCTCTCCTCTGCCTGTGTGTGTGCTGGGCCTAAATATATGCCAATGGACTGTTGCAGTGGTGGCTGACGTGAAGCCTCATTCTCTGCTATGACATGCAGACTGATTCTCTGCTGACATGAAGCCAGATTCTCTGTTACGGGACCTCTCTCCTCTGCCTGTGTGTGTGCTGGGCCTAAATATATGCCAATGGACTGTTGCAGTGGTGGCTGACGTGAAGCCTCATTCTCTGCTATGACATGCAGACTAATTCTCTGCTGACATGAAGACAGATTCTCTGTTACGGGACCTCCCTCCTCTGCCTGGGTGCTGGGCCTAAATATATGCCAATGGACTGTTGCAGTGGTGGCTGACGTGAAGCCTCATTCTCTGCTATGACATGCAGACTAATTCTCTGCTGACATGAAGACAGATTCTCTGTTACGGGACCTCTCTCCTCTGCCTGGGTGCCGGGGCCTAAATATCTGAGAATGGACTGTTCCAGTGGTGGGTGACGGGAAGCCAGATTCTCTGCTATGGAACCTCTCTCCAATTGATTTTGGTTAATTTTTATTTATTTAATTTTTATTTTAATTCATTTCCCTATCCACATTTGTTTGCAGGGGATTTACCTACATGTTGCTGCCTTTTGCAGCCCTCTAGCTCTTTCCTGGGCTGTTTTACAGCCTTTTTAGTGCCGAAAAGTTCGGGTCCCCTTTGACTTCAATGGGGTTCGGGTTCGGGACGAAGTTCGGATCGGGTTCGGATCCCGAACCCGAACATTTCCGGGATGTTCGGCCGAACTTCTCGAACCCGAACATCCAGGTGTTCGCTCAACTCTAGTACTGACCCGTTCCTAAAAGAGGGGTCTTTTTTTAAAATTTTCGTATTGCCATGATCAAGGGCCTATGTCTGAATGACATAGACACTTTTCCATGGTACAAAGGAGACCCTCACTGGGACAAAAAATATATATGAAAATATTTATCATGGCAGACCTTTTGGACTGATTTTGGCAGTTCAAATGAAATAACTGCAGGGTGTGTTAAAGAGTTGTGATGATAGAGGGATGAATGCGTTACAAAGAATGAGATTTAGAAGAGGAGATGACCCTATATTGTTCTGTAACCAATATCTTTCACTGTACAGCAGTGTGTATAACTGTCCTGGTATGTCTGCTGATGATCCAAGCTTCATATATTCAATGGCCAATATATGTTATGTGAACCACCCTAAAAGGATTGTCCTCAGAAATGCCAATTCATACCAGAGCTTTATCAATATACTTAGAGACTGGTGTGAAGAATCCAGTGATGGTTATAGATCAGATGCAGATATATCAGTAGTGAGCAGAGGTATAAGAAGGAAGAAATTCATCAGGTGTTACAAATGTCACAGAGCAGGGCACATTCAGAGATTTTGTAGAACCCCCGATATTTCCAGCCTGATACCGGATGATGAAAGTATATATCTCAGATGTGAACTGCCACCCAGGCCAAGGCTTAGGGAATATTGATTTGACTGTTATGATAATTGTGTGTAATAATTGTATTTGTGTTTCTTTTTCAAGAGTCACTAAAGGCAGCTTAGTCAAGCTGGCTATACACAAATGTTTTTGTTTTGTTCACAGAATTCATGTGGAGTGGTACTGACTACATTTAGTTAAGCATTAGTTAGATCAGCTTAAAAAGGTCTTCATAGTCACCACGTGGTATCATGAGCTCAATAATTAGTAATTGTTTGCAAACAATTAAATAACAGTCAGGCATTTGTTGGTTAAAACAATCATGTATACTGTACTTTTGTGATGTGGATGTATTTTTTGTATCCCCCCCCCCCCCATAACCTTTTGTATTTTAGGTGTAAATAGCATTTGCTCTTCAATGGACCTCACAGGAAGATGTATTTGTTCACACACCAGAACGACAGGTGCACCCATTCAAGCCTGGAGACAGAGTCCTGGTGAAGGCCCTCCATAAGTTGAAGTCGCTGGACCCGCCCTATGGACCCCCTGTGACAGTCCAGGCCATGACTTGAACTGCAGTGCTGACAGACGACTCCCCTGCTTGGATTCACTCATCCCGATTGAAGAAAGTTCCACCTTTGAGTCCTGTGCCTGAGTGACCAGAACCAGACGATTTTCCAACTGGATCAAGTTATACTGAAGAAGGAAGCATCAGTGTTCCGTACAATGCCGATGTACACCCCTACCCCTGGAAGGCCTCACATCCGTGCAGCAGTAGCACTCTTTGTGGTAGGAACAATGCTAGCAGCCACTGTTTGGCTTGTAGCAACATGTGCTCATCATCCAGAGGACCTATCCTCAGTTTTCCCCTCATCACCCCAGAAAGTGAGAGACACAAGAGACATTTGTGTCTCCACTCTAAAATTAACTTTAAATCTGTTAGACACTAGAGTTGAGCGAACACCTGGATGTTCGGGTTCGAGAAGTTCGGCCGAACTTCCCGGAAATGTTCGGGTTCGGGATCCGAACCCGATCCGAACTTCGTCCCGAACCCGAACCCCATTGAAGTCAATGGGGACCCGAACTTTTCGGCACTAAAAAGGCTGTAAAACAGCCCAGGAAAGGGCTAGAGGGCTGCAAAAGGCAGCAACATGTAGGTAAATCCCCTGCAAACAAATGTGGATAGGGAAATTAATTAAAATAAAAATTAAATAAATAAAAATTAACCAAAATCAATTGGAGAGAGGTCCCATAGCAGAGAATCTGGCTTCCCGTCACCCACCACTGGAACAGTCCATTCTCAGATATTTAGGCCCCGGAACCCAGGCAGAGGAGAGAGGTCCCGTAACAGAGAATCTGGCTTCATGTCAGCAGAGAATTAGTCTGCATGTCATAGCAGAGAATGAGGCTTCACGTCAGCCACCACTGCAACAGTCCATTGGCATATATTTAGGCCCAGCACACAGGCAGAGGAGAGAGGTCCCGTAACAGACAATCTGGCTTCATGTCAGCAGAGAATCAGTCTTCATGTCATAGCAGAGAATCAGGCTTCACGTCAGCCACCACTGCAACAGTCCATTGGCATATATTTAGGCCCAGCACCCAGGCAGAGGAGAGAGGTCCCGTAACAGACAATCTGGCTTCATGTCAGCAGAGAATTAGTCTGCATGTCATAGCAGAGAATGAGGCTTCACGTCAGCCACCACTGCAACAGTCCATTGGCATATATTTAGGCCCAGCACACAGGCAGAGGAGAGAGGTCCCGTAACAGACAATCTGGCTTCATGTCAGCAGAGAATTAGTTTGCATGTCATAGCAGAGAATGAGGCTTCACGTCAGCCACCACTGCAACAGTCCATTGGAATATATTTAGGCCCAGCACACAGGCAGAGGAGAGAGGTCCCGTAACAGACAATCTGGCTTCATGTCAGCAGAGAATTAGTTTGCATGTCATAGCAGAGAATGAGGCTTCACATCAGCCACCACTGCAACAGTCCATTGGCATATATTTAGGCCCAGCACACAGGCAGAGGAGAGAGGTCCCGTAACAGACAATCTGGCTTCATGTCAGCAGAGAATTAGTCTGCATGTCATAGCAGAGAATGAGGCTTCACGTCAGCCACCACTGCAACAGTCCATTGGCATATATTTAGGCCCAGCACACAGGCAGAGGAGAGAGGTCCCGTAACAGACAATCTGGCTTCATGTCAGCAGAGAATTAGTCTGCATGTCATAGCAGAGAATGAGGCTTCACGTCACCCACCACTGCAACAGTCCATTGGCATATATTTAGGCCCAGCACACAGGCAGAGGAGAGAGGTCCCGTAACAGACAATCTGGCTTCATGTCAGCAGAGAATCAGTCTGCATGTCATAGCAGAGAATCAGGCTTCACGTCACCCAACATTGGAACAGTCCATTGGCATATATTTAGGCCCCGGCACCCAGACAGAGGAGAGGTTCATTCAACTTTGGGTAGCCTCGCAATATAATGGTAAAATGAAAATAAAAATAGGATTGAATGAGGAAGTGCCCTGGAGTCCAATAATATATGGTTAAGGGGAGGTAGTTAATGTCTAATCTGGACAAGGGACGGACAGATCCTGTGGGATCCATGCCTGGTTCATTTTTATGAACGTCAGCTTGTCCACATTGGCTGTAGACAGGCGGCTGCGTTTGTCTGTAATGACGCCCCCTGCCGTGCTGAATACACGTTCAGACAAAACGCTGGCCGCCGGGCAGGCCAGCACCTCCAAGGCATAAAAGGCTAGCTCTGGCCACGTGGACAATTTAGAGACCCAGAAGTTGAATGGGGCCGAACCATCAGTCAGTACGTGGAGGGGTGTGCACATGTACTGTTCCACCATGTTAGTGAAATGTTGCCTCCTGCTAACACGTTGCGTATCAGGTGGTGGTGCAGTTAGCTGTGGCGTGTTGACAAAAGTTTTCCACATCTCTGCCATGCTAACCCTGCCCTCAAAGGAGCTGGCATTGACACAGCTGCCTTGGCGACCTCTTGCTCCTCCTCTGCCTTGGCCTTGGGCTTCCACTTGTTCCCCTGTGACATTTGGGAATGCTCTCAGTATCGCGTCTACCAACGTGCGCTTGTACTCGCGCATCTTCCTATCACGCTCCAGTGCAGGAAGTAAGGTGGGCACATTGTCTTTGTAGCGTGGATCCAGCAGGGTGGCAACCCAGTAGTCCGCACAGGTTAAAATGTGGGCAACTCTGCTGTCGTTGCGCAGGCACTGCAGCATGTAGTCGCTCATGTGTGCCAGGCTGCCCAGGGGTAAGGACAAGCTGTCCTCTGTGGGAGGCGTATCGTCATCGTCCTGCCTTTCCCCCCAGCCACGCACCAGTGATGGACCCGAGCTGCGTTGGGTGCCACCCCGCTGTGACCATGCTTCATCCTCATCCTCCTCCACCTCCTCCTCATCCTCGTCCTCCTCGTCCTCCAGTAGTGGGCCCTGTCTGGCCACATTTGTACCTGGCCTCTGCTGTTGCCAAAAACCTCCCTCTGAGTCACTTCGAAGAGACTGGCCTGAAAGTGCTAAAAATGACCCCTCTTCCTCCTCCTCCTCCTCCTCCTCCTGGGCCACCTCCTCTTGCATCATCGCCCTAAGTGTTTTCTCTCAAGGAGACATAGAAGTGGTATTGTAACGCTGATAACGGCGTCATCGCCACTGGCCATGTTGGTGGAGTACTCGAACAGCGCAACAGGGCACACAGGTCTCGCATGGAGGCCCAGTCATTGTAGTGAAGTGGTGCTGTTCTGTAGTGCGACTGACCCGTGCGTGCTGCAGCTGAAACTCCACTTCCTGCTGCTGCTCGCACAGTCTGTCCAGCATGTGCAAGGTGGAGTTCCACCTGGTGGGCACGTCGCATATGAGGCGGTGAGCGGGAAGGCCGAGTTACGCTGTAGCGCAGACAGGCGAGCAGCAGCAGGATTTGAACGCCGGAAGCGCGAACAGACGCCCGCACTTTATGCAGCAGCTCTGACATGTCGGGGTAGTTGTGTATGAACTTCTGCACCACCAAATTCAGCACATGCGCCAAGCAAGGGATGTGCGTCCAATTGGCTAGTCCCATTATCACACACCACCAGGCCGGGCTTGAGGCTCACCGGCAGCAACCACTCGTCGGTCTGTTGTTCTATACCCCGCCACAACTCCTGTGCGGTGTGGGGCCTGTCCCCCAAACATATGAGTTTCAGAATGGCCTGCTGACGTTTACCCCGGGCTGTGCTGAAGTTGGTGGTGAAGGTGTGTGGCTGACTGGATGAGCAGGTGGAAGAAGAGGAGGAGGAAGCCGAGAAGGAGGAGGTGGCAACAGGAGGCAAAGAATGTTGCCCTGCGATCCTTGGCGGCGGAAGGACGTGCGCCAAACAGCTCTCCGCCTGGGGCCCAGCTGCCACTACATTTACCCAGTGTGCAGTTAGGGAGATATAGCGTCCCTGGCCGTGCTTACTGGTCCACGTATCTGTGGTTAGGTGGACCTTGCTACAGATGGCGTTGCGCAGTGCACACTTGATTTTATCGGATACTTGGTTGTGCAGGGAAGGCACGGCTCTCTTGGAGAAGTAGTGGCGGCTGGGAACAACATACTGTGGGACAGCAAGCGACATGAGCTGTTTGAAGCTGTCTGTGTCCACCAGCCTAAATGACAGCATTTCATAGGCCAGTAGTTTACAAATGCTGGCATTCAGGGCCAGGGATCGAGGGTGGCTAGGTGGGAATTTACGCTTTCTCTCAAATGTTTGTGAGATGGAGAGCTGAACGCTGCCGTGTGACATGGTTGAGACGCTTGGTGACGGAGGTGGTGGTGGTGGTGTTGGTGGTACATCCCCTGTTTGCTGGGCGGCAGGTGCCAACCTTCCTCCAGAGGCGGAGGAAGAGGCCGAGGCGGCAGCAGCAGAAGAGGCCGAGGCGGCAGCAGCAGAAGAGGTAGCAGGGGGAGCCTGAGTGACTTCCTTGGTTTTAAGGTGTTTACTCCACTGCAGTTCATGCTTTGCATGCAGGTGCCTGGTCATGCAGGTTGTGCTCAGGTTCAGAACGTTAATGCCTCGCTTCAGGCTCTGATGGCACAGCGTGCAAACCACTCGGGTCTTGTCGTCAGCACATTGTTTGAAGAAGTGCCATGCCAGGGAACTCCTTGAAGCTGCCTTTGGGGTGCTCGGTCCCTGATGGCGGCGGTCAGTAGCAGGCGGAGTCTCTTGGCGGCGGGTGTTCTGCTTTTGCCCACTGCTCCCTCTTTTGCTACGCTGTTGGCTCGGTCTCACCACTGCCTCTTCCTCCGAACTGTGAAAGTCAGTGGCACGACCTTCATTCCATGTGGGGTCTAGGACCTCATCGTCCCCTGCATCGTCTTCCACCCAGTCTTGATCCCTGACCTCCTGTTCAGTCTGCACACTGCAGAAAGACGCAGCAGTTGGCACCTGTGTTTCGTCATCATCAGAGACATGCTGAGGTGGTATTCCCATGTCCTCATCATCAGGAAACATAAGTGGTTGTGCGTCAGTGCATTCTATGTCTTTCACCGCTGGGGAAGGGCTAGGTGGATGCCCTTGGGAAACCCTGCCAGCGGAGTCTTCAAACAGCATAAGAGACTGCTGCATAACTTGAGGCTGAGACAGTTTCCCTGGTATGCATGGGGGTGATGTGACAGACTGATGGGGTTGGTTTTCAGGCGCCATCTGTGCGCTTTCTGCAGAAGACTGGGTGGGAGATAATGTGAACGTGCTGGATCCACTGTCGGCCACCCAATTGACTAATGCCTGTACCTGCTCAGGCCTTACCATCCTTAGAACGGCATTGGGCCCCACCATATATCGCTGTAAATTCTGGCGGCTACTGGGACCTGAGGTAGTTGGTACACTAGGACGTGTGGATGTGGCAGAACGGCCACGTCCTCTCCCAGCACCAGAGGGTCCACTAACACCACCACGACCATGTCCACGTCCGCGTCCCTTACTAGATGTTTTCCTCATTGTTATGGTTCACCACAACAACAAAAATATTATTTGGCCCAATGTATTGTATTCAAATTCAGCGGGATATAAATTTGAGGCCTAGTATTTAGGCGCTGGGTGACCGGTATGGATTTACTGACAGAATTAGACTTGGAAATGCACAGTAGCGTGTGTGTGAAGTTATTCTGAATGACCCTATGTGCACCTTGAATATTATATACCCTTTTAGGGATAGATTTCAAATAGCTCTGATATAGCAGAAACCACTAAATTATGAAATTGCTAAATTGGGAATTGTATTTCAACCCAGAACAAAAAATGTGCTTTGACAGGACACTAAATAACTTTCCCAGCCACAACAGGACAGCGGTAACGAGAGATTTAGCGGGATATAAATTTGAGGCCTAGTATTTAGGCGCTGGGTGACCGGTATGGATTTACTAACAGAATTGGACTTGGAAATGCACAGTAGCGTGTGTGTGAAGTTATTCTGAATGACCCTATGTGCACCTTGAATATTATATACCCTTTTAGGGATAGATTTCAAATAGCTCTGATATAGCAGAAACCACTAAATTATGAAATTGCTAAATTGGGAATTGTATTTCAACCCAGAACAAAAAATGTGCTTTGACGGACACTAAATAACTTTCCCAGCCACAACAGGACAGCGGTAACGAGAGATTTAGCGGGATATAAATTTGAGGCCTAGTATTTAGGCGCTGGGTGACCGGTATGGATTTAGTGACAGAATTAGACTGGGATATGCACAGTAGCGTGTGTGTGTGAAGTTATTCTGAATGACCCTATGTGCACCTTGAATATTATATACCCTTTAGGGATAGATTTCAAATAGCTCTGATATAGCAGAAACCACTAAATTATGAAATTGCTAAATTGGGAATTGTATTTCAACCCAGAACAAAAAATGTGCTTTGACGGACACTAAATAACTTGCCCAGCAACAACAGTACAGCGGTAACGACAGATTTAGCGGGATATAAATTTGAGGCCTAGTATTTAGGCGCTGGGTGACCGGTATGGATTTAGTGACAGAATTAGACTGGGATATGCACAGTAGCGTGTGTGTGTGAAGTTATTCTGAATGACCCTATGTGCACCTTGAATATTATATACCCTTTTAGGGATAGATTTCAAATAGCTCTGATATAGCAGAAACCACTAAATTATGAAATTGCTAAATTGGGAATTGTATTTCAACCCAGAACAAAAAATGTGCTTTGACGGACACTAAATAACTTTCCCAGCCACAACAGGACAGCGGTAACGAGAGATTTAGCGGGATATAAATTTGAGGCCTAGTATTTAGGCGCTGGGTGACCGGTATGGATTTAGTGACAGAATTAGACTGGGATATGCACAGTAGCGTGTGTGTGTGAAGTTATTCTGAATGACCCTATGTGCACCTTGAATATTATATACCCTTTTAGGGATAGATTTCAAATAGCTCTGATATAGCAGAAACCACTAAATCTTTAAAATTGCTAAATTGGGAATTGTATTTCAACCCAGAACAAAAAATGTGCTTTGACGGACACTAAATAACTTTCCCAGCCACAACAGGACAGCGGTAACGAGAGATTTAGCGGGATATAAATTTGAGGCCTAGTATTTAGGCGCTGGGTGACAGGTATGGGTTTAGTGACAGAATTAGACTTGGAAATGCACAGTAGCGGGTGTGTGAAGTTATTCTGAATGACCCTATGTGCACCTTCAATATGATCTACCCTTTTAGGGATAGATTTCAAATAGCTCTGATACAGCAGAAACCACTAAATTTTTAAATTGCTAAATTGGGAATTGTATTTCAACCCAGAACAAAAAATGTGCTTTGACGGACACTAAATAACTTTCCCAGCCACAACAGGACAGCGGTAACGAGAGATTTAGCGGGATATAAATTTGAGGCCTAGTATTTAGGCGCTGGGTGACCGGTATGGATTTAGTGACAGAATTAGACTGGGATATGGCCAAAAAATAACCACACTATTGCTGGTTAAATGCACTTGGTGACGGGCGCAGCTTGCCCCTGATGTAGTATATGGCCAAAAAATGAACAGACTATTGCTGGTTAAATGCACTTGGTGTCACAGCTTGACCAACCACACTACTGAGGGTTAAATGCACTTGGTGACGGGCGCAGCTTGCCCCTGATGTAGTATATGGCCAAAAAATGAACAGACTATTGCTGGTTAAATGCACTTGGTGTGATAGCTTGACCAACCACACTACTGAGGGTTAAATGCACTTGGTGACGGGCGCAGCTTGCCCCTGATGTAGTATATGGCCAAAAAATGAACAGACTATTGCTGGTTAAATGCACTTGGTGTCACAGCTTGACCAACCACACTACTGAGGGTTAAATGCACTTGGTGACGGGCGCAGCTTGCCCCTGATGTAGTATATGGCCAAAAAATGAACAGACTATTGCTGGTTAAATGCACTTGGTGACGGGCGCAGCTTGCCCCTGATTTAGTATATGGCCAAAAAATGAACAGACTATTGCTGGTTAAATGCACTTGGTGTGATAGCTTGACCAACCACACTACTGAGGGTTAAATGCACTTGGTGACGGGCGCAGCTTGCCCCTGATGTAGTATATGGCCAAAAAATAAACAGACTATTGCTGGTTAAATGCACTTGGTGTGACAGCTTCACCCTGATGTAGGCTTTAGCCAAAAAACAAACGCACCATTGAGGGTTAAATGCACTTGGTGACAGGCGCAGCTTGCCCCTGATGTAGTATATGGCCAAAAAATAAACAGACTATTGCTGGTTAAATGCACTTGGTGTGACAGCTTCACCCTGATGTAGGCTTTAGCCAAAAAACAACCACACCATTGAGGGTTAAATGCACTTGGTCGCAGCTTGTGCTGGCGCACCACAAGACACAAAATGGCCGCCGATCACCCCAGAAAAATGTGACTGACAAACGGTCTGGGCAGCCTAAAAACAGTAAGCAATTAAGGATCAGCAGCTCAATGATCCACAGCTGCAGATCGATCAGTTAATCAAGTCCTTTGGAGGAGTTAATCTGCCTAATCTCGCCCTACTGTCGCAGCCGCAACCTCTCCCTACGCTAATCAGAGCAGAGTGACGGGCGGCACTATGTGACTCCAGCTTAAATAGAGGCTGGGTCACATGGTGCTCTGGCCAATCACAGCCATGCCAATAGTAGGCATGGCTGTGACGGCCTCTTGGGGCAAGTAGTATGACGCTTGTTGATTGGCTGCTTTGCAGCCTTTCAAAAAGCGCCAAGAAAGCGTCACAAAAGCGCCAAGAAAGCGACGAACACCGAACCCGAACCCGGACTTTTACGAAAATGTCCGGGTTCGGGTCCGTGTCACGGACACCCCAAAATTCGGTACGAACCCGAACTATACAGTTCGAGTTCGCTCATCCCTATTAGACACAAAGGACAATATATGGGCATTTATTGCTGCCAATATACTGAATTCTTTGGATATTTGCATTACGGATCACTACAACTCATATGACTTGTTTTTTACCTGCCTCTTAGCTGTTCCCAACCCAGTTAGTGTCCTAAGAATTTATTACAGTGCAGCATGGAACAACACAAGTATGGAGGATACTGATGTATATGCACACCCAAATCTATCAAAATTGGTGGGATTGGTTTTCTGGGTGGTTGCTTGGAACTGCATTTATCCAAAGGTTGGCAGTTACCATAGTGGGGGTAATCATGTGCATAATCACTCTATGCTGTTGTGCTCAGTGCATCCTGAACTTCCTATCTATGTGTAGAGCTTGCATGCCTTCAGCAAACACCCAGGAAACGTACCCAGGAGGACACATGGTGCTACTCGCAGAATAACAATGATCTCAAGGGCCAATTTTATGTTTTGTGTTTTTTCTTACTTTTCTTTCTTCTCTCTTTTCCACTATGCAGGGGATTTTTTTCCTACTGTGGGCCAAATTACACAGAAAGTTTTTCTTTATCTCCTTCATAGTCTTTAGTGTCTTTATGTTTCACATATATATATATATATATATATATATATATACATATACATACAAGGCCTTAGATGGAGGAAAACATACAGTGATCCCGTGTTTTTATATATATATATATATATATATACATATATATATATATATATATATATATATATATATATATATAAAAAAAAGTTGGGATCAATGGTTGAGTTGAAAGGGATTTTTAACATCTCACACCCTGCCAGTTGATGAACACAATAGCACCTTCCTCCCTTAACAACCTATGACAAGTCATTCAACTTGTTAGCATTTAGATTAACCTTGACCAATATGTAAAATGACCCTTTCATGTATTGTTTATAGCAGATACCAGTATTGTTTAACAAAGTTTCAACTGTATCTTGTCACGCACTCCAGTAATTTTGATGTTCCCACCCCCAATGTCCTATAAGTATGTGCTGTTTCAGATATTGACTACCTGAGTTAAATCTGGGCAGTTGGTATCTCCTGGCCAGTGCAAATAGGATATTCACTGCAAAGGGAAATATTCACGGGTTGGAGGTCTAATGCCTCATCGTATAACCATCATAAACCTGCCTGGAGGAAAAACGCTAACACAGAGGTTTCACTATTAAAATGGGCACACAATGTGGGCATAACTACTGAAAGGGGGCACAATGTGGGTGTAACTACTGTGAGGAGGTGCAATGTTGGTACAGTATTACCACTGTGAGGGTGCACAATGGGGACATTACTACTGTGAGGAGGCACAATGTGGGCATTACTGCTGGGAAGAGGCACAATGTGGGCATAACTAGTGTGGGCACAGTGTGAGCATTATATGGGCATAACTAGTGTGAATGGGGGCACATCGTAGATATAACTTTTTTGTGGGGGCACTAAGGGCACTGAGTGACATTGGCCGTGTATAGATATACAGTCGTGGCGAAAAGTTTTCACAAAGTTTGCTGTTAAACTGCTTTTAGATCTTTGTTTCAGTTGTTTCTGTGATGTAGTGAAATATAATTACACGCACTTCATACGTTTTAAAGGCTTTTATTGACAATTACATGACATTTATGCAAAGAGTCAGTATTTGCAGTGTTGGCCCTTCTTTTTAAGGACCTCTGCAATTCGACTGGGCATGCTCTCAATCAACTTCTGGGCCAATTCCTGACTGATAGCAACCCATTCTTTC
Organism: Bufo gargarizans; assembly: GCF_014858855.1. Classification (NCBI taxonomy): domain Eukaryota; kingdom Metazoa; phylum Chordata; class Amphibia; order Anura; family Bufonidae; genus Bufo; species Bufo gargarizans. The sequence continues at coordinate 601,350,789 of NC_058082.1, forward strand.
ATAATCACTTCTTGGAGTTTGTCAGAATTAGTGGGTTTTTGTTTGTCCACCCGCCTCTTGAGGATTGACCACAAGTTCTCAATGGGATTAAGATCTGGGGAGTTTCCAGGCCATGGACCCAAAATGTCAACGTTTTGGTCCCCAAGCCACTTAGTTATCACTTTTGCCTTATGGCACGGTGCTCCATCGTGCTGGAAAATGCATTGTTCTTCACCAAAATGTTGTTGTATTGTTGGAAGAAGTTACTGTTGGAGGTTGTTTTGGTACTATTCTTTATTCATGGCTGTGTTTTTGGGCAAAATTGTGCGTGAGCCCACTTCCTTGGATGAGAAGCAACCCCACACATGAATGGTCTCAGGATGCTTTACTGTTGGCATGACACAGGACTGATGGTAGCGCTCACCTTTTCTTCTCCAGACAAGCCTTTTTCCTGATGCCCAAACAATCGGAAAGAGGCTTCATCGGAGAATATGACTTTGCCCCAGTCCTCAGCAGTCCATTCACCATATTTTCCGCAGAAGATCAATCTGTCCCTGATGGTTTTTTTGGAGAGAAGTGGCTTCTTTTCTGCCCTTCTTGACACCAGACCATCTTCCAAAAGTCTTCGCCTCACTGTGCGTGCAGATGCGCTCACACCTGCCTGCTGCCATTCCTGAGCAAACTCTGCACTGGTGGCACTCCGATCCCGCAGCTGAATCCTCTTTAGGAGACGATCCTGGCACTTGCTGGACTTTCTTGGACGCCCTGAAGCCTTCTTAACAAGAATTGAACCTCTTTCCTTGAAGTTCTTGATGATCCTTTAAATTGCTGATTGAGGTGCAATCTTAGTAGCCACAATATCCTTGCCTGTGAAGCCATTTTTATGCAATGCAATGATGGCTGCATGCGTTTCTTTGCAGGTCACCATGGTTAACAATGGAAGAACAATGATTTCAAGCATCACCCTCCTTTTAATAGGTCAAGTCTGACATTTTAACCCAATCAGCCTAACATAATGATCTCCAGCCTTGTGCTCGTCAACATTCTCACCTGAGTTAACAAGACGATTACTGAAATGATCTCAGCAGGTCCTTTAATGAGAGCAATGAAATGCAGTGGAAAGTTTTTTTGGGGATTAAGTTAATTTTCATGGCAAAGACGGACTATGCAATTCATCTGATCACTCTTCATAGCATTCTGGAGTATATGCAAATTGCTATTATAAAAACTTAAGCAGCAACTTTTCCAATTTCCAATATTTATGTAATTCTCAAAACTTTTGGCCACGACTGTACATTGGATGGAGTAAGAAGCGTGGCTTAGTATTGCGCCACTGCTATTGTCCCTCCATGTTACTATTTATCATGACACAATGGGAGCAAGTCGCAACTGTGGTCAGCGTTTGGCTGCAGCAGCATCAAAGAAAAATTTGATATACAGGGTCAGGGAGTGTATTGGAGCAGCTGAAGCCGGAGAGCAAAGTAGCCAAGAGCCAGCGCTGGAAAGTATTTAGCTATGCTTCCCTACACAGGTCTGCCCAGGAGGAGGAGTTTGCCAAAACCCACCCAAAAGATGCACAAAGTGTCAAAAACCAAAGTTCTAAACTCCAGAAAGATGCTCCAGAATGATTTCTTCTTGAGAAGAAGTTTTTATTGAAACAGACATGTTGGGGATGCTGATAGTTGCCATTTAATACACTTCGATTATATTAAAACATTTTATGTATTGGCAGAATTTGTATGATAGGTTTCCATGTTTCCCCCAAAAAATGGCTTAACTTAGGATTCTTTCTGCAAGGATATTTTCAGTCCAGTCCATTCTTACAAAGATATGGCAATTCTAAACATTTATTTATTTGGTTTTGATTTTACTGCATTCCCTCCCTGTATGCTAAAAATGACATGTCGATCTTATTCTGTTGGTCATCAGTATGATTACAGTGATGCTACGTTTACATAGTTTTTGTTATGTTTTACTACTTTTAAAAATATCAAAAACTTTAAAAAAAAAACTATTTCTTTATGTGCTATATTCTGGCAATGATAACTTTTTTTCTGCATTTTTATCAGAGCTGTGTGAGGGCTTGTTTTGTGGGGAGAGCTGTCATTTTTGATGGTACCATTTTGGTACAGTACATATAAGCTTTTTGATCACTTTTTGGTATCAGTATTGGAGTTCTCTCATGCCAGTCATTGCCTTCTCGAGTGCAGGTCCTACAGAAAGTTGCACAAAGCAGTTTTCTTTTTTGATGTGATTCATGGCAAAGAATACATTAAAATTGCAGTAATATTTTAAGAGGTTTCCAGTATTTTGATATTGATGACCTATCATCAGGATAGGTCAACAATATCAGATAGGCGGAGGTAGGTCCAATACCTGGCATTCCTACCGATCAGCAGTTCTAAGCAGCTGAACTTGTAAACTATTCAGTTTTCTGAGCTGGAAATACAAGGTTCTGTCCAATGTGTAGCGGCCGTGCAAGGGTACAGCAGTTCAGCTTCCATTCAAGAGAATGGCAGCTGAACTGCAGTATGCCATTGCTGGAAAGTAGACAAAGCCTTAGGAGAGGTAAGGATAAGTCATCTATCTAGAAGTACCTGAAAACCCCTTTAGATCTTGGGGTTAAAAGGATTGTGGTTTTTGCTGTAATTCGCAGCAAAAACAAGTGCAAGAGCAGTTTGGGTAGCCATGGGCCCCATGAGAACCTCAGGCTCAGGGTACCCCCGTATTTATAATCTGCTATTGCTCACCAACGGTCAAAGTCAAAATAAAAAAATCTAATAATATTTTATTTATGTACTGAGCTCAATAAATTAAGCACAAAAGGAGTTAATTATGTTGATGAATCGAAGATTAGCACAAGATCACCTCTCAATTCTGCCTTCCCAATTGTGCGGGGGCCTCATCAGGGAGGTCTGCCTCAAAGTTTGAGAAGTACTGGACAAAACAAAAAAATTAAACAATGAATAATTTTACTTGGGAATAAAGACATTATTTAGCTGAGAAGGAAGACACATTTACAGGTAAATGACCTACATGTGTATAAACCTTCCCAACAAATGAAATGTACAACCCTTACAAGATGGCAGCGTGCTAAAGACAACTATTATTTATAGGCGCAGTGACAAGTGCTACTGGAAGTCATACAACTTCTCATTTTATGAAATTTCCAATTTTTTGAGCTGTAAATGACACAACCATAAAACATATTTCCAGCTCAGTCTTCTGAATTTTGCAATATAATATTGGTATTTCCAAGTCTTATGTTTGTTTTAATTGTGAAAAACACCTCATCATTTCTCTGGGCTAGATTTCATTTTAAGGCCATCTAAGGTCGATATTTAGATATTACTTTTATTATCCTTTACTTCAATGTTCATGTTCTTGGCAAATACTGACCTTTCCCATTGTTGTAGATGTATTTGAAATAAAATACCAACACAGTTCACTGAGTGCCTGTCCAAAATGGATTGTTTAGTTGTTTTTTTTCTCTCTGTGATTTCCGGTATATATAATCTGTGGTTACGTTCCTTGCCCAGATATTTCATGGATTATATATTAGGGATTGTTATGTCTTCCATGGGGGTTACCGTAGGACAAGGCTGATATGTATAGGGTAAGTTTCAAGAAGGCCACAGCACTCACAGGAGCAACGGTACCTTCTCAAACAGCTGATCGTCAGGGTTCCGGGTGTCAGACCCCAGAAGATCAGATACTAGTGACTTATCTAGAGTGTTGGAAACAGTCTGCAGCCGCCACTAGGGGTCTTCCTTTATTATTTAGTTAGTATACGTGTGTACAAATTTGTCTGCAGTGAGTGCCACTGGGTGGTACCAAAATGATACGATTTAGGAACACTAAACAGAGAAATTGCATAAAAATTTGAAAATGCCTCACCACTGGCTGGAACAAGCGACTCCTTCTCTGCCCTGTCTGCAGTAGAAGAAAAAGATTGTTAAGACCCATCCCCTTGACTGAAGGAAAGAGAACAGCAGCTATGGATAATACACATTGGGATCATACTTACTCAATATGGGTTACTCAATATGTAGAGATCCCCTATTTATTATTCAATTTAATTATCCATTCTTGTTGCATAAATGGCACCAATATATTTCAGGTGACCGTACAAAGATTGTCATCATTCACATCAGTCCCTGACCCTTTAAGGCAGAGGTGGGGAACCTTTTTGCAGTCAAGGGCCATTTGGATATTTGTAACATCGTTCGCGAGCAATACAAAATTCTCAACTTAAAAATATGACTGCTGTAGTGAGTTACATAAATTGCAGTTCAATTTAAAAAATCTACAGCGCTGTATTTTTGCTGCATAAAATGGCACATGCACTATATATATTACATATAGTACAGGCGCTATTTTGACCACACATAGCAGTCTAATTTTTAAGTTCTGAATGTTATGTATTTAGTTCTTTATTTGGAATTCATGGCAGCCAAGCTAAACTCAGGGGCAATCCAGAGAGGGGTTCATCCAGCTTTCACTCTCCCTGACACTGTCCCTTCCTCTTTCTTTGCAACTGTCACTGCCTTTGTACGTTTCTCAGTCTCAGAGCTGCCCCCCACTTCTATCAGCCTCAAATAAGCCTCCTATCAGACCCCCTGTCACGGCTTAGTGGTAGTTTGCCGTGACACTTTTGCCGCGCATGCTAGTTGCCTGTTGCAATGTTTTGTTGTATTGCATGCGTGTGCATTTCCTCTTTAAGGCTGTCTTCCTTCCCATTCTGGTAAGCACGGGGTTAAGAGGCTTAAAGTGGAGCTGGGTGTGGTCTCATGGCTCTTATGTTCTGATCTGTGATACTGTGTTTTTTTTTGTCTTCAGTGTCTTGAGGAGCTGGTGCTATTCTATCTGCCCAGTCCTTGAGGGCCACCTTATGGGACATCGATTTCTCCAGCGATGTCTTCCTTATGTCTCCTCCATTTTCCCTACCTTACCTGTTGTTATGTTTGGTGCGGGTATATGTTCTGGGGTTGTTGTATGTATAGTTGTTGTTTCAGTGTCTGGTGTATTCTGTCCGGCATGGATGCTAGATGTTCCCCTGTTTGTCTGTACCTCCGGTGAACCGATCGCATCAGACGCCCCACGTGCTGGGAAACGAGCGGCCTCCACTGTGATCCACCAGACTTGATAAAGGGGTCACCCCGAAATGCGTTGTCCTGAATAAACCAAATTGTTTTCTACCATTGGTTGTGGATTTGCGCCCGTTACTCTGTCCGTTTTTCTTGGACTTTCTTGGTCCACCAAACCCACAGTTCCCATACTCACCCGATCGGCGGTTCGGCACTGACCGAAGGGTGTTTGGACAAAGCCGGCGGCACCAACCAACCCTCACGAGCACTAAGCCTTCATTGTAGTTGCACCCAATTGGTGCAACTCTGACAGGTGAGCATATTACCTCCCGTATGAAAGGAGAAATAATCATTTACATACTCACCCTATGAGTGCCTTCTCTTCCTTTTTTTTTTGTCTACAACCGCTTTTTGGACCTCCGGAAGGGGGTTCCTGGGGTTCCCCAGAGGGGGAAACAAAAGTCTTGTCAGTGAGCTGTTGCTGGAGTGCTGGTTCCTTTGTGTGTCAGTACGTACTGAGTCTGGTATTGTATTTAGATTGCAGTATGTTTGCATGGGTTCCAGTTCTTCTTGGTGTGTCTTCTATTGTGCCATCCAGCAGCTACATCAGGTAAGTTACCATGCATTCCAGGGTTCTTGGTTAAGTGTTTTTTCCCGTCACTGGATACTTACTTGCCTTTCCACTTGGCTTTTCTCAGCTACTAGGCCGGTTGAAACTCCTATTCATCTGTGTCTTCGACGAACAGGTCGTCTCTCCCCTGCTACTATGTGAGGGATTATCAGGGCGACTCAGGGTCCTAGGTTTCCTGGATATGAGCCGTCCTACCATTCAGGTCCGCTCATACGGTGAGGAGTTAGGGCGTGGATTAGGGACACTTTAGGAGGCGACCTGCCCCCTTATCCCAGCATCCAGGCCTAGTGACTTTCCTTAATTTCTGCAAAAAAAGATGATTAGTCAGCACCTCCCAGTGTGCAGGTGCACGCTGCCATGGCAAAGACCTAGAGGAATAAAGACAATGCAGCAGCACCCTGCAAATCAGATAAAGTACAACAATGCCATAGTCACAAAAATGATAATGCTAATGCTACGCTTATTTATAAAGTGAGATGCTTGGCCAATGCATTTTATACAAAACCATCTGAGCCCGTCTGCCGTACGTCAAGGCAGTCTCTGTTAGACGGGTCCTAACACTAAATACTACCTGTTATGCACCACAATGGACGCCATAAAATTCAGGGAGTGTTGGATCTACATGCATGCTGGGTCCACTCTGGACATTTTAATTACTTTCAGTATAAAGCTGTAGCCTGCTCTTACTGCATTCATTGGAAACTGTCTGGCACAAGGAAAGGTATAGAGTGGGCTCGGCATACATGTTGGTACCTGCATCCCTTGCAATGGAGGCCATTATGGCACAAAAAATGGTAAAAGGCAGAGTGGACCCAGCATGCATGTGGATCCAACACTCCCTGAATTTTATGGCGGCCATTGTGGTGCATAACAGGTAGTATTTAGTGTTAGGACCCGTCTAACAGAGATCGCCTTGACGTACGGCAGACGGGCTCAGATGGTTTTGTACAAAATGCATTGTCCAAGCATCTCACTTTATAAGGCCTCATGCACACGGCGGTGTTCCGCGGCCAAGAGCGGTACATGGTAACACGGTCTGGATACCTGTTAAGAGCAAGAGCGCACGGCGTCATTGGTTGCTATGAGGCCGTGCGCTTCATTCCGCCGGCTGCACTATAGTAATACACTCGTATAGGAATCCAGGCCGTGTTACCACGGACCGCTCTCGGCCGCGGAACGCCGCCGTGTGCATGAGGCCTTAATATGCGTAGCATTAGCACTATAATTTTTGTGACTATGGCATTGTTGTACTTTGTCTGATTTGCAGGGTGCTGCTGCATTGTCTTTTTTCCTCTTTCCTTAATTTCTGACATTGTACGGTGGGGAGTTTCCACCACTCCCCACCGTGACACCCCCCAGCCTACATCAGCTTCAGATCAGACCTCCCAGCCTCAGATTAGACCCCAATCAGACCCTCATTAGCTTCAGATCAGACCCACATCAGACCCCCCAGCCTCAGATCAGACCCCCATTAGACCCTCCAGCCTCAGATCATACTCCCATCAGAACCTTCCCCAACCTCAGATTACCCACCCCTGCTTTAAGGCCTCACAAATGAATTGAACTGTTTTGGACACATGTACACACTTACTAGAGGCATTTCCACAGTAAGCCTATCAATATGACTTATGGAGTGTGAGAAGAAACCACTAAACCTGGAGGAAAGAAGGGTCCAACACTGGGAATTACACAAGCTGGATGCCCAGGATTAGTGTTGAGCGGCATGTCCCATATTCGAATTCGCGAAATTTCACGAATATTCGAAAGAATATTCGTAAAATATACGCGAATATTCAAATTCGTTATTATTTCGCATATGCGATAATTAGAATTTTCACATTGCATAATACATATTATGCGATGCAAAATTTGCATGTGCGCTAATGAAATCGCCTTACGAAGATTCGCAACTCAATTCAATCACTAATGTATGAATGCAAAGCCCTTTGCCTCTGTTCTGGGACAAGTGCCGATATTCGCATGTGCGCTAATAAAATTGCCTTAAGAAGATTCGCGCCTCAATCACTTTCTAGGCAATGTGAGTAAGATCTGAGCTTTTGGACCTTTGGGAAACAATCAATTATATGTGTACTGTAATTTTGTGGAAAAAAAAACAAAAAACGAATATTCGTTTTTACGAATATATAGCACTATATTCGAAATATTCGCGAAATCGCGAAGTTGCGATATTCGCGAAAAAAATTCGCTTTTCGAATATTCGCGCTCAACACTACCCAGGATCCCAGAGCTTCAAGGTGACAGCGCTAACAACTGAGCGATTGTGCTTGACCATAGAATTAAAAAATACAATTCTTTTTACCCCCAACTGCTGCATGCTGCTTACATGCAGATGAAAGAGGGTCAGAAACGTATGGGTGTGACTTATGTTCTCTTTATGGTACCCTACTTGATGGCAGAATGACTTACACCGTGGTATGCCACAAATAATACCATATGAGGATTTAGGCCCCCAAACTACCACAAACCTGTTATCCAAGATGATAATAAGTTCTCAATTACAAACTGGATTCCAAAAAAGTTGGGACACTAAACAAATTGTGAATAAAAACTGAATGCAATGATGTGGAGATGGCAAATGTCAATATTTTATTTGTAATAGAACGTAGATGACAGATCAAACGTTTAATCCGAGTAAATGTATAATTTTAAAGGAAAAATACGTTGATTCAAATTTTCACGGTGTCAACAAATCCCCAAAAAGTTGGGACAAGTAGCAATAAGAGGCTGGAAAAAGTAAATTTGAGCATAACGAAGAGCTGGAAGACCAATTAACACTAATTAGGTCAATTGGCAACATGATTGGGTATAAAAAGAGCTTCTCAGAGTGGCAGTGTCTCTCAGAAGCCAAGATGGGTAGAGGATCACCAATTCCCACAATGTTGCGCAGAAAGATAGTGGAGCAATATCAGAAAGGTGTTACCCAGCGAAAAATTGCAAAGACTTTGCATCTATCATCATCAACTGTGCATAACATCATCCGAAGATTCAGAGAATCTGGAACAATCTCTGTGCATAAGGGTCAAGGCCGTAAAACCATACTGGATGCCCGTGATCTCCGGGCCCTTAAACGACACTGCACCACAAACAGGAATGCTACTGTAAAGGAAATCACAGAATGGGCTCAGGAATACCTCCAGAAACCATTGTCAGTGAACACAATCCACCGTGCCATCCGCCGTTGCCAGCTGAAACTCTACAGTGCAAACAAGAAGCCATTTCTAAGCAAGATCCACAAGCTCAGGCGTTTTCACTGGGCCAGGGATCATTTAAAATGGAGTGTGGCAAAATGGAAGACTGTTCTGTGGTCAGACGAGTCACGATTCAAAGTTCTTTTTGGAAATCTGGGACGCCATGTCATCTGGACCAAAGAGGACAAGGACAACCCAAGTTGTTATCAACGCTCAGTTCAGAAGCCTGCATCTCTGATGGTATGGGGTTAGAGGCCTGTATTAGACAAGAATGGGAGAGCATTCCTATTTCTAAACTTGAGAAACTGGTCTCCTCGGTCCCCAGATGTCTGTTGAGTGTTGTAAGAAGAAGGGGAGATGCCACACAGTGGTGAAAATGGCCTTGTCCCAACTTTTGGGGGATTTGTTGACACTATGAAATTCTGATTCAACATATTTTTCCCTTAAAATGGTACATTTTCTCAGTTTAAACTTTTGTTCCGTGATTTATGTTCTATTCTGAATAAAATATTAGAAGTTGGCACCTCCACATCATTGCATTCAGTTTTTATTCACGATTTGTATAGTGTCCCAACTTTTTTTGGAATCCGGTTTGTATCTATATTCTGGAAGATTCAGCTCAACACAGAGAAAGAACGACATGGGGGTGGATGTTCTCCTCCAAACATATTTCTGCCCCTGGCTTGATTCATGTCCTTCAGCCCATGTAGTTATCTCAAGCCACCTCTGGTGATATCAGAGACATGTACAATGGTCACATGAAGCCAAGGCCAGTATGCCTGACTTCACCACTGCAAATGTGCTGAATGCCACTGCAAGTGGATTGTTTTGACATATCTGGCCAGTAGGACATCACTCAAACCATCAGGAGGACTGGCCAAAGTGACTCTTCTGAGTAGTGGCTCCACCCCCACGATAGAAAGTACATAAATCTGCACTATTTATCTTGGTCTTGGTGTTTTTATATGTATTTTGTTGCAGATTTTGGTGCAAATTTTCTGTTAACAATCCCACTGAAGTATATGTAGAAAACCACTGTACATAAGGTGTGAAATTACACAAGTATCTGACATAGTGCGGATTTTAAAATCCACACAACAGGTCAATTTCCGCACGTAAAAAATACACAAAGTGTAATCTGGGGTTAAAGAAAAAAAATAATACTCACCTCATCCACCTGCTTGTGGAGAGGCCATCCGCTCCAGTCTTGATTGAAGAAAACCCACAAAAGAATGGATGGTCTCTCTGCGAGCAAGTGAATGAGGTATTATTTTTTTATTTTCAGACACCATTTTAGGAAAAATGGATTTGTTACCACGAAGTGCCAGAAAGTTTGGCTTCGTCACTTATCAAATTGTTCCTGAAATTCGGATCAAAGTCCACTTCGGATACTTCGATTCACTGAACACTATTAACAACTAAACCTCTCTTGACCACTAAGGGATATTGTCAGAAATATTTTTACTGACTCTTAACCACATTACAATAAAAACTTCTGATGTACTACATGAAGAAAACTGGTAAACAGCCATTTAACACCCTCAGCACAGGCAGCAACACACTTTGACACCTCCAGCAATTGATCTTTCATTTTTTACATAAGAAAAAAACCCATAAAGAAAACATGTAGATTGAAGAGGCAAATACTAGCTAAATGAGCCAAATTTCCACCTGGAAAGTGTTGTAGAAGTGAATAACTGGAACAGAACCACAAATGCTTCATAATCATACTGCAAAAATACATATTTCAGTCTCAAGATGACTTCCATGTATAAAACGCATTGCTCCAGTTCCCAGTGGAACCTTTATAATCAGGGAATGTTTAAAGAAACATCAACTTCTGGAGAAATGGCAAAAATCAACATGATCTGCAATTATAAAGTGATCTAACACAATCTGCCTCCATTTCACGCATACTAAACTACAAACACATGTACATATCTATTGTCATATGTCTTGCATTTGCTGCTGTATATGTTAAGAGTACGCCGTCACATTAATGAATAGAATAGCGTGCATCTTATATTATCACAAAGACTTTCACTTCACCTCTTGACTTATTATTCCTTTTGAATGTCTTTGTTGCTGTATTTTACTGTACAAAAACATCACAAGAAAATTGCAAAAAGAAAGATTGAAATTGAAAAAAAAAACCATCATTACCTATAGAAGCTTGAGTTTTCCTTAGACAGAAAGGGATACAATTTCACAATAGATGCACGATTACATAGAATATCTAGTACTCTCCTTTAATCTTTCTGGTGTGATTTCTGTGATTCCCACTCGCCCATTTATTTCTGTAAAATGGCCACAGACTGCACTATTCATGCTATGAGCTGGTAGTCTGAGAAACCCCCTTCTAATTGATGGACCAGCAGAGAGCAGAAAGGAGTTTCTCAGACTACCAAAGCACAGCGTGCATAATGTAATCTGAGAAGATGGTGACTATTTTACAGAAATAAAGAGGGGACTGGAAATTAGAGGAACCTCACCAGAGAGATTTAAGGAGGGCACCAGGTACTTTATATTATCCATTTATTGTGAAATGTTTATGGTAAGCAAGAGGGTTGCTTTAAAGCAAACCTGCCACCAGTTTCAGTGACAGAGTTTGGGGTGGCCCCAATGTTACACTGGGTCCCCCCCTTCCCCCTCACACCGTTGAGGTGTCATTATTAGTGTTGATTGAGCATGCTTGGCCGAGCACCAGTTCGGCTCGAGCATCTTGATGCTCGGCACATGGGGGTATTCGGCCAAATACCGCATGTGCTCGAGCGCAATGCTCGAGTCTCCTCCTCACACGTTTCTTGGCTGCTACCCAGCCAATAAACCTGCAGGTAAGTACTGCCCTCACTGTAATGCCATAGCCATGTTGGTTACTGGCATTAAAGTGATTGCATGGCCGGAACCCGTCATCGGGTGCTATATAGCACCCAATGATGCATGTTCGGCTCAGTCTAAGTCAGGGAGAGCTGTGCTGAGGAAGGGACAGACAGTGTAGGGAGTGATATACAAATATTTATAGTAGAAAAACTTTTCAGAGACCCAAAAATCCTTTTGAGAACTATTGTTGTGTGTGGCAGCAGCAATATCTATTTTTAGAGCAAACTGCGCTAAATAGCTAAAACTACAGACCCAAAAGTCCTTTTAAGGACTGTGGTATGTGGCAGCAATATCTATTTTTAGCGCATCCTGCGTTAAATATCGTGCAATAGTTAGGCCGCTGCAGAAAGTGACATTAGCTGCGCCACATCTCCTGTGTAAAGTGCGCGCATTCCAAAAATATCTGTGACATCCAGTGTCCTTTTTCCGTAGACGGTATCTGCTGCGGACAGTGACATTAGCTGCACCACATCTCCAGTGTAAAGTGCGCATTCAAAAAATATCTGACATCCAGTGTACTTTTTCAATAGACGGTGTCCGCTGCAGACAGTGACATTAGCTGTGCCACATCTCCAGTGTAAAGGGTTCGCATCCCTAAAATATCTATGATATCCAGTGTCCTTTTTCCGTAGACGGTGACCGCTGCGGACAGTGACATTAGCTGTGCCACATCTCCAGTGTAAAGGGTGCGCATCTAAAAAATATCTGTGACATCCAGTGTCCTTTTTCTGTAGATGGTGTCCACTGCGGACAGTGACATTAGCTGCGCCACATCTCCTGTGTAAAGTGTGCGCATCCAAAAAATATCTGTGACATCCAGTGTCCTTTTTCTGTAGATGGTGTCCACTGCGGACAGTGACATTAGCTGCGCCACATCTCCTGTGTAAAGTGTGCACATCCAAAAAATATCTGTGACATCCAGTGTACTTTTTCAATAGACGGTGTCCTCCTCTGACAGTGACATTATCAGTGCCACATCTGCAGTGTAACGTGCGCACTGAAAAAATTTATCTGTGACATACAGTGAACTTTTTTCGTAGACGCTTTGGACAGTGACATTATTGGTGGTACCTCTCCTGTATAATGGTTCCTCATCCCAAATACCTGTGACATTCCCTGTAATTTTTTATCAGCAGCTGGTGACAGCATTGACATTATCTGCGGGATATCTCTTGTGTGACGTTTCCACATCCCAAATACCTTTTTAAATTTGTTTGCGCATACACTTCCAAATCCTAAGCTACTGTACGTGTGACAGACTTTCAAGCATATATAACATTTAATATGAAGAAGACGAGCAGTAACGGACGGGGCAGTGGCCGTGATGCTGATGGTGCACGCAGAGGCCTTGGCCCTGGGCGCAGTGAAACTGTGCCTGCTACCAGAGCACAAGAAAAACAATCATCCACAATACCTAGCTTCATGTTCCAGTTTGAGGGGGGGCGCAGAATACCACTCTTGAAGTCAGACCAGTGCGATCAGGTGGTCGGTTGGATTGCAGCAGATAATGCTTCCAGTTGGTTAAGCACCACCCTGTCTCAGTAGCCAAGAGTCTGGTCAACAGAATCCTCACCCTGATCCTCCTTCCTCCCTCCATGTAGAGTCTGGCCAAACAAGTGATCCCACACTCGGATATTCCGAGGAGCTCTTTTCATCGCCATTACTTGATTTGGCCCTCTTGCCAAGCACGCTTGAAGAGGCACATGAAATCTTGTACCCTAATTCCCCAAATATTGACCATCCACAGTCACAAGAACATGACGGTGGGGAATGGCAATTAGCGTTTAATGAGGTAGATGGTGATGAGACACAATTGCCAATAAGTCAACGGCAATTACTATCTCAAGAGGCTGATGAAGAGGATGAGACACAGTTGTCAATCACTAAGGTTGTGGTTAGGTCAACAAGTCAGGAGGATGAGCAGAGTGAGGAAGTGGAAGAGGATGTGGTGGACGATGAAGTCACTGACCCAACCTGGGAAGGTGGAAAGCCGAGCGAGGACTGCAGTACAGAGGGGGAGGGATCTGCAGCACCGCAACAGGCTGAAAGAGACAGTGGGGTGGCAAAAGGGAGAAGGTGGGCCACACCAAACAGGCCCGCAACTGTTCCACGGAGCATATAATGTTTTACAGGGTCAGCTCATCTGCAGGCCCTCATATATAATGTTTTACAGGGTCAGCTCACCTGCAGGCCCTCGCATATAATGTTTTACAAGGTCAGCTCACCTGCAGGCCCTCACATATAATGTTTTACAGGGTCAGCTCACCAGCAAGCCCGCACCTAAAATCTTTTACAGGGTCAGCTCACCTGCAGGCACTCACATGTAGTTTTTTACAGGGTCAGCTCACCAGCAGGCCCGCACCTAAACATTTTTACAGGGTCAGCTCACCTGCAGGCCCTTGCATATAATTTTTTACAGGGTCTGCTCATCTGCAGGCCCTCACCTACAATCTTTTACAGGGTCAGCTCACCCGCAGGCCCTCACATATAATTTTTTAGAGGGTCAGCTCACCTGCAGGCCCTCGCATATAATGTTTTACAGGGTCAGCTCACCAGCAGGGTCTCACCTACAATCTTTTAGAGGGTCAGCTCACCCGCAGGCCCTTGCATATAATGTTTTACAGAGTCAGCTCACCAGCAGGCCATTATTCATAATTTTTCAATGGTGTATGATGCCCTCCTTTATGTGTAATGAAGGGTGTATTGGAGTGCCGGTTCCTTGTTATTTTTGGAAGCCCTTTCACTTAGTGCATAGGCTTTATGAGTGTAGGAGTCCCACTACCTGAACAATTGTACCACAATGTGAATGAGGCCCTACATTATGTGATATACAGGTTGTATCTGAGTGCCTCTTCCTTGTAATTTTTGGCAGCACTTACACTTTATATACAAGTAAATATATAGGAAAGAATGTTTCCTAACAATTTTTCCTCTAAAATCGACTTTATATTCGGTTTTGTGCGTATTAGTGTCAGTCTGTAAAAGTGGCGTACTACTCGGACAACATTGTTTCCAGCTGTGACCTGGGAGTCCAAGTTGCATTCAGACATCCTCCCCATGCTTTTCCCAAACCATTTTGGTGGTGTTTCCATCAATTTCTGACCTTTTTCTATGAACCAGATACCCTCCCCTCTTCAGAGCAGGGGGTGCCTGGTTTAATGCTCGGGTTCTCCCATCGAGGTGTTCGGCCTGATCACCCGAGCGCTCGATCAACACTAGTCATTATGTGTTGTTGCTCTCTGGAAGAATTCGGTGCACTCCAATGGAAAATACAGACAGAGAGTAGGGTCTGCAGTAAACCAGTGTGCTTCTTTACTGGAAGAACTCAAGTTCAAAACAATATTTGCAAGGCACTGAGCTGACTTATTCAGTCTTCTCCCTGTCAGAAGAAATTTCTGTGCTGAGGAAAGGTATGAGCTAGTAGTGTTGAGCGCGAATATTCGAATTGCGAATTTTTTTCTCGAATATCGCAATTTCGAGATTTCGCGAATATTTAGAATATTGTTCTATATATTCGCAAATTCGAATATTCGTTTTTTTTTTTTATTATTATATTTTTTTCTTTCCCACTTCTCTAAAGTTGTCCTTTGGATTCCTGGCTTCCTGGCTGCTCCAGTCAGTGGCGTTTTCAACTTACTGCTATATTCCATATTAGCTAAATTACAATCTAATCTATATGTGTATTTTACGAAATTTCGCAATAGTCGAAATTGCGATGCGAGTAATATAACACGAAATAATCGCATGAAGATTTCAACTTAGCACTGCTATATTCTATATTCTAGCCTAATATGGAATATAGCTGTGCTAAGTTAGCACTGCTATATTCCATATTAGGCTAGAATATGGAATATAGCAGTACTAAGTTGAAATCTTCATGCGATTATTTCGTGTTATATTAATCGCATCGCAATTTCGACTTTTGCAAATGTTCTTAATATTGCTCTAACTTCGTCTTTTAGAATATTCGTAATATTCTGAAAGACAAAGTTAGAGCAATATTACGAATATTCTAAAAGACGAAGTTAGAGCAATATTACGAATATTCTAAAAGACGAAGTTAGAGCAATATTACGAAATTTCGTAAAATACACATAGATTCTATTTAAGCTAATATACTGCTATAGTAATATTTTTTAATAGTGTACATATTTTACAAAACTTAAGTTCAGAAGAGGCAAAAAAAATTTGAGGAAAAAAAAGGGATTATAGCACTATATTAGCTAAATTACAATCTATATGTGTATTTTACGAAATTTCGTAATATTGCTCTAACTTCTTCTTTTAGAATATTCGTAATATTCTAAGAGACAAAGTTATAGCAATATCACGAAATTTCGTAAAATACACATATTAGCCTAGCCATAGTCAATTAGCATAGGAACGTTGCCTTATACTATCAAGATAAATAATCGCAATACGCGAAAAAAATAAATCGCATATTATTCGCGATAATTGGAATAATTACAAATATTCGATTTTGACGAATATAACACGAATATTCATTTTCATCACTATGAGCTAGTTGTCCCTCTGTTTCTCAGGCTGGTTCAGCGGCCAAAGGGCTGGTGGCCCAGGGTCTGTGGATCAGTCATCCAGCTGGCTCCCTGGTCACAGAGCTGGGGACCCAGGGTGTGTTGCTTGGTCATCCGGCTGGATCCCTGGTCATAGCTCTGGTGACCAGGGTCTGTGGCTTAGTATCCCCATCTAAGTATCTTCTTCTGGTCACTCATGCAGTGTGACAGAGTCTCTCCTACTAAACACTGATACTTATCTGCAGACAACTGGGGACTCTAACTTCTCTCTTTATATATAGTTTCTAGCTGAATTAAAACCTTTTAGTGGAAGAGGTGGAGTAGAGAAGCATAGCCTAACAAGAAACATTGTTGCAATTTCCATTTTCCATAGACCTGTATAGAGTTTTAATACAAGTCTATAAGAATGACTAAGCAGTTTCTTAAGACATAAGTAAGTTTTCAGATGTAAACAACAGAGCTGAACCAGACAGTCAAAAGATCAGCATGTCTGATTTTTCACGCTAAAACTTTGCATAGTCCCTTATAGTAACTGTGGAAGATTTCTAACATCTCATTGCATAGATGGTAAGTCCCAAAGTCGCTCAGTATTAGCTGTGTATTAACCCTTTCTACAATGCAGTGCAGTTTTTCCACTGCCTCATTTGCTAAAAGTTGTTCCTTTAGAGTGTCGAGTCCTGACCAAGTTTTAACCCCCCCCCCCCCCAGTAGAAGAGGGGATGAACCCAACTGGGCCCCCTCTTGCCCTGGGCCCCATAGCAGTCGCATGGCCTGCCGCTATGGTAGTCCATTCACACGTCCGCAAGTGGTTTTGCGGTCCGCAAATTGCAGATCCGCAAAACACGGACACTGGCCATGTGCATTCTGCATTTTGCGGAACGCACATGGCCGGCACTATGAAATGCCTTTTCTTGTCTGTGGCTGCGAGCAAGAATAGGAAATGTTCTTTTTTTTTTGCAGGGCCGCGGAACGGAAGTGCGGATGCGGACAGCACACGGTGTGCTATCCGCATCTTTTGCAGCCCCATTGAGAATGAATAGGTCCGCACCTTTTCCGCAAAATTGCAGAATGGATGCGATGCGGACCCATTTTGCAGACGTGTGAATGGACCCTTAATCTTATAAAAGTAAAAAACAGCTCAGGGGAGTGGCAATGGGGAGCACTTGTGCACCCACCTATTCCAACCTCTTCCTGTGCTGGTGGGAGTAAGAAGAAGTCTTTGGGAGGCTTTGGAAAGATGGTCATCATGTGTCATTTGTACCTCGGATACATAGATCAGGGGGGGATTGGTCATAGACCCTACAGGGAAATTTCCTGGTGGGCCGATGCCCAGAGGGCCACCTAAGCCCTCTTCTTTGACAAAATCCAGTTACATAAAGATCTGATGATGTCAGCATTAATTTAGGTTCTACTAAGGTAGTATTTTGTATTAAGTTTTTTTCCAGGGCCACATTAAGTTCCCAGTCCACCCCTGACATAGATGATGTGTTCATCTCGTGGAGGGGCAACGAAACTGACTTTGCAGAATTTGTGGCATGCTTTAATGTGAACAATCTGGGACTATTTTTTACCTTACAATATAGCCCCATGCACATTTCCTTCCTTGACCTGACCATCACCCATGAAAGTGATGGCAGCATCTCCCCGAATATATACAGAAAAGAAACATCAACAAACAATTTGTTACAGTGGTGCCACTGCCACCCTATGGCCCTAAAGAGAGGAATTCCTAAGGGTCAATATTTACGTGCCAGGCTCAACTGTTCCAGCAAAGCTGATTTTAAGAGAGCCACAGATCTATGTGGCCGATTCAACCAACGAGGGTACCCCAAACCGTTACTCCAGGAAGCGTATCAGCATTCCCTCTGCCATAAAAGAGAGACACTACTGGTTCTGAGAGCAAGGGAAAGGGAAAATGAAATTACATGCATAATTGGCACTTTTGACACGGCCCATAAAAAGGTCAAAGAGATCATCATTGATAACTGAGACATCCTCAAATCAGACCCTGACATTGGTCACCTGATCAGTGACTACCCGCTCATTACATATCGGAGGGTTTGCTATGTTAGGGACAGGCTGGTACATAGATTTTTCAGCCACAAGTTGCGCATGCATGGCTGAGAAGTAAAGTCACAGGGACATACAGATGTGGTCAATGCTTGGCATGCATCTTTACTAAAATCTGTAAAACCTTCTCCAGTATCTCCACTGACAATATATATCAACAGATCTTTCATTAATTGCAAGACGACGGGTGTCATATACCTTCTCACATGTGTATGTGGCCCTCATGTGAGTTGCAGCGATGAATTGGGGAGCATGTGGGCGACATTAGGAGAAAAACTCATACTCCGGTATAGCGTCATATCCACACAGCTGACAACGGCAATACAAAGGCTACATTGTTTCAGAGCATTAACCAATTACGGGAGTCCCCCAGAGGGAGAATCTGGACCTGAGGATCCTGTGCAAAGAAGTGCAGTGGATTTTGCGGCTGAAGACAGAAAAGCCCCAGGGTCTCAATGACCATAACAAGTGGCGGACTGGAAACTTAAAGTGGCCCTGGAAAAATACTAATAGTGGCCCTAATGTTGTAGGCATGTCCAAATTGTCAGAAGGCAATGCTAACACAAGTAGGTGGGGCCAGCAATACCATTTTGCGGCACAAAATACTGTCCCAGCAGGACAAAATATCTCGTCCTGTCCTTCTACTCCAGGCACCTCAAGATGGCCATACAGTTGAATTCAGGAATCAGGAGGACACTTGTAGTCACTAACCAGGTACATAACTACTGGACACCCAATTATTAATTAACTCTGGGAGCGACAGATCATTACTTACCTGGCTGGTGGCCGTAAGGAGGGCTCAGACGGCCCCGTGGACATCGGCCCACCAGGAAATTTCCTTGTAAAGTCTATGGCCAATCCACCCCTGACCATAATTCATACACTTGCTTTATTGAGTAGGTATCTGATAGGAGGAGCTGTATATATGTAAGGTCCACTGTGGTCCAAGCCTGATATATCAGGCTGGTTTATTATGCTGCATTTAAAGGAGTTATCTAAGTTATTTTTTTGTTCTTTGAATGTTTCTAACTAATCAGATGTAACAGCTTTACCATGCACTTACTGCATCTGTAGTTGCTCCTTTCTCAGATTTCCCTGAGGGTCACATGACCTGTGATGTCAGCTTCTCTCCCTGCTCTGATGATGTTTCGTGCACAAGCCTGACAGAGCAGATATGTGTCTGTGCACCAGACATCACTGTGCTGGCCACGCCCCCCTGCTCTGCCGTCTGCTGCTGCTATCTGCCCTGTGTCTCGCTCGCACTGGATACTTCAGGAAAGATTAACCCCTTCAGGACCACAGACTCAGGGCTGAAGGCTTTACTGAGTAGCTGCAAGCAGTGAAGAGACAAATGCTGGGCACAGGAGCTGACAGACTAGAGGAGTTCTGCAGAAGAACAGGTAGGGGGAAGATTCTGTGTGTATCAGCAGTGTCATTGTACAGCTGGGACTTGTAGTCCTACACATACAACATGCCGCAGTCAGACATGTCACTCAGGGCAGCACTTGCATTCACTCTCTCAGCAGAGCAGGGAGAGGGGCAGAGAGTGTTGTTATTGCAGGTAAACAAAGTGCCAGAAGGGAACCAGGGAAATGAGGAAATATATATATATTTTTTTATCTAAAACTTGCTTCACTTAGTTATATATTGCTGTCCATCAGATTTACAGTGCTATATATTTTTTTTTCATAACTCGGACAACCCCTTTAACATCACTCCTGCTTTTATCTATTCATCCCTCGGCTATCTGCATATACACCACATTTCCCCACATTGAATTCTCTGCAGTGTAGCAGTAATGAGTGTGTGGTGTTCATTTTGCCGTCTTTTGCTCCATTCACCTGCCGTGTCCATAAACAAAGAAAGACATTGTTACTTTCAAGCCGCTTCAGGTTTCCTAACTCACCACAGTCACCTCACCGCCTCCCCCTGATGGCTATTATAATACTAGTACGAGACTCTGCATTGGGAGGGTGGAGCTTGTCTGACACAGCTCCACTTCCTATTGGCTGGCCGATGTGAGTTGCATCATCGGGGAGGAGGGACTTATTCCTTAAATACTCGGCATGCCCACACACCACCCGTTCTGGTACACTGCCATACTGTATGCATTATTATATCCTGCTACTACCTGTCCAAATGAAGTGCCAGTGCCAATAACTGACACAGTAACGCTAGTTAGCTGTAACAGACACCAGTATCGCATACTGTAGCTCCTAGTGATCGAGCATATGTGATACCAAAGTTAGCTTTCTACCGCAGGGAAATTAGGGTTGATACTGCTAACCTTGCCCACAGTTTAACATTAAGCTGCTGGGCTGACAAGATGCACGTGGGCAGCATTAACCCCTCAAATACAAGAGAACTGTTTAGCCCAGCTTTTTACATTGCATGTGAACTTAAGTGTTCCTGCTGTAGCGGTACTTCGGGTTGTTTATTACAGCAGGGAGCATAGGGTTAAGGCAGGACTTTACACAGCTGTCTCATTTGCTCTTGAGTTCTACCAGTATCCTAGGGTTAACCCTCTGCTTTAGAGTACAGCTTCACCATTGTGCAGGGGCCCGTATGCCCTGCTGCAACAAAGTACCAAGGTGCTGTTCAATAGATTGATCCATGATTCTTATACGAGCCAGATCCTAGGTGCATATGACCTATGGATACACTGTGATTGGCGTCCTGGACCCATTGCACTTTCCACTGTATGGGACGTCTAAGGGCCATCTGAGTCCGTCAGAAAGACATCCCCCAAGGGTCTTTCACATTTTCCTGTACAGGGTTTCTTGTTTTAGATCAGCACTTTCAAAACACCAAACTACATATAAAGGGAGTTCCGGTGCACATAGTTTGGAGGTGCTGGTATGATTGGGGGAGTGGCTTCCACTCTTTAGATAGTACACTCCCACTCGGCTGCCTACTGCTTTTAATCAGAGTATCCCATAGCTGCATCCTACTAGAGATGGCCTTGCAGTCGTTTTGTGGTGAACTTGGCTCGTTCGCGATTTGCCGAACATGCGAACATATAGCGATGTTGACATGCGCCATATTCTTTTGCATTGCGCCGAACTTTGACCCATGACACATTCATCAGGTGGGACAGGACAGCCAGTTGAGATGTTTCAGCACATGGATACACCCCCACCCTACAACAGAAACCAAACTGGCAGCCATTTTACATTCTGTGTTTTGCCAGTGTAGGGAGAGGTTGCTTTGTGGAGAAGGGACAGACTGTTAGGGACACCAAACGCTAGCTAATAGGGCCACAAAAGTCCTTTTAAGGACTGGTATAGGTTTGCTATCGATAGGTGTGATATACTGAGGTGTGTGATGTACTTATAATATACTTTCCAACATAGAAATTATATTATAGTGCATTTGTATTGTGCAGCAGTTGTGTGCGGTTCTGCTGCGATACCGCAGGTATATAGAGGGACAAGTGTTATTGGAACAACTATTTGCAACTGGTGTGATATACCTGTTGCCCCCCCAAAAAACTGATTTAGGAGTGCGATATACCTGCTTCCACAAAATACTGATTGAGGGGTGTGATATATCTGTCTCCACCAAACATTGATTCAGGTGTTATATATACCTGTTTCCACAAAATACTGATTGAGGGGTGGGATATACCTGCTTCTACAAAATACTGATTAAGGGGTTCTATATACATGCTTCCACAAAATACTGATTAAGTGGTTTGAGATACCTGCTTCCACAAAATACTGATTAAGGGGTTCTATATACCTACTTCCACAAAATACTGATTGAGGGGTGCAATATACCTGCTTCCACCAAATATTGATTGAGGCCTGCGATACACCGACTTCCACAAAATACTGATTGAGGGGTGCGATATACCTGCTTCCACCAAATATTGATCGAGGCCTGCGATACACCGGTTTCCACAAAATACTGATTGAGGGGTGCGATATACCTGCTTCCACCAAATATTGATTCAGATGTTCTATATATCTGTTTCCACAAAATACTGATTGAGGGGTGCGATATACCTGCTTCCACAAAATACTGATTAAGGGGTTTGATATACCTACTTCCACAAAATACAGATTAAGGGATGCGATATACCTGCTTCCATTAAATATTGATTCAGGTGTTCTATGTACATGTTTCCACAAAATACTGATTGAGGGGTGCGATATACCTGCTTCCACCAAATATTG
Organism: Bufo gargarizans; assembly: GCF_014858855.1. Taxonomy (NCBI): domain Eukaryota; kingdom Metazoa; phylum Chordata; class Amphibia; order Anura; family Bufonidae; genus Bufo; species Bufo gargarizans. The sequence continues at coordinate 601,373,358 of NC_058082.1, forward strand.
ATTCAGATGTTCTATATATCTGTTTCCACAAAATACTGATTGAGGGGTGCGATATGCCTGCTTATACAAAATACTGATTAAGGGGTTTGATATACCTGTCTGCACCAAATATTGATTCAGGTGTTCTATATATGGGGTGCGATATACCTGTCTTATACAAAATACTGATTGAGGGGTGCGATATACCTGCTTGCACCAAATATTGATTCAGGTGTTCTATATATGGGTCACATTTAATGGGTCACATTCCAGACCCATTGAAAATGAATGGGTCCGCACCTGTTCCGCAAAATTGCGGAACGGATGAGGACCCATTTTGCAGACGTGTGAATGGACCCTAAGGGGTTGTATATATCTGCTTCCACAAAATACTGATTGAGGGGTGCGATATACCTTCTTGCACCTAATACTGATTGAGGCCTGCGATATACCTGCTTCCACAAATACTGCTCTTCTCTAGGGACTTTGGCACAGGATCATTTTGAAAATTACAGGCAGAGGAAGAGGCAGGCCGTTCCGCAGGGGTGGTAGGGGTCGGACAGATGCACCAGGCCAGAGCCTAAGTGGGAAGTTGGTGAAGGTGCGTGCGATTACGTCAAAGGACGCACCATAGTTGGTTGAGTGGCTCACTCAGCCTTCCGCTTCTGCACCCTCCTCATCCTCTGCATCAGCACCCTCACTTCTTCTGTGTGCACCCCAAAAGACACCACCACCATAGCCCCACCACTCAAGTCAGAAGAATTATTTTCCCATCCATTCCCAGACCTTACCGATGTGCAGCCATTCTTGGCATCGGATCAGGAGCAATGGCCCCCACCCAGCGGTCTGACGACAGTACCCAGATCAGCCCAAGGACGGAGGTCTCCGCTGTTGCTGCCTACTCCGAGATTTCTAATGTCAGTGGTGGTTAAGGTGACGATGATGACAGGTCGATGGATGTCATGTGGGTGACCACAAGAGAGGAAGAGGAGGGGAGTTCAGAGGGAGAGATGGAGCAGCAGATAGGGGGTAGAAGGCGGAGAAGCAGGCAGAACTCGCAGTGCACAGGAGGCAAAAAGCAGACAAATGTATCTAGAGTGAGCCATCCACCATGCATGGTCACTAGAGTTGAGCGAACACCTGGATGTTCGGGTTCGAGAAGTTCGGCCGAACATCCCGGAAATGTTCGGGTTCGGGATCCGAACCCGATCCGAACTTCGTCCCGAACCCGAACCCCATTGAAGTCAATGGGGACCCGAACTTTTCGGCACTAAAACGGCTGTAAAACAGCCCAGGAAAGGGCTAGAGGGCTGCAAAAGGCAGCAACATGTAGGTAAATCCCCTGCAAACAAATGTGGATAGGGAAATTAATAAAATAAAAATTAAATAAATAAAAATTAACCAAAATCAATTGGAGAGAGGTTCCATAGCAGAGAATCTGGCTTCCCGTCACCCACCACTGGAACAGTCCATTCTCAGATATTTAGGCCCCGGCACCCAGGCAGAGGAGAGAGGTCCCGTAACAGACAATCTGGCTTCATGTCAGCAGAGAATCAGTCTTCATGTCATAGCAGAGAATCAGGCTTCACGTCACCCACCACTGTAATAGTCCATTTTCATAAATTTAGGCCCAGCACCCAGGCAGAGGAGAGAGGTCCCGTAACAGACAATCTGGCTTCATGTCAGCAGAGAATCAGTCTTCATATCATAGCAGAGAATCTGGCTTCCCGTTACCCACCACTGGAACAGTCCATTCTCAGATATTTAGGCCCCGGCACCCAGGCAGAGGAGAGAGGTCCCGTAACAGACAATCTGGCTTCATGTCAGCAGAGAATCAGTCTTCATATCATAGCAGAGAATCAGGCTTCACGTCAGCCACCACTGCAACAGTCCATTGTCATAAATTCAGGCCCAGCACCCAGGCAGAGGAGAGAGGTCCCGTAACAGACAATCTGGCTTCATGTCAGCAGAGAATCAGTCTGCATGTCATAGCAGAGAATGAGGCTTCACGTCACCCACCACTGCAACAGTCCATTTTCATAAATTTAGGCCCAGCACCCAGGCAGAGGAGAGAGGTCCCGTAACAGAGGATCTGGCTTCATGTCACCAGAGAATCAGTCTGCATGTCATAGCAGAGAATCAGGCTTCACGTCACCCACCACTGCAACAGTCCATTTTCATAAATTTAGGCCCAGCACCCAGGCAGAGGAGAGAGGTCCCGTAACAGAGGATCTGGCTTCATGTCACCAGAGAATCAGTCTGCATGTCATAGCAGAGAATCAGGCTTCACGTCAGCCACCACTGCAACAATCCATTGGCATATATTTAGGCCTAGCACACAGGCAGAGGAGAGAGGTCCCGTAACAGACAATCTGGCTTCATGTCAGCAGAGAATCAGTCTTCATATCATAGCAGAGAATCAGGCTTCACGTCAGCCACCAATGCAACAGTCCATTGTCAGATATTTAGGCCCAGCACCCAGGCAGAGGAGAGAGGTCCCGTAACAGAGGATCTGGCTTCATGTCAGCAGAGAATCAGTCTTCATGTCATAGCAGAGAATCAGGCTTCACGTCACCCACCACTGTAAGAGTCCATTTTCATAAATTTAGGCCCAGCACCCAGGCAGAGGAGAGAGGTCCCGTAACAGACGATCTGGCTTCATGTCAGCAGAGAATCAGTCTGCATGTCATAGCAGAGAATGAGGCTTCACGTCACCCACCACTGCAACAGTCCATTTTCATAAATTTAGGCCCAGCACCCAGGCAGAGGAGAGAGGTCCCGTAACAGAGGATCTGGCTTCATGTCACCAGAGAATCAGTCTGCATGTCATAGCAGAGAATCAGGCTTCACGTCACCCACCACTGCAACAGTCCATTGTCATAAATTCAGGCCCAGCACCCAGGCAGAGGAGAGAGGTCCCGTAACAGACAATCTGGCTTCATGTCACCAGAGAATCAGTCTGCATGTCATAGCAGAGAATGAGGCTTCACGTCAGCCACCACTGCAACAATCCATTGGCATATATTTAGGCCTAGCACACAGGCAGAGGAGAGGTTCATTCAACTTTGGGTAGCCTTGCAATATAATGGTAAAATGAAAATAAAAATAGGATTGAATGAGGAAGTGCCCTGGAGTCCAATAATATATGGTTATGGGGAGGTAGTTAATGTCTAATCTGGACAAGGGACGGACAGGTCCTGTGGGATCCATGCCTGGTTCATTTTTATGAACGTCAGCTTGTCCACATTGGCTGTAGACAGGCGGCTGCGTTTGTCTGTAATGACGCCCCCTGCCGTGCTGAATACACGTTCAGACAAAACGCTGGCTGCCGGGCAGGCCAGCACCTCCAAGGCATAAAAGGCTAGCTCTGGCCACGTGGACAATTTAGAGACCCAGAAGTTGAATGGGGCCGAACCATCAGTCAGTACGTGGAGGGGTGTGCACACGTACTGTTCCACCATGTTAGTGAAATGTTGCCTCCTGCTAACACGTTGCGTATCAGGTGGTGGTGCAGTTAGCTGTGGCGTGTTGACAAAAGTTTTCCACATCTCTGCCATGCTAACCCTGCCCTCAGAGGAGCTGGCCGTGACACAGCTGCCTTGGCGACCTCTTGCTCCTCCTCTGCCTTGGCCTTGGGCTTCCACTTGTTCCCCTGTGACATTTGGGAATGCTCTCAGTAGCGCGTCTACCAACGTGCGCTTGTACTCGCGCATCTTCCTATCACGCTCCAGTGCAGGAAGTAAGGTGGGCACATTGTCTTTGTAGCGTGGATCCAGCAGGGTGGCAACCCAGTAGTCCGCACAGGTTAAAATGTGGGCAACTCTGCTGTCGTTGCGCAGGCACTGCAGCATGTAGTCGCTCATGTGTGCCAGGCTGCCCAGGGGTAAGGACAAGCTGTCCTCTGTGGGAGGCGTATCGTCATCGTCCTGCCTTTCCCCCCAGCCACGCACCAGTGATGGACCCGAGCTGCGTTGGGTGCCACCCCGCTGTGACCATGCTTCATCCTCATCCTCCTCCACCTCCTCCTCATCCTCGTCCTCCTCGTCCTCCAGTAGTGGGCCCTGGCTGGCCACATTTGTACCTGGCCTCTGCTGTTGCCAAAAACCTCCCTCTGAGTCACTTCGAAGAGACTGGCCTGAAAGTGCTAAAAATGACCCCTCTTCCTCCTCCTCCTCCTCCTCCTCCTGGGCCACCTCCTCTTCCATCATCGCCCTAAGTGTTTTCTCAAGGAGACATAGAAGTGGTATTGTAACGCTGATAACGGTGTCATCGCCACTGGCCATGTTGGTGGAGTACTCGAAACAGCGCAACAGGGCACACAGGTCTCGCATGGAGGCCCAGTCATTGGTGGTGAAGTGGTGCTGTTCTGTAGTGCGACTGACCCGTGCGTGCTGCAGCTGAAACTCCACTATGGCCTGCTGCTGCTCGCACAGTCTGTCCAGCATGTGCAAGGTGGAGTTCCACCTGGTGGGCACGTCGCATATGAGGCGGTGAGCGGGAAGGCCGAAGTTACGCTGTAGCGCAGACAGGCGAGCAGCGGCAGGATGTGAACGCCGGAAGCGCGAACAGACGGCCCGCACTTTATGCAGCAGCTCTGACATGTCGGGGTAGTTGTGAATGAACTTCTGCACCACCAAATTCAGCACATGCGCCAAGCAAGGGATGTGCGTCAAATTGGCTAGTCCCAGAGCTGCAACGAGATTTCGCCCATTATCACACACCACCAGGCCGGGCTTGAGGCTCACCGGCAGCAACCACTCGTCGGTCTGTTGTTCAATACCCCGCCACAACTCCTGTGCGGTGTGGGGCCTGTCCCCCAAACATATGAGTTTCAGAATGGCCTGCTGACGTTTACCCCGGGCTGTGCTGAAGTTGGTGGTGAAGGTGTGTGGCTGACTGGATGAGCAGGTGGAAGAAGAGGAGGAGGAAGCCGAGAAGGAGGAGGTGGCAACAGGAGGCAAAGAATGTTGCCCTGCGATCCTTGGCGGCGGAAGGACGTGCGCCAAACAGCTCTCCGCCTGGGGCCCAGCTGCCACTACATTTACCCAGTGTGCAGTTAGGGAGATATAGCGTCCCTGGCCGTGCTTACTGGTCCACGTATCTGTGGTTAGGTGGACCTTGCTACAGATGGCGTTGCGCAGTGCACACTTGATTTTATCGGATACTTGGTTGTGCAGGGAAGGCACGGCTCTCTTGGAGAAGTAGTGCCGGCTGGGAACAACATACTGTGGGACAGCAAGCGACATGAGCTGTTTGAAGCTGTCTGTGTCCACCAGCCTAAATGACAGTAGTTTAGAAATGCTGGCATTCAGGGCCAGGGATCGAGGGTGGCTAGGTGGGAATTTACGCTTTCTATCAAATGTTTGTGAGATGGAGAGCTGAACGCTGGCGTGTGACATGGTTGAGACGCTTGGTGACGGAGGTGGTGGTGGTGGTGTTGGTGGTACATCCCCTGTTTGCTGGGCGGCAGGTGCCAACGTTCCTCCAGAGGCGGAGGAAGAGGCCGAGGCGGCAGCAGCAGAATAGGCCGAGGCGGCAGCAGCAGAAGAGGTAGCAGGGGGAGCCTGAGTGACTTCCTTGGTTTTAAGGTGTTTACTCCACTGCAGTTCATGCTTTGCATGCAGGTGCCTGGTCATGCAGGTTGTGCTCAGGTTCAGAACGTTAATGCCTCGCTTCAGGCTCTGATGGCACAGCGTGCAAACCACTCGGGTCTTGTCGTCAGCACATTGTTTGAAGAAGTGCCATGCCAGGGAACTCCTTGAAGCTGCCTTTGGGGTGCTCGGTCCCAGATGGCGGCGGTCAGTAGCAGGCGGAGTCTCTTGGCGGCGGGTGTTCTGCTTTTGCCCACTGCTCCCTCTTTTGCTACGCTGTTGGCTCGGTCTCACCACTGCCTCTTCCTCCGAACTGTGAAAGTCAGTGGCACGACCTTCATTCCATGTGGGGTCTAGGACCTCATCGTCCCCTGCATCGTCTTCCACCCAGTCTTGATCCCTGACCTCCTGTTCAGTCTGCACACTGCAGAAAGACGCAGCAGTTGGCACCTGTGTTTCGTCATCATCAGAGACATGCTGAGGTGGTATTCCCATGTCCTCATCATCAGGAAACATAAGTGGTTGTGCGTCAGTGCATTCTATGTCTTTCACCGCTGGGGAAGGGCTAGGTGGATGCCCTTGGGAAACCCTGCCAGCGGAGTCTTCAAACAGCATAAGAGACTGCTGCATAACTTGAGGCTGAGACAGTTTCCCTGGTATGCATGGGGGTGATGTGACAGACTGATGGGGTTGGTTTTCAGGCGCCATCTGTGCGCTTTCTGCAGAAGACTGGGTGGGAGATAATGTGAACGTGCTGGATCCACTGTCGGCCACCCAATTGACTAATGCCTGTACCTGCTCAGGCCTTACCATCCTTAGAACGGCATTGGGCCCCACCATATATCGCTGTAAATTCTGGCGGCTACTGGGACCTGAGGTAGTTGGTACACTAGGACGTGTGGATGTGGCAGAACGGCCACGTCCTCTCCCAGCACCAGAGGGTCCACTAACACCACCACGACCATGTCCACGTCCGCGTCCCTTACTAGATGTTTTTCTCATTGTTATGGTTCACCACAACAACAAATATATTATTTGGCCCAATGTATTGTATTCAAATTCAGCGGGATATAAATTTGAGGCCTAGTATTTAGGCGCTGGGTGACCGGTATGAATTTAGTGACAGAATTAGACTTGGAAATGCACAGAAGCGTGTGTGTGAAGTTATTCTGAATGACCCTATGTGCACCTTGAATATTATATACCCTTTTTGGGATAGATTTCAAATAGCTCTGATATAGCAGGAACCACTAAATTATGAAATTGCTAAATTGGGAATTGTATTTCAACCCAGAACAAAAAATGTGCTTTGACGGACACTAAATATCTTGCCCAGCAACAACAGTACAGCGGTAACGAGAGATTTAGCAGGATATAAATTTGAGGCCTAGTATTTAGGCGCTGGGTGACAGGTATGGGTTTAGTGACAGAATTAGACTTGGAAATACACAGTAGCGGGTGTGTGTGAAGTTATTCTGAATGACCCAATGTGCACCTTGAATATTATATACCCTTTTAGGGATAGATTTCAAATAGCTCTGATATAGCAGAAACCACTAAATTATGAAATTGCTAAATTGGGAATTGTATTTCAACCCAGAACAAAAAATGTGCTTTGACGGACACTAAATATCTTGCCCAGCAACAACAGTACAGCGGTAACGAGAGATTTAGCAGGATATAAATTTGAGGCCTAGTATTTAGGCGCTGGGTGACAGGTATGGGTTTAGTGACAGAATTAGACTTGGAAATACACAGTAGCGGGTGTGTGTGAAGTTATTCTGAATGACCCAATGTGCACCTTGAATATTATATACCCTTTTAGGGATAGATTTCAAATAGCTCTGATATAGCAGAAACCACTAAATTATGAAATTGCTAAATTGGGAATTGTATTTCAACCCAGAACAAAAAATGTGCTTTGACGGACACTAAATATCTTGCCCAGCAACAACAGTACAGCGGTAATGAGAGATTTAGCAGGATATAAATTTGAGGCCTAGTATTTAGGCGCTGGGTGACAGGTATGGGTTTAGTGACAGAATTAGACTTGGAAATACACAGTAGCGGGTGTGTGTGAAGTTATTCTGAATGACCCAATGTGCACCTTGAATATTATATACCCTTTTAGGGATAGATTTCAAATAGCTCTGATATAGCAGAAACCACTAAATTATGAAATTGCTAAATTGGGAATTGTATTTCAACCCAGAACAAAAAATGTGCTTTGACGGACACTAAATATCTTGCCCAGCAACAACAGTACAGCGGTAACGAGAGATTTAGCAGGATATAAATTTGAGGCCTAGTATTTAGGCGCTGGGTGACAGGTATGGGTTTAGTGACAGAATTAGACTTGGAAATACACAGTAGCGGGTGTGTGTGAAGTTATTCTGAATGACCCAATGTGCACCTTGAATATTATATACCCTTTTAGGGATAGATTTCAAATAGCTCTGATATAGCAGAAACCACTAAATTATGAAATTGCTAAATTGGGAATTGTACTTCAACCCAGAACAAAAAATGTGCTTTGACGGACACTAAATATCTTTCCAAGCAACAACAGTACAGCGGTAACGAGAGATTTAGCAGGATATAAATTTGAGGCCTAGTATTTAGGCGCTGGGTGACAGGTATGGGTTTAGTGACAGAATTAGACTTGGAAATACACAGTAGCGGGTGTGTGTGAAGTTATTCTGAATGACCCAATGTGCACCTTGAATATTATATACCCTTTTAGGGATAGATTTCAAATAGCTCTGATATAGCAGAAACCACTAAATTATGAAATTGCTAAATTGGGAATTGTACTTCAACCCAGAACAAAAAATGTGCTTTGACGGACACTAAATAACTTTCCCAGCTACAACAGGACAGCGGTAACGAGAGATTTAGCGGGATATAAATTTGAGGCCTAGTATTTAGGCGCTGGGTGACAGGTATGGGTTTAGTGACAGAATTAGACTTGGAAATACACAGTAGCGGGTGTGTGTGAAGTTATTCTGAATGACCCTATGTGCACCTTCAATATGATCTACCCTTTTAGGGATAGATTTCAAATAGCTCTGATATAGCAGAAACCACTAAATTATGAAATTGCTAAATTGGGAATTGTATTTCAACCCAGAACAAAAAATGTGCTTTGACGGACACTAAATAACTTTCCCAGCTACAACAGGACAGCGGTAACGAGAGATTTAGCAGGATATAAATTTGAGGCCTAGTATTTAGGCGCTGGGTGACAGGTATGGGTTTAGTGACAGAATTAGACTTGAAAATACACAGTAGCGGGTGTGTGTGAAGTTATTCTGAATGACCCAATGTGCACCTTGAATATTATATACCCTTTTAGGGATAGATTTCAAATAGCTCTGATATAGCAGAAACCACTAAATTATGAAATTGCTAAATTGGGAATTGTACTTCAACCCAGAACAAAAAATGTGCTTTGACGGACACTAAATAACTTTCCCAGCTACAACAGGACAGCGGTAACGAGAGATTTAGCAGGATATAAATTTGAGGCCTAGTATTTAGGCGCTGGGTGACAGGTATGGGTTTAGTGACAGAATTAGACTTGAAAATACACAGTAGCGGGTGTGTGTGAAGTTATTCTGAATGACCCAATGTGCACCTTGAATATTATATACCCTTTTAGGGATAGATTTCAAATAGCTCTGATATAGCAGAAACCACTAAATTATGAAATTGCTAAATTGGGAATTGTACTTCAACCCAGAACAAAAAATGTGCTTTGACGGACACTAAATAACTTTCCCAGCTACAACAGGACAGCGGTAACGAGAGATTTAGCGGGATATAAATTTGAGGCCTAGTATTTAGGCGCTGGGTGACCGGTATGGATTTAGTGACAGAATTAGACTGGGATATGGCCAAAAAATAACCACACTATTGCTGGTTAAATGCACTTGGTGACGGGCGCAGCTTGCCCCTGATGTAGTATATGGCCAAAAAATGAACAGACTATTGCTGGTTAAATGCACTTGGTGTCACAGCTTGACCAACCACACTACTGAGGGTTAAATGCACTTGGTGACGGGCGCAGCTTGCCCCTGATGTAGTATATGGCCAAAAAATAAACAGACTATTGCTGGTTAAATGCACTTGGTGTGACAGCTTCACCCTGATGTAGGCTTTAGCCAGAAAACAACCACACCATTGAGGGTTAAATGCACTTGGTGACAGGCGCAGCTTGCCCCTGATTTTGTATATGGCCAAAAAATGAACAGACTATTGCTGGTTAAATGCACTTGGTGTGACAGCTTCACCCTGATGTAGGCTTTAGCCAAAAAACAACCACACCATTGAGGGTTAAATGCACTTGGTGACAGGCGCAGCTTGCCCCTGATTTTGTATATGGCCAAAAAATGAACAGACTATTGCTGGTTAAATGCACTTGGTGTGACAGCTTCACCCTGATGTAGGCTTTAGCCAAAAAACAACCACACCATTGAGGGTTAAATGCACTTGGTGACAGGCGCAGCTTGCCCCTGATTTTGTATATGGCCAAAAAATGAACAGACTATTGCTGGTTAAATGCACTTGGTGTGACAGCTTCACCCTGATGTAGGCTTTAGCCAAAAAACAACCACACCATTGAGGGTTAAATGCACTTGGTGACAGGCGCAGCTTGCCCCTGATTTTGTATATGGCCAAAAAATGAACAGACTATTGCTGGTTAAATGCACTTGGTGTGACAGCTTCACCCTGATGTAGGCTTTAGCCAAAAAACAACCACACCATTGAGGGTTAAATGCACTTGGTCGCAGCTTGTGCTGGCGCACCACAAGACACAAAATGGCCGCCGATCACCCCAGAAAAATGTGACTGACAAACGGTCTGGGCAGCCTAAAAACAGTGAGCAATTGAGGATCAGCAGCTCAATGATCCACAGCTGCAGATCGATCAGTTAATCAAGTCCTTTGGAGGAGTTAATCTGCCTAATCTCGCCCTACTGTCGCAGCCGCAACCTCTCCCTACGCTAATCAGAGCAGAGTGACGGGCGGCGCTATGTGACTCCAGCTTAAATAGAGGCTGGGTCACATGGTGCTCTGGCCAATCACAGCCATGCCAATAGTAGGCATGGCTGTGATGGCCTCTTGGGGCAAGTAGTATGACGCTTGTTGATTGGCTGCTTTGCAGCCTTTCAAAAAGCGCCAAGAAAGCGTCACAAAAGCGCCAAGAAAGCGACGAACACCGAACCCGAACCCGGACTTTTACGAAAATGTCCGGGTTCGGGTCCGTGTCACGGACACCCCAAAATTCGGTACGAACCCGAACTATACAGTTCGAGTTCGCTCATCCCTAATGGTCACATCTGGCGCTCCCAGGATGCCAGCACATGGCTCCGCAGTGTGGGCTTTTTTTAACGTGTCAGCTGCTGACAATAGTGTTGCCATCTGGAGCCTGTGCTGTCAACGCATAAGTCGCGGTAAGCCCAACACTCACCTAGGGACGACCGCCTTAAGAAGGCACCTGGCCTCCCATCAACGAGCCCAGTGAGAGCAACGCCATCAGAACCCACAAAGCCACACTCCCGGTGTTCTACGTCCTGCCTCTTTTCCTTCTCCTCTCTCCTCCTATTTGTCCTCACCTCCACCTTCCACCGTGCCGTCGTCGCGTCTTCGCGTTCACCTGGCACAAAGCAAGCTACCGTGACCCAAATTTTCGAGCGTAAAAAAATGATGACGCCGGATAATCCTCTTGCCCAACAGTTGACTGCTGGCTTGTCGGAACTGCTAGCCCGCCAACTACTGCCATATAAATTGGTGGACTCGGAGGCCTTTAGAAAATTTGTGGCCATTGGCACACCGCAATGGAAGGTCTCCAGAAGGAAATATTTTTCCCAGAAGGGCATCCCAGAGCTATATGGCCACGTTCAGCGGCAAGTAAATGTATCTCTGGCACATAGCGTCGGTGCCAAGATACATCTGACCACAGACACGTGGTCTAGCAAACATGAGCAGGGAAGGTACATAACTTTTACTGCCCACTGGGTGAACCTGCTGACGGCTGTCAAGCATGTAACCTGTGGCACCCGTGTGGATTTGGTGTTACCGCCATGAATTGCATGCAGGCCTGCCTCTTCTCCTCCTCCTACTCCATCCGCCGTCTCCTCCTTTTCCACTGCTACCACCTCTTCTGCTGCACCCCAAGCTCCCCAGAACCTATTCGATGTGCCAGGTGAGACGTTGCCATCCTGTGCTGCGGCTGCTGTGCCTGGAAGTCAAGAGCCACAGCGGTCCTGCACTGCTTTCAGCTCTGTGGTCAGTCGCAGCCAGGGCACAATCAGTGACATTGTACCTTACGCCTTCTTTCTGGAGCGTGCATTGCATCGTGTCATTGATCAAGCCGTCGAGGAGCAGAAGCTGGAAGATGAGGAAGTCGCAATGCTGAATGAATTCCCGGGGGGGGAGGGGGGGGTACTCCATCTGAGACAAGTCAGCAGGAGTCTGAAGAGGAGTCAGAGGAGGATGGTGGCTGGGGGGAGGAGGAGGAGAAGCAACAAGAGCGGGCTTTGAGGGGGACTTTAAACTTTTCGGGGATCCCTATTGTTGTCTGAGGTACGGGTACCAATCCTACCACGCCTGCAAGAAGAGGGCAGTTTGAAGATGTGTTGGTCACTTCGGATATGAGATTATTCTTGCAGCTAACCCATCGAGAGCCACCCTCTGGATCCAACCTCAGGGAACGCCTAGACCGTCATGTGTCCGACTACATCGGGTTAACGGCCAATGTGGACGCTCTGAGAAGCGAGGAACCCCTGGACTACTGGGTGTGCAGGCTTGACCTGTGGCCAAACCTGCCACAATTTGCCATGTAACTCTTGGCTTGCCCCTTGTCCTGTCTGAAAGGACGTTCAGCGCTGCAGGTAGGATCGTAACGGATAAGCGCACTCGCCTAGCTCATGACAGTGTGGACTACCTCACATTTTTAAAAATGAATGAGGCATGGATCTCGGAGGAATTCAACACCTGTGATGACCACGTGTAATTGAATTTCCTCATGCCAGCCCAAACATATCGGCCACCACCCAGAACAAAGAATGGTCCTTGTCTTATGTATATACAACGGCATAAAAGGCCTTTTCTGTCAGGTGAATGCCTAACTTTTGGGGCCTCTACTCCAGTGGCCTACAGTAAAAATTTTATCCAGTGAGCTCCTAATGTATCTCTAGTAGGGATGAGCGAACTCGAACTGTATAGTTCGGGTTCGTACCGAATTTTAGGGTGTCCGTGACACGGACCCGAACCCGGACATTTTCGTAAAAGTCCGGGTTCGGGTTCGGTGTTCGTCGCTTTCTTCGCGCTTTTGTGACGCTTTCTTGGCGCTTTTTGAAAGGCTGCTAAGCAGCCAATCAACAAGCGTCATACTACTTGCCCCAAGAGGCCATCACAGCCATGCCTACTATTGGCATGGCTGTGATTGGCCAGAGCACCATGTGACCCAGCCTCTATTTAAGCTGGAGTCACATAGCGCCGCCCGTCACTCTGCTCTGATTAGCGTAGGGAGAGGTTGCGGCTGCGACAGTAGGGCGAGATTAGGCAGATTAACTCCTCCAAAGGACTTGATTAACTGATCGATCTGCAGCTGTGGATCATTGAGCTGCTGATCCTCAATTGCTCACTGTTTTTAGGCTGCCCAGACCGTTTGTCAGTCACATTTTTCTGGGGTGATCGGCGGCCATTTTGTGTCTTGTGGTGCGCCAGCACAAGCTGCGACCAAGTGCATTTAACCCTCAATGGTGTGGTTGTTTTTTGGCTAAAGCCTACATCAGGGTGAAGCTGTCACACCAAGTGCATTTAACCCTCAGTAGTGTGGTTGGTCAAGCTATCACACCAAGTGCATTTAACCAGCAATAGTCTGTTCATTTTTTGGCCATATACTAAATCAGGGGCAAGCTGCGCCCGTCACCAAGTGCATTTAACCCTCAGTAGTGTGGTTGGTCAAGCTGTGACACCAAGTGCATTTAACCAGCAATAGTCTGTTCATTTTTTGGCCATATACTACATCAGGGGCAAGTTGCGCCCATCACCAAGTGCATTTAACCAGCAATAGTGTGGTTATTTTTTGGCCATATCCCAGTCTAATTCTGTCACTAAATCCATACCGGTCACCCAGCGCCTAAATACTAGGCCTCAAATTTATATCCCGCTAAATCTCTCGTTACCGCTGTCCTGTTGTGGCTGGGAAAGTTATTTAGTGTCCGTCAAAGCACATTTTTTGTTCTGGGTTGAAATACAATTCCCAATTTAGCAATTTAAAAATTTAGTGGTTTCTGCTGTATCAGATCTATTTGAAATCTATCCCTAAAAGGGTATATAATATTCAAGGTGCACATAGGGTCATTCAGAATAACTTCACACACCCGCTACTGTGCATTTCCAAGTCTAATTCTGTCACTAAACCCATACCTGTCACCCAGCGCCTAAATACTAGGCCTCAAATTTATATCCAGCTAAATCTGTCCTTAGTGCTGTAGCTGGGCGAGTTATTTAGTGTCCGTTCAAGCACATTTCTTGTTCTGGGTTGAAATACAATTCCCAATTTAGCAATTTCATAACTTAGTGGTTTCTGCTATATCAGAGCTATTTGAAATCTATCCCTAAAAGGGTATATAATATTCAAGGTGCACATTGGGTCATTCAGAATAACTTCACACACACCCGCTACTGTGTATTTCCAAGTCTAATTCTGTCACTAAACCCATACCTGTCACCCAGCGCCTAAATACTAGGCCTCAAATTTATATCCTGCTAAATCTCTCGTTAGTGCTGTAGCTGGGCGAGTTATTTAGTGTCCGTTCAAGCACATTTCTTGTTCTGGGTTGAAATACAATTCCCAATTTAGCAATTTCATAATTTAGTGGTTTCTGCTATATCAGAGCTATTTGAAATCTATCCCTAAAAGGGTAGATCATATTGAAGGTGCACATAGGGACATTCAGAATAACTTCACACACACCCGCTACTGTGTATTTCCAAGTCTAATTCTGTCACTAAACCCATACCTGTCACCCAGCACCTAAATACTAGGCCTCAAATTTATATCCAGCTAAATCTGTCCTTAGTGCTGTAGCTGGGCGAGTTATTTAGTGTCCATTCAAGCACATTTCTTGTTCTGGGTTGAAATACAATTCCCAATTTAGCAATTTCATAATTTAGTGGTTTCTGCTATATCAGAGCTATTTGAAATCTATCCCTAAAAGGGTATATAATATTCAAGGTGCACATTGGGTCATTCAGAATAACTTCACACACACCCGCTACTGTGTATTTCCAAGTCTAATTCTGTCACTAAACCCATACCTGTCACCCAGCGCCTAAATACTAGGCCTCAAATTTATATCCTGCTAAATCTCTCGTTAACGCTGTCCTGTTGTGGCTGGGAAAGTTATTTAGTGTCCGTCAAAGCACATTTTTTGTTCTGGGTTGAAATACAATTCCCAATTTAGCAATTTCATAATTTAGTGGTTTCTGCTATATCAGAGCTATTTGAAATCTATCCCTAAAAGGGTATATAATATTCAAGGTGCACATTGGGTCATTCAGAATAACTTCACACACACCCGCTACTGTGTATTTCTAAGTCTAATTCTGTCACTAAACCCATACCTGTCACCCAGCGCCTAAATACTAGGCCTCAAATTTATATCCTGCTAAATCTCTCGTTAGTGCTGTAGCTGGGCGAGTTATTTAGTGTCCGTTCAAGCACATTTCTTGTTCTGGGTTGAAATACAATTCCCAATTTAGCAATTTCATAATTTAGTGGTTTCTGCTATATCAGAGCTATTTGAAATCTATCCCTAAAAGGGTATATAATATTCAAGGTGCACATTGGGTCATTCAGAATAACTTCACACACACCCGCTACTGTGTATTTCTAAGTCTAATTCTGTCACTAAACCCATACCTGTCACCCAGCGCCTAAATACTAGGCCTCAAATTTATATCCTGCTAAATCTCTCGTTAACGCTGTCCTGTTGTGGCTGGGAAAGTTATTTAGTGTCCGTCAAAGCACATTTTTTGTTCTGGGTTGAAATACAATTCCCAATTTAGCAATTTCATAATTTAGTGGTTTCTGCTATATCAGAGCTATTTGAAATCTATCCCTAAAAGGGTATATAATATTCAAGGTGCACATTGGGTCATTCAGAATAACTTCACACACACCCGCTACTGTGTATTTCTAAGTCTAATTCTGTCACTAAACCCATACCTGTCACCCAGCGCCTAAATACTAGGCCTCAAATTTATATCCTGCTAAATCTCTCGTTAGTGCTGTAGCTGGGCGAGTTATTTAGTGTCCGTTCAAGCACATTTCTTGTTCTGGGTTGAAATACAATTCCCAATTTAGCAATTTCATAATTTAGTGGTTTCTGCTATATCAGAGCTATTTGAAATCTATCCCTAAAAGGGTATATAATATTCAAGGTGCACATTGGGTCATTCAGAATAACTTCACACACACCCGCTACTGTGTATTTCCAAGTCTAATTCTGTCACTAAACCCATACCTGTCACCCAGCGCCTAAATACTAGGCCTCAAATTTATATCCTGCTAAATCTCTCGTTAACGCTGTCCTGTTGTGGCTGGGAAAGTTATTTAGTGTCCGTCAAAGCACATTTTTTGTTCTGGGTTGAAATACAATTCCCAATTTAGCAATTTCATAATTTAGTGGTTTCTGCTATATCAGAGCTATTTGAAATCTATCCCTAAAAGGGTATATAATATTCAAGGTGCACATTGGGTCATTCAGAATAACTTCACACACACCCGCTACTGTGTATTTCTAAGTCTAATTCTGTCACTAAACCCATACCTGTCACCCAGCGCCTAAATACTAGGCCTCAAATTTATATCCTGCTAAATCTCTCGTTAGTGCTGTAGCTGGGCGAGTTATTTAGTGTCCGTTCAAGCACATTTCTTGTTCTGGGTTGAAATACAATTCCCAATTTAGCAATTTCATAATTTAGTGGTTTCTGCTATATCAGAGCTATTTGAAATCTATCCCTAAAAGGGTATATAATATTCAAGGTGCACATTGGGTCATTCAGAATAACTTCACACACACCCGCTACTGTGTATTTCCAAGTCTAATTCTGTCACTAAACCCATACCTGTCACCCAGCGCCTAAATACTAGGCCTCAAATTTATATCCTGCTAAATCTCTCGTTAACGCTGTCCTGTTGTGGCTGGGAAAGTTATTTAGTGTCCGTCAAAGCACATTTTTTGTTCTGGGTTGAAATACAATTCCCAATTTAGCAATTTCATAATTTAGTGGTTTCTGCTATATCAGAGCTATTTGAAATCTATCCCTAAAAGGGTATATAATATTCAAGGTGCACATTGGGTCATTCAGAAAAACTTCACACACACCCGCTACTGTGTATTTCTAAGTCTAATTCTGTCACTAAACCCATACCTGTCACCCAGCGCCTAAATACTAGGCCTCAAATTTATATCCTGCTAAATCTCTCGTTAGTGCTGTAGCTGGGCGAGTTATTTAGTGTCCGTTCAAGCACATTTCTTGTTCTGGGTTGAAATACAATTCCCAATTTAGCAATTTCATAATTTAGTGGTTTCTGCTATATCAGAGCTATTTGAAATCTATCCCTAAAAGGGTATATAATATTCAAGGTGCACATTGGGTCATTCAGAATAACTTCACACACACCCGCTACTGTGTATTTCCAAGTCTAATTCTGTCACTAAACCCATACCTGTCACCCAGCGCCTAAATACTAGGCCTCAAATTTATATCCTGCTAAATCTCTCGTTAGTGCTGTAGCTGGGCGAGTTATTTAGTGTCCGTTCAAGCACATTTCTTGTTCTGGGTTGAAATACAATTCCCAATTTAGCAATTTCATAATTTAGTGGTTTCTGCTATATCAGAGCTATTTGAAATCTATCCCTAAAAGGGTATATAATATTCAAGGTGCACATTGGGTCATTCAGAATAACTTCACACACACACGCTTCTGTGCATTTCCAAGTCTAATTCTGTCACTAAATCCATACCGGTCACCCAGCGCCTAAATACTAGGCCTCAAATTTATATCCCGCTGAATTTGAATACAATACATTGGGCCAAATAATATATTTGTTGTTGTGGTGAACCATAACAATGAGAAAAACATCTAGTAAGGGACGCGGACGTGGACATGGTCGTGGTGGTGTTAGTGGACCCTCTGGTGCTGGGAGAGGACGTGGCCGTTCTGCCACATCCACACGTCCTAGTGTACCAACTACCTCAGGTCCCAGTAGCCGCCAGAATTTACAGCGATATATGGTGGGGCCCAATGCCGTTCTAAGGATGGTAAGGCCTGAGCAGGTACAGGCATTAGTCAATTGGGTGGCCGACAGTGGATCCAGCACGTTCACATTATCTCCCACCCAGTCTTCTGCAGAAAGCGCACAGATGGCGCCTGAAAACCAACCCCATCAGTCTGTCACATCACCCCCATGCATACCAGGGAAACTGTCTCAGCCTCAAGTTATGCAGCAGTCTCTTATGCTGTTTGAAGACTCCGCTGGCAGGGTTTCCCAAGGGCATCCACCTAGCCCTTCCCCAGCGGTGAAAGACATAGAATGCACTGACGCACAACCACTTATGTTTCCTGATGATGAGGACATGGGAATACCACCTCAGCATGTCTCTGATGATGACGAAACACAGGTGCCAACTGCTGCGTCTTTCTGCAGTGTGCAGACTGAACAGGAGGTCAGGGATCAAGACTGGGTGGAAGACGATGCAGGGGACGATGAGGTCCTAGACCCCACATGGAATGAAGGTCGTGCCACTGACTTTCACAGTTCGGAGGAAGAGGCAGTGGTGAGACCGAGCCAACAGCGTAGCAAAAGAGGGAGCAGTGGGCAAAAGCAGAACACCCGCCGCCAAGAGACTCCGCCTGCTACTGACCGCCGCCATCTGGGACCGAGCACCCCAAAGGCAGCTTCAAGGAGTTCCCTGGCATGGCACTTCTTCAAACAATGTGCTGACGACAAGACCCGAGTGGTTTGCACGCTGTGCCATCAGAGCCTGAAGCGAGGCATTAACGTTCTGAACCTGAGCACAACCTGCATGACCAGGCACCTGCATGCAAAGCATGAACTGCAGTGGAGTAAACACCTTAAAACCAAGGAAGTCACTCAGGCTCCCCCTGCTACCTCTTCTGCTGCTGCCGCCTCGGCCTATTCTGCTGCTGCCGCCTCGGCCTCTTCCTCCGCCTCTGGAGGAACGTTGGCACCTGCCGCCCAGCAAACAGGGGATGTACCACCAACACCACCACCACCACCTCCGTCACCAAGCGTCTCAACCATGTCACACGCCAGCGTTCAGCTCTCCATCTCACAAACATTTGATAGAAAGCGTAAATTCCCACCTAGCCACCCTCGATCCCTGGCCCTGAATGCCAGCATTTCTAAACTACTGGCCTATGAAATGCTGTCATTTAGGCTGGTGGACACAGACAGCTTCAAACAGCTCATGTCGCTTGCTGTCCCACAGTATGTTGTTCCCAGCCGGCACTACTTCTCCAAGAGAGCCGTGCCTTCCCTGCACAACCAAGTATCCCATAAAATCAAGTGTGCACTGCGCAACGCCATCTGTAGCAAGGTCCACCTAACCACAGATACGTGGACCAGTAAGCACGGCCAGGGATGCTATATCTCCCTAACTGCACACTGGGTAAATGTAGTGGCAGCTGGGCCCCAGGCGGAGAGCTGTTTGGCGCACGTCCTTCCGCCGCCAAGGATCGCAGGGCAACATTCTTTGCCTCCTGTTGCCACCTCCTCCTTCTCGGCTTCCTCCTCCTCTTCTTCCACCTGCTCATCCAGTCAGCCACACACCTTCACCACCAACTTCAGCACAGCCCGGGGTAAACGTCAGCAGGCCATTCTGAAACTCATATGTTTGGGGGACAGGCCCCACACCGCACAGGAGTTGTGGCGGGGTATTGAACAACAGACCGACGAGTGGTTGCTGCCGGTGAGCCTCAAGCCCGGCCTGGTGGTGTGTGATAATGGGCGAAATCTCGTTGCAGCTCTGGGACTAGCCAATTTGACGTACATCCCTTGCTTGGCGCATGTGCTGAATTTGGTGGTGCAGAAGTTCATTCACAACTACCCCGACATGTCAGAGCTGCTGCATAAAGTGCGGGCCGTCTGTTCGCGCTTCCGGCGTTCACATCCTGCTGCTGCTCGCCTGTCTGCCCTACAGCGTAACTTCGGCCTTCCCGCTCACCGCCTCATATGCGACGTGCCCACCAGGTGGAACTCCACCTTGCACATGCTGGACAGACTGTGCGAGCAGCAGCAGGCCATAGTGGAGTTTCAGCTGCAGCACGCACGGGTCAGTCGCACTACAGAACAGCACCACTTCACCACCAATGACTGGGCCTCCATGCGAGACCTGTGTGCCCTGTTGCGCTGTTTCGAGTACTCCACCAACATGGCCAGTGGCGATGACACCGTTATCAGCGTTACAATACCACTTCTATGTCTCCTTGAGAAAACACTTAGGGCGATGATAGAAGAGGAGGTGGCCCAGGAGGAGGAGGAGGAGGAGGAGGAAGAGGGGTCATTTTTAGCACTTTCAGGCCAGTCTCTTCGAAGTGACTCAGAGGGAGGTTTTTGGCAACAGCAGAGGCCAGGTACAAATGTGGCCAGCCAGGGCCCACTACTGGAGGACGAGGAGGACGAGGATGAGGAGGAGGTGGAGGAGGATGAGGATGAAGCATGGTCACAGCGGGGTGGCACCCAACGCAGCTCGGGTCCATCACTGGTGCGTGGCTGGGGGGAAAGGCAGGACGATGACGATACGCCTCCCACAGAGGACAGCTTGTCCTTACCCCTGGGCAGCCTGGCACACATGAGCGACTACATGCTGCAGTGCCTGCGCAACGACAGCAGAGTTGCCCACATTTTAACCTGTGCGGACTACTGGGTTGCCACCCTGCTGGATCCACGCTACAAAGACAATGTGCCCACCTTACTTCCTGCACTGGAGCGTGATAGGAAGATGCGCGAGTACAAGCGCACGTTGGTAGACGCGCTACTGAGAGCATTCCCAAATGTCACAGGGGAACAAGTGGAAGCCCAAGGCCAAGGCAGAGGAGGAGCAAGAGGTCGCCAAGGCAGCTGTGTCACGGCCAGCTCCTCTGAGGGCAGGGTTAGCATGGCAGAGATGTGGAAAACTTTTGTCAACACGCCACAGCTAACTGCACCACCACCTGATACGCAACGTGTTAGCAGGAGGCAACATTTCACTAACATGGTGGAACAGTACGTGTGCACACCCCTCCACGTACTGACTGATGGTTCGGCCCCATTCAACTTCTGGGTCTCTAAATTGTCCACGTGGCCAGAGCTAGCCTTTTATGCCTTGGAGGTGCTGGCCTGCCCGGCGGCCAGCGTTTTGTCTGAACGTGTATTCAGCACGGCAGGGGGCGTCATTACAGACAAACGCAGCCGCCTGTCTACAGCCAATGTGGACAAGCTGACGTTCATAAAAATGAACCAGGCATGGATCCCACAGGACCTGTCCGTCCCTTGTCCAGATTAGACATTAACTACCTCCCCATAACCATATATTATTGGACTCCAGGGCACTTCCTCATTCAATCCTATTTTTATTTTCATTTTACCATTATATTGCGAGGCTACCCAAAGTTGAATGAACCTCTCCTCTGCCTGTGTGCTAGGCCTAAATATATGCCAATGGACTGTTGCAGTGGTGGGTGACGTGAAGCCTCATTCTCTGCTATGACATGCAGACTGATTCTCTGCTGTCATGAAGCCAGATTGTCTGTTACGGGACCTCTCTGCTCTGCCTGTGTGCTAGGCCTAAATATATGCCAATGGACTGTTGCAGTGGTGGGTGACGTGAAGCCTCATTCTCTGCTATGACATGCAGACTGATTCTCTGCTGACATGAAGCCAGATTGTCTGTTACGGGACCTCTCTCCTCTGCCTGTGTGCTAGGCCTAAATATATGCCAATGGACTGTTGCAGTGGTGGCTGACGTGAAGCCTCATTCTCTGCTATGACATGCAGACTAATTCTCTGCTGACATGAAGCCAGATTGTCTGTTACGGGACCTCTCTCCTCTGCCTGGGTGCTGGGCCTAAATTTATGACAATGGACTGTTGCAGTGGTGGCTGACGTGAAGCCTGATTCTCTGCTATGACATGCAGACTGATTCTCTGCTGACATGAAGCCAGATCCTCTGTTACGGGACCTCTCTCCTCTGCCTGTGTGTGTGCTGGGCCTAAATATATGCCAATGGACTGTTGCAGTGGTGGCTGACGTGAAGCCTCATTCTCTGCTATGACATGCAGACTGATTCTCTGCTGACATGAAGCCAGATCGTCTGTTACGGGACCTCTCTGCTCTGCCTGTGTGCTAGGCCTAAATATATGCCAATGGACTGTTGCAGTGGTGGGTGACGTGAAGCCTCATTCTCTGCTATGACATGCAGACTGATTCTCTGCTGTCATGAAGCCAGATTGTCTGTTACGGGACCTCTCTGCTCTGCCTGTGTGCTAGGCCTAAATATATGCCAATGGACTGTTGCAGTGGTGGGTGACGTGAAGCCTCATTCTCTGCTATGACATGCAGACTGATTCTCTGCTGACATGAAGCCAGACTGTCTGTTACGGGACCTCTCTCCTCTGCCTGGGTGCTGGGCCTAAATATATGCCAATGGACTGTTGCAGTGGTGGCTGACGTGAAGCCTCATTCTCTGCTATGACATGCAGACTGATTCTCTGCTGACATGAAGCCAGATTGTCTGTTACGGGACCTCTCTCCTCTGCCTGTGTGTGTGCTGGGCCTAAATATATGCCAATGGACTGTTGCAGTGGTGGCTGACGTGAAGCCTCATTCTCTGCTATGACATGCAGACTGATTCTCTGCTGACATGAAGCCAGATTGTCTGTTACGGGACCTCTCTCCTCTGCCTGTGTGCTAGGCCTAAATATATGCCAATGGACTGTTGCAGTGGTGACTGACGTGAAGCCTCATTCTCTGCTATGACATGCAGACTAATTCTCTGCTGACATGAAGCCAGATTGTCTGTTACGGGACCTCTCTCCTCTGCCTGGGTGCTGGGCCTAAATTTATGACAATGGACTGTTGCAGTGGTGGCTGACGTGAAGCCTGATTCTCTGCTATGACATGCAGACTGATTCTCTGCTGACATGAAGCCAGATCCTCTGTTACGGGACCTCTCTCCTCTGCCTGTGTGTGTGCTGGGCCTAAATATATGCCAATGGACTGTTGCAGTGGTGGCTGACGTGAAGCCTCATTCTCTGCTATGACATGCAGACTGATTCTCTGCTGACATGAAGCCAGATTCTCTGTTACGGGACCTCTCTCCTCTGCCTGTGTGTGTGCTGGGCCTAAATATATGCCAATGGACTGTTGCAGTGGTGGCTGACGTGAAGCCTCATTCTCTGCTATGACATGCAGACTAATTCTCTGCTGACATGAAGACAGATTCTCTGTTACGGGACCTCCCTCCTCTGCCTGGGTGCTGGGCCTAAATATATGCCAATGGACTGTTGCAGTGGTGGCTGACGTGAAGCCTCATTCTCTGCTATGACATGCAGACTAATTCTCTGCTGACATGAAGACAGATTCTCTGTTACGGGACCTCTCTCCTCTGCCTGGGTGCCGGGGCCTAAATATCTGAGAATGGACTGTTCCAGTGGTGGTTTCAAAGGAAAGGACCGGCACTTCGCTGATGTAGATCACAATGTAGATTTATTCAGTCACATATTCAAAATGGCATAGTGACGCGTTTCAGCACAGATGTGCTTTCATCAGACTGCATAAAACATCTTACACTCCAGCTATTTATACATAAATGAAACACAAAGGAACTGACATCATCAAAGAAGCTCCGCCTCCCTCATTAAATAAAATTCGCATATCAAATAATCGCAATGAAAAATTCGCATTGAAAAATTCGCAATTGAAAATTCGCAACTTAAAATTCGCAATTGAAAATTGAAAATTCGCAATTGAAAATTCGCAACTAAAAATTCGCAACTGAAAATTCGCAATTGAAAATTCGCAAAAAACATATCCACTCTATACTGGCGAAGATTTTCAGTCACATAGTCCATTCTTGCAGTGATTAATCACGCTGAAGAAAAAAAGAAATATATTTATCAGATTGCATAAGGCCGAATGCCTTATAGGAAGCAGGACACATTGTACTCACGATTGAGGCCCCTGGGCTCCATTGTCTGAAGACGATGGATCCAGTAAGCCTCCCTTTTCAATAACAATTTATTTCTGTCACCCCCTCGACGGGGTAATGATACACCTTCAATAATCTGATACCTCAACTGCGAGATGTTGTGTTTTTTATCATAAAAATGAAGGGGTATTGGGAGTAATAAATTCTGTTTACGGATAGTAGATTTGTGTTTACTTAGTCTGTCCTTCATTCTCATTGAGGTTTCCCCCACATATAGTAATCCACATGGACATTTAAGAATGTAAACCACAAATCTACTATCACAAGTGAACGTGCCCCTTATTGGAATATTTTCACCTGAGTGAGGGTGGGAGAAACATGAACCCTTTATAACGCTGGAACAATTGACACAGTTTAAACAAGGAAAAGTGCCCCGTCTAGGTGTAGATAAAGTACTCTGTCCTCTTTCTATTTTATTACTTCCCACATCCGCCCGGACTATTTTATCCCTAATATTTTCTGCCCGTTTATAGCATATCATGGGTGGCCTCTGGAACTCTCCTATCCGTGGATAGGACTTAGATAATATGTGCCAATGTTGATTAACAATAGTCCTAAGGCGCTGGGACCAGGGATGGTATTTAATCACTAAGGGGATCCTTGTTTCTTTCTTAGTTCTATCTGGTGGTGTAATCTCAGCTTTATTACGCTGTATTTTCAATAGATCAGGGGGGTAGCCTCGCTCTCTAAATTTATTGGTCATATCGTCTATTCTTGTTTGACACATATCCCTATCACTAACGATCCGTCTAACCCTCTGGTATTGCCGCCCTGCTTCTTACTAGAATTGTTCCAGTGGTGGGTGACGGGAAGCCAGATTCTCTGCTATGGAACCTCTCTCCAATTGATTTTGGTTAATTTTTATTTATTTAATTTTTATTTTAATTCATTTCCCTATCCACATTTGTTTGCAGGGGATTTACCTACATGTTGCTGCCTTTTGCAGCCCTCTAGCTCTTTCCTGGGCTGTTTTACAGCCTTTTTAGTGCCGAAAAGTTCGGGTCCCCATTGACTTCAATGGGGTTCGGGTTCGGGACGAAGTTCGGATCGGGTTCGGATCCCGAACCCGAACATTTCCGGGATGTTCGGCCGAACTTCTCGAACCCGAACATCCAGGTGTTCGCTCAACTCTAAATCTCTAGACACATAATCACTAGTTCTTTTCTGTCAGGTGAAAGCATAATTTTTGGGGCCTGTACTGGCTTACAGTAAAATTTCTAGCTGATGACCGCCTATTGTACATCCAGCCACATCATCACAAGTTCTTTTCTGTCAGGCGAATGCCTAATTTTCGGGCCTGTACTGGCCTACAGTAAAATTGCTATTCACTAACCGTCTAATATACCTCCAGCCACATAATCACTTGTTCTTTTCTGTCAGGCGAATACCTAATTTTTGGGGCCTGTACTCCACTCACCTACAGTAAAATTGTTATACAGCGACCGCCTAATGTACCTCCAGCCACATAATCACTTGTTATTTTCTGTCAGGTGAATGCCTAATTTTTGGGGCCTGTACTGGCATACAGTAAAATTGTTATCCACTGCCCGTCTAATATACCTGCAGCCACATAATCACTTGTTCTTTTCTGTCAGGTCAATGCATATTTTTGGGGCCTGTACTCCACTAGCCTACAGTTAAATTTTTATTCAGTGAACACCTAATGTACCTCCAGCCACATAATCACTTGTTCTTTTCTGTCTGGTGAATGCATAATTTTTGGGGCCTGTACTCCACTGGCCTACAGTAAAATTGTTATCCACTGACCGCCTAATATACCACCAGCCACATGATCACTTGTTCTTTTCTGTCAGGTTAATGCATAATTTTTGGGGCCTGTACTCCACTGGCCTACAGTAAAATTGTTATCCACTGACCGTCTAATATACCTCCACCTCCAGCCACATAAGCACTTGTTCTTTTCTGTCTGATGAATGCCTAATTTTTGGGGCATGTACGCCCGTGGCCTAAAATAAAAAATTTCTAGGCCCCAGCAGGGCACATTTTTGAGAGTTTCCCTTTAAGACGCATAAAAATGGCCCCTGATTAAAATACATATTTTTTGTGGGAATTTTTGCCATTGATCCCCCTCTGGTATGTCACTGTCCATGTTGTGGGACTATTTGTGCACTTCTAGTAAGTATTTGGTGGCTGCAAATATGACCTGAAGGTTTTTTAGGTCCTCCTACCATTAAAGTGAATGGGGCCCGCCGTGAACGCGTGGTTCGCGGACATTTGATAGTGAATGTGCGTTCGCAAAAATGTCTCGGCCGATGTTCATCCATCACTACATCCTACTTTGCCCTGAATTTTGTAGGCCAAAAGCCCAAGTGAGTCAAGACTGTTAGTGTAGGTCCTGTCTGATAGAAGACACCTTGTCACTGGTAGATGGGCCCCACATATGCTTCATCTTCATATAGTAAGTTAAGCAGTAATGTAGTTTTACATTTATTCATGTTTCCTTATACATATTATTTATTTTACACACTTATATAGCGCTGCTATAGTCTGCAGCGGTTTACAGACACTGTCCCCAATGGGGCTCAAAATCTAAGGTCCCTATCATTATGTCTTTGGAGTTGGGGAGGAAACTGGAGAACCCAGAGGAAACCCACGCAAACACGGGGAGAAAATACAAACTCCATGCAGATGTTATCCTTAGCGCTGCTGTAGCATACCATTTCTGATAATTTTAAAGGGGGATGTACAGTTTTTTTTAGAAGTAAAGGCTTAACCTCAGAATAGGCCAACACACTGACACCCCACACCCAACCAGCTATTTCATTGTAGCTCCGGCGCTGAAACGCACAGTTCCATCCATTGTGTAGTGGACACCTCAGGTTACTGCTCCCATTCAAGTAAATACTGCAGTAACCAGCTCCCTTTACTATACAGTAGCCAAAATAGTATAGTTCCAGTGTTAAAGGGAACCTGTCAGCGGGTTTTGGGTATAGAGCTGAGGACATGGAATGCTAGATGGCCGCTAGCACATCCACAATAGCCAGTCCCCATAGCTCTGTGTGCTTTTATATGTAAAAAAAAAAAAAGGATTTGATACATATTCAAATTAACCTGAGATGAGTCCTGTACGTGACTCATCTCAGGGACAGGACTCATCTCAGGTTAATTTGCATATGTATCAAATCAGTTTTTTTACACAATAAAAGCACACAGAGCTATGGGGACTGGGTATTGCAGATGTGCTAGCGGCCATTTAGAAACCCATGTCCTCAGCTCTATACACAAAATCCAGGTGACAGGTTCCCTTTAACTTCCAGAGCTAGTACTACACAAAAACAGCTGTCTGTCAAGGGTGTCTGGTGTTAGACCCATGCTAATCAGATAGTGATGGCCTAACCCAGGCATGTCCAAACTGCGGCCCTCCAGCTGTTGCAAAACTACAACTCCCAGCATGCCCTAATAGCTGTAAGCTATCCAGGCATGCTGGGCGTTGTAGTTTTGCAACAGCTGGAGGGCCGCAGTTTGGACATGCCGGGCCTAACCTGAGGATAAGCCATCACTTGTAAAAAACTGGACAGCCCCTTTAAGATCTTTTTGATATTGTAAATGTGTCTCACAACCTGCTAGAAGGTGAAGTAGTCCTATTTATTTAGAAGAAAACAATGCTACAATACAAGAAAATATGGAATGGTGCAGTGAACTGATATCCATTAGACAGATAATACATTGCACGATGCTGCCGGGGTCACCAGCCTGGAGACAATGCTCATCTGCTCCAGCCTTTCGTTATTTGCTTTCTTACATTATTAAACACAGCTGTTTGCGGTGAGGACATTTAATTACTTTAAATAAGATGAAAAGGGTCACAGGAATGTTACAAGCTGTTACATCATGGCAGTGATAGGTCAGAGACATACGTGTCCTCTTCTTCTAACCTGACAGCACGGTGAG